>NW_024423343.1:90262041-90499406 GCF_017311325.1 Ursus maritimus | reverse complement strand
CCCCCCCCCCCCCGCCCCCATAATCTCTATGCCCAATGTGGGGCTAGAACTCAGAACCCCCAAGATCAAGAGTCGCTTGCTTTTCAAACTGAGCCAGCCAGGTGCCCCCAAAGGGGCTTATTTTAATAAACATGATAGAACTCTGAAATCTTCTGAGTGGAGAATATCATTTAGAGACGTTCAGCCCTCGTTCTGATAAGATAGTTACCTAGCGCCATTATCTAGTTACTCAATGATCGTGCCTGGTGGTTCCGTTTCGCCTCTCACAGATTCCCGTGCTCTCGTCATTATCACGTCAGCACATGTGAAACATACAGCTTGTGCTTAACATTTAAAAATGTACAGTGTAGTGTCATCTCTAGACCAATGAAATGAAACAAGAGTACAGTTAATCCCTAAGCAGAATGAACTCACAAATCATTTCTATTTGACTCTGCAAGCTGCTTTTAGAATTAGAGTGAACGAATGTACTTGAAGTTCCAGAAATTCTTATATCATACAGAATAATCAAACTTCCCCACCATGGTTGCCAACCTAGCCCCAGTGCAAGCATAAACTATACTTCTTAAAATACTGCAAAAGGCAGATTACTCAAAACCAGATTCTCACTCTAAGCTTGCGGCTCTTGTTTCCTATGGGACTGAAAGAGGGGTAATTGCTCTGCTTTAGGATATTTGTTGGACGTAATTAAAGGTAGGTGTTCATGCATATAGAGCTCAAAATTGGTATTTGCAGTGCATTGAGGATTAACTGTTTTAAACCTGTGTAGAAAATCACTGCATAGTATCGTGTAAATTCGTGTCCCTACTAGGCTTTGCTAGACCTCACTAAGGATAACCTCACCTGTTTCCACCACAAAGGGAAGTCATTCCATTAAAAACCATTGCAGTTGTTTACAAAAAATAGCCCCTTTCCTTTTGCTCCTTCCCCCTTTGCCTCAAATGAGCCAATAAAAGTAATCTGGCCAATACTAAACTGCCAATACCAATGCTTCAAGTTACTACTACTTCTTGGGTAGGGTGGTATTAATAGGGTTATCCTGGGTTGCATCCTAGTGTTGTACAAGTGGGGGATGCTGTGTGCAATTCTACTCTTCCCATGAGAGGGTTGTTTCCGCTACCCCCAACCTCCAACTTTGCCAAGAATCCTCTCTTCTATTGAATCCTCCCCAGAGGCAGCACATTGAACACATAAATAGTAGGTTTATAATAATGAATATAGAAAGATTAGAAAATAACTTTTAAAAAATTTTTGTAAAATATATATAACAGAAAATTAACCATTAAATTTTTATTTTTATTTATTTTTATGAGGAGGGGCTAGGGTTCGGGGAAGGGCAGAGGGAGAGGGAGAGAGAGAATCTCAAGCAGACTCTCTGCTGAGTGCAGAATCCGATGTAGGGCTTGATCTCATGACCTGAGATCATGACCTGAGCCTAAATCAAGAGTTGGATGCTTAACAGACTGAGCCACCCAGCCACTACCATTAATTTTTTTTTTTAAGATTTTACTTATTTGAGAGAGAGAGTGAGAGAGCTCAAGCAGGGGGAGGAGCAGAGGGAGAGGGACGAGCAGACTCCATGCTGAATGTGGAGCCTGACAAAATGCTCGAGCCCATGACCTCGAGACCACAACCTGAGCCGAAATCAAGAGTCGGAAGCTCAATTGACTGAGTCACCCAGGCGCCACACCATTAAATTTTTTAAGTGTACATTTCAGGGGCATTAAGTACATTCACTTTGTTGTGCAACCATCACCACCATCTATCTTCAAAACTTTTCCATCAACCCAAACTAAAACTCTGTGTTCCTTGAACAGGGAACTCCCCATTTCCCTGTCCCTGGTAACCACTATTCTACTTCCTGTCTCTGTGAATTTGATGATTGTAGGTCCTTCGTGTATGTGGAATCCTACAATAATTGTCCTTTTGTGACTGGCTTATTTCACTTAGCATAATGTCTTCAAGGTTCATCCGTGTTATGGTATGTGTCAGAATTTCACTTCTTTTTAAGATCAAATAATATTCCGTTGTATGTAAATAGCACATTTTGTTTATCCCTTCCATCCATGGGCATTTGGGTTATTTCCACCTTTTGGCTGTGTAAATAACACTGCTATGAACATAGGGGTATAAATACCCATATAAGTCCCTGCTTTCAGTTCTTTTGTGTATGTCCCCACAAGGGCTACATGATATGGTAATTTTATGTTTAATTTTTTGAGGAACTGCCATACTCTTTTCCATACTGGCTACATCATTTCACACACCTGTCAGCAATGCATAAAGATTACAATTTCTCTATATTTTCACCAACACCTGTGATTTTCTGCTTTCAAAAATAACAGCCATTCTTATGGCTGTGAAGTGATATCTCATTGTGGTTTTGATTTGCTTTCCATAATGATTGAGCATTCTTAACGATTGAGTTGATTTGTGTATATAGTACAAGGTAAGGGTTCAATTTTGTTCCTTTGTATGTGGATGTTCAGTTTTCCCAGGAACGCTCGTTGAAAAGACTCTCTTTTCCCCACTGAAAAGTCTTCACACTTTTGTAGAAAATCATTTGGCCATATAGGCAAGGGTTTATTTGTGGGCTTTCTGTTTTATTCCATAGGTATACATGTCTGTCCTTATGCTAGTACCACACTATTTTTATTACTGTAGCTTTGTAGTAAAATTTTAAATCAGGAAGTGTGAGTCTTCCAACTTTGTTCTTTTTCAAGATCGTTTTGGCTGTTTGGGGTCCCTTTGAGATTCCATACATATTTAAGAATGGATTTTTCTATTTTTTGCAAAAACTGTCCCTAGGATTTTGATAGGGATTTCATTGACTCTGTATATTGCTTTGGGTAGTACTGAAATCTCAATAATATCAAGTCTTCCAATCCATGAACAAAGGATGTCTTTCCATTTGTTTTTGTTTTCTTTACCTTCTTTCAGCAATGTTTTAAAGTTTTCAGTGTATAAGTCTTTTGCCTCCTTAGTTAAGTTTAAAAAATAACTTTTTATTTTTTTAAAGATTTTATTTATTTGAGAGAAAGAGAGAACACAAGCAGGGGCAGAGGGAGAGGGATAAGCAGACTCCCTGCTGAGCAAGGAGCCTAATGCAGGGCTTGATCCCAGGACACCAGGATCATGACCTGAGCTGAAGGGAGATGCTTAACCGACTGAGCCAGCCAGGTGCCCCTAGAAAATAACTTTTAAAAACTACTTATTAGAGGGAGCATAACTCGGGGCACCTGGTGGCTCAGTCGGTAGAGCATCCAACTCTTGATCCCAGAGTTGTGAGTTTAAGCCCCACACTGGGCGTGGAGCCTACTTAAAAAAAAAAAAAAAAAAGAGGGAGCATAACTCTCCAATCATTAACTGTGAGCTGTGTATGGTGACTTCTTTCCAAAGAGTGCAGTATGGAAAGGAGGTTAAAAGAGTAACTTTACGCTAGGGATACCTGACAAATACAATCTCAATTAGGTGATCAGGAACATCGACAGTATAAATCATGTTGATAGTATGTACCCTTGATATGACATGATGAAAATAGCACTTTATTCTGTAATCTTCCTTCCTCAAACTCATAATCTCAGCCTATCCTTGAGAGAAACCTCCAACAAATCCCAATAGCGGTAGTCATTAAAGACCGCATATTATATTATTCCATTCATACAAAATGTTCGCAACAGGGAAATCTATAGAGACAGGAAGTTTATTAGTGGTTGTTTGGGGCTGAGATGAGAGAGGGGAATGGGGACAGTAGGATGATTGTTGGAGCCTCATGTTGGGTACAGAGACTACTTAAAAATAAAATCTTTAAAGTATACAGTTCAGTGGTTTTTAGTATATTTACAAAGCTGTGCAATCATATCCACTAATTCTTTTTTTTTTTTAAAGATTTTATTTATTTATTCGACAGAGATGGAGACAGCCAGCGAGAGAGGGAACACAAGCAGGGGGAGTGGGAGAGGAAGAAGCAGGCTCACAGCAGAGGAGCCTGACGTGGGGCTCGATCCCATAACGCCGGGATCACGCCCTGAGTTAAAGGCAGACGCTTAACCGCTGTGCCACCCAGGCGCCCCATATCCACTAATTCTAAAACAGTTTCATCACCAAAAAAGAAATTTCTTATCCATTAGCAGTCGCTCCCCGTTCTCTCTTCTAGACCTACACATGCTAATCTACTGTAGTGTCTCTATGCCTATTATGGAGACTTAATATAAATGAAATCATATAATATGTGGTCTTTTCTGATTAGCTGCTTTCACTTAGCTTAATGTCTTCAAGGTACATCCTTGCTGTGGCACGTATCATTCCATTTTGGGTAAATAATATTCCATTTTATGTATATACCACATGTTGTTTATCCATCAGTTGAGGGACATTAGGGTTGTTTCCACTTTGGGTTATTTGAAAAATGCTGCTATGAATGTTTGTGATAAGTTTTCTCCCGGGCATATTTTCATTTCTTTTGGACATATATCTAGGAGAGGAATCGTTGACACAGGGTAACTCTAAGGTTTATCTGTTTGAGAAACTGCCAGACTGTTTTCCAAAACACCCGCACCATCATTCACTCCCACCAGTGGTGTGGGTTCCAATTTCTCTACATCATCACCAACACTTGTTTTGTTGTTTTGTTTTTATTACAGCCACCCTAGTTGATCCGAGGTGGTATTCTAATTGTTGGATTGAGAAGTCACTCCATGGGTATTTGTTATAGTGTTTTGCCTTTTTTTTAAAAAAGCAGTTCAGTAATTTTTTAATAGTATTTTGCTTTTAACCAACATATTTTATACAACTTTTTTCTGTATATTAGGTGATATATTTTAAAAAGAACAAAAGGCTATGGGATTGGACTAAAAAGGGAGGGAAGACTAAGAGAGAGAAAGAAAGAAAGAAGAAAAACCACCTTTCAGAATAGGAAGGAGACTGGAAAAAGAATTTATTTTGTGTCCTGCATTATATTGGGGTAGAAAATCTAGTGATATTGATGAAACACAAAGTGAAGCCTGGGAGAAATGAGCAGAAGAAGAAAAGGAAAATATGAGCTTAAAAAACAGTCTTTAGTGACCTGATGAAGATTAAAAATGGAATCTGCAAATATTTTAATAACATGTTTATATAGTTTTATAATCAAAATAAGTCTATGGAGTCTGTCTTCAAAACAAGATAGATTTTCCTTTGTTTGAGATGAACCAAGTTCAATCTTGCCTTCTTTCAAAGTTCATTTACCCAGTGCTTCCTCAGCAGGATTACAGCCAACAAACGTTTACTTGCTTACCCACCCCAAGGAGGGTTCCTTCTTCTTTCCAAAGAATCCGGTTTCAAATTCAGCCTCTCCTCATCTCCTACCCTCTACTCCCAGCTCACTAAACTGACTGCTGGGCTTGTCGCTGTCTCCCTGCAGGGGCTCTTCTCTCCACCCGGAATCGTCTTGTCCAATCCATTTGCTTGGTCCCTTCCTTGCTGTCCTCTCTGAGGACAACCTTCCTGACACCCCTGTCTGAAATGGCCCTGCCCACACTCACACTCTTTCTTCCCTTGCCCTGCTTTCATTTTTAACATAGAAAAAATGTTTGATCTCTTTATAATCAAATACATGCAAATGAAGCATATAAGGAGATCATAGTTTTCAACTGTCAAATTTACCAATAACAAAAATGATTACATCATGGAAGACAGGCTGAGTAGGGTTAGAGCAGTTTTACAACTGTTGGTATACATGATTAAAACTTTTCTGGAAGATAATTCAGCAACGTGCTTTAAAGTCTTAAAGAATGCACAGTTTTTGACCCAGTAATTTCTTTTTCCTTTTCCTTTCCTTTTTTTTTTTTTTTTTAAAGATTTCATTTATTTATTTGAGAGAGAGAGAGCACAAGTTGGGGGGAGAAGCAGAGGCAGAGGCAGAGAGAGAAGCAGATTCCCCGCTGATCATGGAATACTACATCAAAAACTAAGGATGTTCTATGGTGACTACATAACATAATAAAAAATTATTACTAAATTAAAAAAAAAAAGATTCCCCACTGAGCAGGGAGCCCAATGTGGGGCTCGATCCCAGAAACTTGAGATCATAACCTAAGCCAAACGCACTTAACAGACTGAGCCATTCAGGTGCCCCATGACCTAGTAATTTCAATTCTAAGAATCAGAAGGATTCATCGGAAGGCAGGCAGAGGTTTATATATAGGAACATTCACTGGAATGTAATTCATAATGGTGAAAATTAAACTTATGTATAAAATAATATATATGGGGCGCCTGGGTGCCTCATTTGGTTAAGCCTCTGCCTTTGGCTCAGGTCATGATCCCAGAGTCCTGGGATCGAAATCCCACATTGGGATCCCCGTGAGCAGGGGGTCTGCTTCTCCCTCTAACCCTCCCCCTACTCGTTCTCTCTTGAATAAATAAATAAAATCTTTAAATAAATAAATATTTCTCTCACTTATATATATTATTTTTTTTAAATATTTTATTTATTGGGGTGCCTGGGTGGCACAGTCGTTAAGCGTCTGCCTTCAGCTCAGGGCGTGATCCTGGCGTTCTGGGATCGAGCCCCACATCAGGCTCCTCTGCTGGGAGCCTGCTTCTTCCTCTCCCACTCCCCCAGCTTGTGTTCCCTCTCTTGCTGGCTGTCTCTCTGTCAAATAAATAAATAAAATCTTAAAAAAAATTTATTTATCTGAAAGAGAGAGATAGCAAGAGAGAGCACAAGCGGGGAGGAGATTACTTCACCTAGTAATTTATTAAAATCCCTAAGGTACTGGTCCTGCCCAAACTTACTGTATTAGAACCTGTATCAGAATTAGCTTTGAAGAAGGAATATGGACAATTGCAATTACGTTCTTCTCACTACCTATCAGTATATCACTATTTTGTCTGTCTTCTGTGCTAGAATGAAAACTTCAGCTGGAATGCGTAACTTGCTTTGCATGAGCAAAAGGGGAGACTGAGGAAGGACAGGCAATCTGGAAGCTTTGGAGAGCCAGGGAGGCAGGACTGGAGAAGGAAGGGCAGAAGGATACTACATGGTGGCCCAGACTCAAGACTGGGGAAGGAGTGCTTAAAAGATATTTTCAAAGGAAATGCTGGGCACTATGTTAATATAAGCTACCTCTGCCTCTGTCCATTGGGAAGCTTCCAGTACAATGTTATCTTTTCACTAATGAATACACATGACAAGATTATTAAAGGGGAGTGGGAAGACATGCCACGTCCTGCTTTACGGAGGGTGCGGGAAGGTGGGTAATGAAGGCTGCTAGTGGGTCAGCCATCAGGGTTGTGTGTACTTACCTTGAGAAGCATATTTTTCATGGTAAATCTCATAGGCTCTTCTGTGGGCATCCGTGAGGGTCTGGAGACGTGAAGATCTTGATTCCTGTTGGGGAAGCTCTTTTATCACCTCCTCCAAGTCACCGAATGTGAACCAGATCTCAACCAGGTCCCCAAAGGAGTGGAAGGCGAATGTGGCATAGTCTGTGAAGAGATCAGCAAAGACTTCACTTCTCTGGACAGTGCTGGCAGGGAGGGTCTGGTGATGCAGAACGACCAGGGGCTGAAGCTGCGCCATCTTGAGGGTCTCAAGGAATCGCCGGTAGCACTGCACTGTTTTGGTGTCTGGGTTCTTGGAGCTTCCTGCTGGGAGAAGTTGTGCCCACGGCAGAAATACTTTATAGTGGGTGATCTCACTGGCATGAACACTACCGAAGTACTCCGGCAGGAAAGCAGGCAGTGGTTGTTGACAAACATAAATGCTTTTGTCCTCTGCTGTAAAATTAGAACCCTGGGTTCCCAATGGACCACTCAGGTTGTACAGCAAGTCATTGGTGAGAGGACCAGCTGCTGAAATGAAGTTTCTATCAGATTTCCAATCTAACCCCCAGCATGAAAAGCTTAGGAGGACAATAAAGACTGAATTCCAAGCCAGCTCCATTTTCGAGGACCTGTTAGGAAGTATATGGAGTCCTTACTTTATAACAACAGCTAGGTTGTAAAATGCTAAGTGATTATTAACACTTAATATTTAACTGGGTTATCTATGGTAATGAAATCAGTACACGACTTACCAGCATAATATCAAAAATTTAAAGACCATAGAGATAACACAAAAACCTCAAACATCACACATAATTTAAGCAGATGAACCTGGAAAATGTCTGAAGGGGAAAGTTCTCCATGTTTTTTGCTTAATTACAAATTATTTCAAAATTCATTTACATAATAGAAAAAAGGCGAGTCCCTTGCCAAGCCTTTTTTCCACCTTAAAAATTTGTAACTAGGGGTGCCTGGTTGGCTCAGTTGGTTAAGTGTTGGACTCTTGGTTTTAGCTCAGGTCACGATCTCGGGGTCCTGGGATGGAGCCCCACATTGGGCTCAGCACTCAGCACAGAGTCTGCTTGAGATTCTCTCCCTCTCCCTCTGCCCTTCCCCCTGCTGTCTCTCTAAAATAAAATCTTTTAAAAAATTATGAAACTTAAAGAAATATATATAAGTAAATGATGAACACCTTGCGTAAAGGATTCAAATATAGAAACATGAAAAACCTGCAAATTCCCCTTCCCTAATCCTCCTTTCCTTCCTCAGGTAAGGAAGGAAAACTGCTCAGAACTGCTTCCTTCCAGTTTTCTTTCTTTCTGTGGTTTAATGGTTATTCAGGAGTCAGAATGCCTGGGTTTAAATCTTACCTGGTGGAAGTTACTTAATTTCTCCATGCTTCTGTTTTCTCATTGGTAACAATGGTGAATAGGTAAATTGTGAGAATGAAATGAGATCATTCTTTAGCATGTTTAGAACAATGCAACTCAATGAATGCTATTTACTAAATATATATATACAAATGCAAACATATGTAAGTGCATAACATTTTAAACATATAATTTATTATATATGGGATTATGCCTTATGCATTGTTCCTCGGATTTCTTTTTTTCCACTTAACAGCTTCTGGAACTCTGTTTGTATCAGAATATATAGAACCACTTCTTTTTAACAGATGCATAGCACACATAAGGATGTACCCTAATTGAACCTCTAGTATATAGAACACTGGTTAATCCCTAATTTTAATGTGTTGCAAATGAATATCTATATCCATACATCTTTGTCTATATGTATGACCATTTCTTTAAGACAGAGTCTTAGAAATTAAGTTCGACTCAATATTATACACATTTAGAATTTTGATTGAAATCCAAGTAGTCTTCCAAAATAGGCTTCTTCAAATTTAAATCCTACCTAATGTTAGAAGGATGCCTAAATCTCTGCTTTGCTAGCACCTTTTATAAAACTTCACATTTTTGACACTTTGAAAGATGAAAATATTATCTCCTTGTTGATTTCTCATTTTTCTGCTTAGAGGGGATAGCTAGCTGTTCATGTTATACCATATATATGTGGGTTTATTTCTGGGCTATTTTGTTCCATTGACCTGTGCATCTGTTTTTAGGCCGATACCATACTATTTTGATTACTACAGCTTTGTAATACAGTTTGAAATTAGGGAGTGTGATACCTCCAGCTTTGTTTTTCTTTCTCAAGATTGCTTTGGCTGGTCAGGGCCTTTTGTGTTTCCATATACATTTTAGAATTGTTTGTTCTATTTCTATGAAAAATGCCATTGGAATTTTGATAGGGATTACATTAAATCCATAGATTGGGTAGTATGGACATTTTAACAATGTTAATTCTTCCAATTCATGAGCATGGAATATCTTCCCATTTATTTCTATCTTCTTCAATTTACTTCATCAATGTCTTATGGTTTTCAGAGAACAGGTCTTTCACATCTTTGGTTAAATTTATTCCTAGGTATTTTATTCTTGATGCAATTGCTAGATTGTTTTCTTAATTTCTCTTTCTGATAATTTATTGTTAGTGTATAGAAATTCAACACATTTTTGCATATTGATTTTGTATGCTACAACTTTACTCAATTTGTTGATTCCTTCCAAGTTTTTTTGGTGGAGTCTCTAGAGTTTTCTATATGTGATATCGTATCATCTGCAAATGGTGACAGTTTTACATCTTCCTTTCTCATTTGGATTCCTTTCATTTCATTTTCTTGCCTAATTGCTCTGGCTTGAACTTCCAGTATTATATTGAATAAAAGTGGTGAGAGTGGGCATTTTGTCTCCTTCCTGACCTTAGATGAAAAGTTTTCAGCTTTTCGCCATTTGAGTATGATGTTAGCTGTGGGCTTGTTGTAAATGGCCTTTATTATGTTGAGGTACATTCCCTCTACACCCACTTTGTTGAGTTTTTATCATAAATGGATGTTGAATTTTGTCAAGTGCTTTTTTCTTCATCCACTAAGGTGGTCATATGATTTTTGTCCTTCATTTTGTTAATGTGGCATATCACATTGATTGATTTGGAGATGTTGAACTTTCCTGGAACAAATCATCCCTGGAACAAATCCCACTTGAACACGGTGTATGATCCTTTTAATGTATTTTTAAATTTGGTGTACTAATATTATGGTAGGGACTTTTGCATCAATTTTCTTCACAGACATTGCCTGTAATTTTTTCATTTGGTGACCTTGTCTGATTTTGGTATTAGGGTAATGCTGGCCTTGTAAAACAAGTTTATGTGTTCCCTCCTCTCTTATTTTTTGGAAGGACTGGCATTAATTTTCTTTAAGTGTTTGGTAGAATTCACTATTGAACCCATATAATCCTGGACTTTTGTTTGTGGGAGGTTTTTGATTATTAATTCAAACTCCTTACTAGTAATTGGTCTGTTCAGATTTTCTATTTATGTCTTAGTCTTGGTAGGCTGTATATTTCTAGGAATTTATTTTTTTTGGTTGTTCTATTTGTGTACAATTGCTCACAGTAAGTCTCTTAATGATCCTTTGTATTTCTGTGCTATCAGTTTTAATGTCTCTCTTTCATTGGATTTTGAGTCCTCTTTTTTTTCTTGGTGAGTCTAGTTAAAGGTTTATCTTTTTCCTCTTTTCAAAAACCAGCTGTTACATTGAGCTTTTTTATTGTCATTTCAGTCTTTATTTCCTCTGTTATTTCCTTCCTTCTACTAACATTTGTCCTTTTCTAGATCTTTGAGATGTGGGTTAGCTTGTTTATTTGAGATGATTCTTGATGTAGCTATTTATCCCTACGAAGTTCCCTCTTAGGGACGCCTGGCTGGCTCAGTTGGAAGAGTGTGTGACTTTTGATCTCGGGGTAATGAATTTGAGCCCCATGTTAGGTGTAGAGATGACTTAAAAAAAAAAAAAAAACAAGTTCCCTCTTTGAATGGCTTTTGCTCCATTCCATAAATTTTTATGTCATATTTCCATTTTCATTTGTCTCAAGGTATTTTAGAATTTTGGTTTCTTCTCTTAAATTGTTTGGTAGCATGTTTAATTTCCGCGTACTTGTTGATTTGCCAGTTTTTTTAAACGTTTTACTTATTTGAGAGAGAGAGATTGAGAGATCGAGTGGGAGGAGGGGCAGAGGGAGAAGCAGATTCCCTGTGGAGCAGGGAGCCTGACACCAGATTCAATCCCAAGACCCTGGGATCACAACCCGAGCCAAAGGCAGATGCTTAACTGACTGAGCCACCCAAGTGCCTCCCGTTTTCTTCTGTAATTGATTTCTAGTTTCACACTATATTATGGTCAGAACAGATGCTTGATGATTTTAATCTCCTTAAATTTATTGACTTATTTTGTTGCATAACATGATCTACCCTGGAGAATGTTCCTTGTGTGCTTAAGAAGAACGTGTGTTGTTACTTTGGGATGGACTATCCTGTAGAAGCCTGTGAAGTCCATCTGTTCTAATAGGTCATTTAAAGTCAATGTTTCCTTACTGGTATTTTGTCTAGATTTTATATTCATTGATAGAAGTGGGTACTTAAGTCTCCATTATCGTATTGCTACCTATTTCTCCCTTTAGGTGTGTTAATACCTGCTTTATATATTTAGGTACTCCTATGGCTGTATTTTTTTCCATATGTTCTGGAGGTTATTTCCATTTCAAACATATAGGTTTATCCCATTTTTGTTTATCTACAGTACAGTTGTACCACAATTTAGCAGTCATTTCCTTATTGATGGGTATCTGTGGGGATTTCGTGGGAAATATAGATCAGTTAAAACATTCAAGTCTTCCCATTCAGAAACATGTTGTATCTATCCATCCATTAAACACTTGTTTAATTTCTTCATAAGAATCTTTTACATGCTCCATCATCCATTAGCCACTTGACCTCCTTGACAAGTAACATGTAGGAGAAAAGGGTGTGTGGAAATACAAGCACACTTACTCAGACATAAAAAAACTGGGGCTTTATTTCTAATGACCTCACCTTGCCCTGGAAGCCCCTACTGAAATGGCAAAATTGGTAACAGGAGCATTCATCAAAAAACTCATCTTTCCTACGCTTCAAATTTCCCTTTAGGTAAATATTTGATCAAATTACAGTTCAAATTTTTGTCAGGCTGTTTCTTTCAGGATCTCCCCATCTCATTTTATCATGTTGGGAGTCAGTGCAGAGAGGGGCTCTTTCTTGCTGTCCAGAGTTTTCACTAGCCTGTTACTGAATGTCCTGCCTATTGTCTGCGCCTTCTGCTAGCATCTCCTAACTGCCTCAAAAGGAGGCTTGATATCCTCTACCCCGAGGTTTCCTCTTCCCAACAGCTTCTACTTAATTAGGAACATACCTTTGAAGTCTGCATCTGCTAACTGTGCAATTTCTCTATTCATTCCCAGTCCTCCTCACTGTATTGTTTTCAAGCCATTGGAGAGTGAAGTTATTATTAGTGAACACACATACAACGTAAACATTTCCTAACTGGTCCTGCAGGCCCCCAAATGCCATCTGTTGTTAAAAGGTGCAACAATGCGAACTGCTACATCATGAACATCCTAATGATGAAAAAGTACAATAAACTGTTAAATTTTATGAACGGTCTTAAAAAATAAAACACAGAACTGGGATTAACCTTGGAAAGTAATCTCCAAAGCCCCTTATCCATCATACTAATTCTAATAAGGACTCCTTACAGGAACATAATCCTAGAGGCTTATAATGCTATACACTTCCACCCACCTGCCCCACATTAAACAAAAAGGGGAACGACTCATGTTTGTGAGTACAGCTGCTCCCCCCAACCCCCGAATAATTCAAGTTTGAATTGCGTGGGTTCATTCATACATGGATTTTTTTCAATATATTGAAAATTTTTTAGAGATCTTCAACAATTTGAAAAAGTTGTAGACAAACCCTATAACCTCGAAATACTGAAAAAAGAAAAAGTATTACTTTAAGAATACAATATATAATACATGTAACATACAAAATACGTGCTAATCGACTATATTATCAGTACGGCTTCCAGTCAACAGTAGGCCATTAGTAGTTAAGTTTTTGGGAAGTCAAAAGTCATACAGATTTTTGACTGGGGGATCTGGTGCCCCCAACCTCCATGTTATTTAAGGGTCAACTGTAGATGAAAGCAGTAATTAGAGAAGGGAGGAAATAAATCCAATAGACAACTGCAGAGCACATTACTTTATTCTGATGAAGAAAAGCAGCAGTTGGCGATTGTAAGAAGTTATTCACATACCATAAAAGTAATAGACCTTTTCTTATATGTGTGAAAACAAGGTCTTGGTTACAGAAACCACACACTGGGTTCCAACTTCATTTAGACAAGAAACATAGCTTACGTTAATATAAAAGTATATTACAGGAATGCGCCATACAGGACACCAACTAGATTCTTATTCCTCAAAATAAATCTTCCTGAAGCCTTGCTGCCAGAAACATTTCTCTTGCTAGTAGAGCTACATCTGGACTCCAGGCCAGGAAGCAGGGGCCACAGTCTCTCAGTTATTAGTTACTTTCAGTATCTCAATCTTCAAGCAAGTAATTAGGGTTAACTACCAAGTAGGGATCTTCTTCGTAGCTCTCACTTCCTTCTGTGGAGCCTTTCAATCCAGCTTGGGTGAGCTCAATTAGAACATGATCCTGTGAACACAAACATTTGTCCTCAGGTCTCCAGTGGCATTGTAAAAATGCTCCCATCCATAGAACCTGACCCTTCTGAGTGTTTGCTACTAGCACTCCCCTTCAAAAGGACTTACAAAAAGGACTATCCCTTAAAATCTTTACCAAGATTCTGTTAAACTCCTTTCCCACTAGGATACAGACCTTTTCATACCATAAATCTTTTTTTTAGAAAAATTACAAAAATATAGAGATAAGCTCAACAGACACTGATTTTAGTAAGGTTCCCTGGCATACTACAGCTTGTAAATATAGTTTCAAAAAAGATAAGATAGGGACGCCTGGGTAGTCCAGTCAGTTAAGCGTCTGTTGGCTCAGGTCATGATCCTAGGGTCCTGGGATCAAGCCCTTCATCGGGCTCCTTGCTCTCCCTGTCAAATAAATAAAATCTTAAAAAAAAAAAAAAGATGATATAATGCATGAATTTTAAGATTATGCAACTGTGTAAAATCCTTTGATAAACATGCTTATCATTCTATCACTCTGATAAAAGTGTTTTAATTTCACTTATGTTAATTTTTAATCACTGGCCACTGAACTCTTTCATATACCATCCACTCATAACTCAGAAGTAGAATCTAAAGATAATTAACATGGAAAAATTTTCGCTATGAGCTAGTAAAAAAAGGTAGAACATGCCACATGTACCTAAAATACCCAAACAAATGAGGGGCACCTGGGTGGCTGAGTTGCTTAGGCATCTGGCTCTTGATTTCCACTCCAGCCATGATGTCAGAGTTGTGACCATTAAACTCTGCATCAGGCGTGGTTAAGATTCTTTCTCTCCTTCTCCCTTTGCCCCTCTCCACCCCTTGCCCCCCAGGGCATGTGTATTCTCTCTCTAAAAAAACAAAACAAGACAAACCCACAAAGGAGAGGGACTTCCAGCCAAGCCCATAGAGAACTCAGGAAATAGTGATTTGATCCACAGAAGGCAGAAATGTCCCACAGTATGAGCACTATTGTTCGCTAAGAGGGAATGGACACATGCAAGAGCTCACTTTATGCATTAACACACCCTCACAGGGAGAACACTTCATCAGCAAAATATTAACTTCTCTAGTCTTTTGTAGTGAGCTAGCTCAGGTGGTGTAAACTTAAAAAGGTAGCCCCAGTTCAGACCAGCTAATTTCACCACGTGTCCCAATGTGGATTTCTTGTGTGGGTCATTTTATCTTACACTAATCCCAGGAGACACTAGGGAGGGAAGGGCTGGCCTGGTGCAAACACACTACCCAGAACTAGAAAGACCTCTGAATGCACACCACCCCAATCCAGCTTTATTTTCATAGGTATTATTTATTAAATTCTGATCTGAGTAGCTATTCTCAACACCTCCCCAACACACAACCACCTATAATCATACACTCACATATACTTCCACAAGTAAATGACTTTTCAGATGACACAACCCTGATATCTGACACCCACAGTATTTATACAGTGGACACTGAATCTGCCATTTAAACAGAAAAATTCAATCATTCAACAAATATTTGACCTCTCTACGGGGCAGACACCACAACAGATCCTGGGGATATAGTAGTTAACAAAACAAAGTCCCTACCCTCTTGGTGCTTGTATTCTAATGAGACAAACTGAACACCTACTGCCAGACAATGATAAGCACTATGGAGTAATATGAAGCAGGGTTAGGGAGTGATACCGAGGAGGCTCTTACTCTGACAGGCTAGGCAAGAACCACCTCTTTGAGAAAGTAACATTTGAGCAGATATCAGAATGGAAGAGGGGATCTGGGTAAAGAGACAAAGGAAGGTTTTCATGTTTTGGTGTGTCTAAGAATAGGGACAAGGCCAGCAGCACTGAGTACCAACAGGAAGAGTCCTATGCAAGCGATCTGATTGTGTAAGTTTTGCAGGCCATGGTATGGAGACTGGATTTTATTGTAAACATGAGGGAAGAACTGGAAGGTAGGGCACTAAAACATTTTTATTTGTTAAAAGATCTGTCTGGCTGCTGGACACAGAGCCAGTGCAAAGGAGGGCAGTCAGGAGGCTCCTGTGAAAGTCCAGGCATGGTAGCTAAAGATGTGAAGGTGGGGAGAACAGAACACAGAACACACATACTGAAGGCAGGGCTCACAGAGTTTGCTGCTAAAAGGAGAAGCTATGAGGGGAAATTGGAATCGGATGATTCTAAGATAGAAGGCTTAGAATAAGTAAATGGGAACACTGTGGGGGGGAACTGTTTTGAACACACTGAGTGTGAGATGCCTATAGTTCACAAGTAGGCAGCTGGCTGGACATCTGGACTTTAGAGGAGAGGTGAGAGCTAAATCTGGGAGTCATCAGTGAGTTTAAACTCACAGAACCAAATGAGATCACTCAGGTAACCAATGTAAAGAGAAAAGAGGTCTGAGGACTGAGGACAGCACTCCACTTAAAAAGTTACAAGACTTGAGAAAAGAGACTAAGAGGAAATAACCAGCGAGATAGGAGAAGAGCCAGGAGAATATGGTGACTTAGAAGGAGCAATCAACAGTGACGAACGCTACTGACAGGCTGAATACAGAGAATGACCAACTGATGTGAGTAGGGAGGAGTATGCCTGTAATGGTCCCATAAGAGAGTGGGAGAAGTCACAGCACTGGGCAGTGCCAGTGTGAGGCTGGTAAGACGCAGTAATGAACAGTCCGCTTGAGATTAGTGGTCATGAATTTAAAGCAGAACATGGCCCATGGTTGTATGCCTTTCTCCAGATACTTTTTACTGCTTGGATGCAGTAGAGTGAAAGATTTACATTTAACCAAGGCTGGGGTTTCACCAATCAAGTAGAACAGAGAGATTACAGCTTAAAGTTTGAGAAAAGAATGATCATTGGGACAGACCACACGTAGGCTGGATGATGTGGGAGGTGAGGATATGGGGAAAAGGAAACATCAAAAACAAGAGGTAAGGATCAGAATGCTTGCAAGTTTATGGTTAAGGGAATAGAAAACATAAGACCCTAAATCCACCTTCCCAGATTCAACTTAGGTTCTGCTTGTTTCAGCAGAGGAAGAAGTCAATTAACTGCTGTAAATTCTCTTTTTTACAACTCACAATTGTGACTAGATCCCAAGAATTCAAAATAAATGAGCATTTATAAACCTGCAGATATGAGGCATGGACTCCCTCCCTCATTAATAATCATGGAAGAGTAGTTCTGTACGTACATAGTGGGTGAGTCGATGAATGACTTTCTCTATGATTCTCTTTTTATTTATAAGTTCCTCTTCAGAATCTATTTCCGATTCCATTTCCTTCAAGTACCAGTTAACAAGCTCACTCCTCTTTAATGCCGACTCATCCTCTTCTGCAACAAAAAATATATTTCAAAAGGATTAAATTTTCCTTCTAGCAAATTGTACTGCCAATCCTTGGGGTTTGCATACACAACAAGATAATGTACAGATTAGATAACCATCAACCTGTCAGAAAGTGCATCTGCTGAAATAAGATTTGCAATGTTCCAGCGTAAGCCTGAAATAACCTGTATTAAAGTAGGCCTCACTTTATCCTGAGGAAAAAAATCTAATAAAATAGAGATTGTAAGAAACAAGTTTCTTAAAGCTATTAAGATTTCAAAATATGAAGGTGTTTCCTTCACCTTCTATGCTTCATCACCCATGGGAACATTTGCCAATAGCAACTGAAAGCATCAATTAGCAACAGCAAACAAAACTTCTTAAACCTAACTTTTCCTCTGTGGAACAAGGAAGACTTTACACAGCTGAGATCAACTAAGAAGTGAACCATTGGCTTTCACTCAAAGTAAAAAATTACCAATTTATTTCAGCAAGGTCTATCTATACTGAATGACTGTCCACTTCTTAAAGAGTCCAAAGCAGAACTCTAAAGTCACAAGAAAAGTTGGAACTTGGGTAATATAACCACTACAGAAACAAGTATAATGAAAGAAAACTACTTAGGCTTGAATCTAGCTATTCCTAATAAAATACAAAATCAAAAATAAGAAAATTCTAGCTTTACTGACAATGCCTTTGAAAAGTTTTATTATGGGTGTACTGAAACTTCATTATCTAAATATTCTTGGTAAGTGAGCTTCTTGGTTTAAAGTTGTACTCCCTGTGGGGGGCGCCTAGGTGCCCTGGGATCCGTCCCACATCAGGCTTCCTGCTCAGTGGGGAGCCTGCTTCTCCCTCTGCCCCTCCCCCTAGCTTGTGCTTGTGCTTTCTCTCCCCCAAAAATAAGTAAAATCATTAAAATAATAATAAAGTTGTGCTCCCTGTGTTAGACTAGAGAACAGACATCTAGCTGAAGACTGAGAATTCATAACTTACTTGATCGGGTGAACAGTATCTTTTTTTTTTTTTTTTTTTAAAGGAAAACAGCAGAATTAATCTGTGGAAGGCAGATAGTGTCTGGGTGCTAACCATATCTCTGTTTCATTAATGGCTTGCCATGTTTGAAATTCAGATGCATGATAAAGAGAAAAATGAAATACAATGTGAATACAAGAACATGTGAGCTGTTAAATGTTTTTTTGTGAGAAGACAGTTTGGCTAAAACCTGTCTTTCCTAGTCACCTTTTTACTGCCTTCTTTCCTTCCTCCCATTGGCCTACAGTTCCAAGGAAACAGGGGCAAAAACTACAGGGCTCAAATCTTTAGTAAACTAAGACAATCTCTGCTACTCTCTTCTTCCATCACAGACAGGACACTGTGATGACAGAATATGTCTGGAAGCCAACATTTTGGGACTTTGAAGTAAAAACTACCTGATGGCTAACTACCAAATTAAAGTTTAAGTTCGACCCCTTGATTTCATCATTTTTCCTTCTGCCTTGGGTTAATTATAGGCGTGTTAGAATAGCACAGTAAAGCAGTCAAGGTTAGAAGTGTACTAGTGTCCAGATATCACACTTTACCTATGGCGAAATGAGGATTTTACTTCGTTTTTAGTATAGAATAACCTGGGCTAATATGGTCCTTTCAGTTCAATTACTTGCCTATGAAATAAATAACCTAGAGTCCACCTATTTGAAGTAAAGCTATTCTAAGGAACAGTGATTTTGCATCTGTATAAACATTTGCTAAGTGCTTCTTTAACATATTATCAGGTCCCAACTTCTGCTTCTCAAAAATATTAAAATAGGTCAAGGACACTAAACAAATGACCTTTGTCTGGCAATGAACTTATGGATAAATGTCTAGACTGTCAGATATACTGATATCCCAAAGACTTTCTTTGCCAAAGTGAGCTTGTGAAACAATTTATTATCTCTTCTGACAAAACAGAATCTTTAGCAACAGAAGTGGTTTATGCAAATACAACTTACATAATGACTGAGCATGTGCGCACATGAGGTACAGCCTTACCTTCCTCCATCTTTCTGAGGTGAAGCACAATAAGGTTAGAGATTCGGCAGTACTCTGGGAAGCTCAGCCTTAAGGAGGCTTTAGGAACCAAATCTTGGTTTACGTCTTCACCGTGGCCATTGATTCCATTCACAGGAGCAGGGCTGTCAACACGACCTAAGTGAAATATCAACCATCTGAATCTTATTTTTGTGCCTCCAACACTCCCCTATCAAATGTTTATAAGTATACTTCTATTTTAATACTAATTTCTGAACAAGCATATAGTTATACTCAGTATTTAGTAATTTTACAAATAATTTAGAAGCAAATTTGTCAATGCTACTAGTGAAGACAAAAACTTAATTTGGGGGGCGCCTGGGTGGCTCAGTCAGTTAAGCATCTGCCTTTGGCTCAGGTCATGATCCCAGGGTCCTGGGATCGAGTCCTGCATGGGGCGCCTTGCTCAGTGGGGGGTCTGCTTCTCCCTCTCCCTCTGCTGCTCCCCCTGCTTGTGCTCAATTGCTCTCTCTGACAAATAAATAAATAAAATCTTAAAAAACAAACAAACAAACAAATCTCGAAGGGGGTGCTTGGGTGGCTCAGTCAGTTAAACGTCTGACTCTTGATTTTGGCTCAGGTCATGACCTCACGATTGTGAGATCAAGCCCTGTGTCGGACTCTATGTGTGGAGCGTCCTTAAGATTCTCTCTGCCCCTCCTCCCTCCTTATGTGAGTGCATTCTCTCTCAAACACAACAAAACAAAAAACAAAAAACCTAATGTGGAAGGAATGGGAAGGATGGCAGATATAAAGATTTCATGATCTAAAAGTTCATTTGTAGTATCATACACAAAACTTAAAAATCTGGTATTTGTCTGGTTCAGTGTACTCAAGAACATATGTTTAATTCAAAAGCAAAATAACAATATATGAAGCTGGGGAATTAGGTCCACTCTCACATTTTGGTGTATTTTCTTTCAGTCTTTCAAGCATATATGTTTTATATTAATTATTTAATTGTATTTTACTTTGTAAATAGTACAATTCAATACCCATTTTTTCCCTTTTGCTAGATAGACTTCAAAACTATCAACAAGTACACTTTTACCATACCATCTTAGAGAACTTTTTGGTCCCTAACTCCAGAACAGTAAACAAGCAAGTGTCTCACCATTGATGCCTTCTGGGCCCTCATCTACCTCCATCTGGGCCTCTTCTTCTTGATCTAGATTAACATCAGGTGTTTCCACACGGATGATTGACTTATTCAGTAACCTGAAAGCTTCCTTCACGTGTTTAGGCTGGACCTAAACCAATCAAGATGCAGTAAATCAGAAAGTCAGTGTTCTTGATATACCAGATTTTCTCCGTACCAACCACGGTGGCATTTCAGTTTTCTCCCACACACATAAAACACGAGTTAACACCATAAATTCACCAGAATGGCTTAAAAGGACTAATAAGATATATAGTATTGGAAAGAATGTAGAACAACTTTCATTCACTGCTTGTGGGAATATAAACTGGTACAACCACTGTGGAAAAAAGCATTTTGGCAGACTTTACTGAACTGAACACATGTACAACCTATGACAACAATTCCACTTTGAGGTGTATACCCAACAGAAATGTACACACACATGTATACCATATAGACCAAAAGACATGTATATCCCATCAGAATCCAAACTGGAAACTATCCAAATATCCATTAACAGAAGAATAGGGGAATCACTGTGATATACTGACAGAATATTACACAGCAATGAAAACGGGTAAACTACTTCTACACAAAACCTGGATGATATCTGATAGTGTTAATGCTGTATGAAAACCAGACACAAGGGCGGACATATTCTATGACTGTGCTTATATAAAGTAATGGTTATCCTTAAATCCTCACATATATGGTCAAATTATTTTTGACAAGGGTGTCAAGACCACTCCTTGGGGAAAGCATAGTCTCTTCAACAAATGGTACTAGGGAAACTGGGTATCTTATATAAAAGAATGAAGTCAGACCCCTGCCTTACATCACATACAAAATTAACTCAAAATAGACTGAAGACCTAAAACTATAAAATGTACGTAAGAAAACATAGGAAAAAAGCCCCAGGACGTTGGATTTGATAATGGTGTCAAAAGCACAGGAAACAAAAGGGAAAAATGACAAATGAAACAATACACAATTCAAAAACTTCTGAGCATCAAGGTAATCAACAGAGTAAAAAAGGCAACCTATAGAATGGGATAAATTATCTGCATATTATGTATCTGATAAGGGATTAATACCCAAAGCATATAAGTACCCATGTTCACTGCAGCATTATTAACAACACCCAAGAGGTGGAAGTGACCCAAATGTCCATTGATGGATCAATGGATAAATAAAATATGGTACGCAGTATCCCCCCTTATTCTCAGGGATTATATTCCAAGACCCCCATTGGATGCCTAAACTGCAGACAGTACTTGACCTTACATAAACTGTTTGTTCCTATCCATCCATATCTATGATAAAATTTAATTTATAGGGGCGCCTGGGTGGCACAGTGGTTAAGCATCTGCCTTCAGCTCAGGGCGTGATCCCGGCATTATAGGATCGAGCCCCACATCAGGCTCCTCCGCTATGAGCCTGCTTCTTCCTCTCCCACTCCCCCTGCTTGTATTCCCTCTCTTGCTAGCTGTCTCTCTCTCTGTCAAATAAATAAATAAAATCTTAAAAAAAAAAAAAATTTATAAATCAGGTACAATAAGAGCTTAACGATAACTAATAATAAAATGGGACAATTACAACAATATACTGTAATGAAAGTTATGTGAATGTGGTCTCTCTCAAAATAACTTACTATATTGTACGCACCCTTGTGATGTGATGATGCAGCTTTAGGCTACTACTGACTTTCTGACAATACTTCAGGAGGATCATCTACCTCTTAATGGCGACTCACCTCTATACGTACTCTATAATCTAGGACATAATTATTTCATCATATTAATCTAACTATATTCAATAAATGCTTAACAGCAACCTTCAAGGGAGAAATCCTAGCACCGTGTATCTTATGAGCACTCAACTGTTATACCAAAGACAAAAATATGCTTATAAACCAACAATCAATTGCTCTTTCCTCCCATTATTAAAGTGACTTTGATACCTCGTCACAGCAGTGCATTCGAGCCATTGCTTCAGACAGACGGATCATGCTCTCGAGCTGTCGCACCGTAATCCTCCAGGAAGACTTGGTTACTCCAGAGCCATCCCTCTGGCGGAGACGTTTATACTGTTCCACAATGAAGTCCTCTGACTCTTTAGAAATCTGTTTCAGAACATAACTGAAGTCAGAGCTTTTCTACTTGATGGGAGCTGCATTAAACATAGTTTAAGAGCCTTCCTGGTAGAGACACTCTGGGGAACTGAGAGGGTCAAACTTTGAAGTCAACAAAGAATTAACACTGAAATGCATTTCAAAAGAACTAAACCAAGGTGCCTGTGAATTTCACATACTAATTTTATAAACAGGAACACAGCAGGGTATTGAAGCAAATGCCATTTCTAAAAGACGCAGAACAAGCTGAAGCAGTGGAATAGGATGTAATGCCTCTTAAACCCAAGATGCCAAAGCTCATTAAACAAATTAATGCTCAAACTATTCTTCAAACTCATTTATGCTGTTTTGGGAAAAAGAGAGGTCTACACACACGTGCACACACACACCAGCTATTTCAGTAAACCTTATTATTTGTTGAAAAACAACAACAAAGTGAGAATACTAAAAGAATACTCAGTTTTTCAGAGCAAGGAACTCAGCCTATGAAGGAAGCACGCCAAGGTCACAGGACCGGTACACAGTCACAGAGAACAAAAGCCTCCTTACACATACGTGACCAATAACCCTTAGTTTTAAATGCCTCATTAAGCTTCTTTCAGGACAGTGAGAATCAATCTCAGTATTATGGATAATCAGTGAAGATGACCGATAATTAAAATCTAAGGGCAACTCCCAAAAGTTGAGCCAGACAATAGTGTAAAAACCTCACCCAGAATCAAAAAATTTTTTTGGTATTCTATTTTAGGAAAATGTTAAATAAAACCAATGCACTAAGAAGTCTATTTTAAAAAAATAAATGTCCTTGGGGCACCTGGGTGGCTCAGTTAGTTAAGCGTCTGCCTTCGGCTTAGGTCATGATCTCAGGATCCTGGGATCGATCCCGTATCAGGCTCCCTGCTCAGCAGGGAGTCTGCTTCTCCCTCACCCTCTCCCTCACCTCCCTGCTCCTGTTCTGCGCCTGCTTGCTCTCTCACTCAGGTTCTCTCTTTCTCAAGTAAAATAAATAAAATCTTTAAAAAAATGTCCTGGATCCAGGACAGATTCAATTAAATGAACTACATCAATTACTGTAAAATATTAAGCCATATTCATCACCATGACCTAAAGGAATCCATATTTTTCCTTAGAGAAAGATTCAAGAACATTCAGTAGACTACTGATTTGAGCTCATATAATTTTAAGATTCTTAGGAATAGTGGCTGAAATAAAAGTATGTCCTAGTTTATTTGGTTATCCAAAATTCTTCATCCATAAAAATCTTTTTATTAGCATCTAACAAGTAGAAGAAAATTATGCATATTTTTAGAAAATTTCCTCTTTTCAACTCTCTGAAGAAAGTGTTCTCAAAACAGAAATCCTCAAAAAGAAAAAAAACCCAAAAAACCCCAAAGAAGTATAGGTACAGTTAATTTCCACAGAACCCTTTTTAATGCCCTCTTAAATGCCCTATTCCAGTACAAAAGGGCAAGTTACCTTGGGTTTAAACTGTCTTGCAAAGAGAAGATATCTCCTGATATCATCAAGGGAATAGACACGATCAATCGAATCCTCAATTCTTGAATGCAAGTCTACTATACGTCTGGCAATAGCATAATCTGTAACCTAATTCAAAAGAAGAAAATCACTTTGGTCAGTCACAACAATATCCACTTCAGATTATCGCTGGCATTAATAAATTATTTATAGCTAAAAACAAGCTCTAATAAGCCACTGAAAGCTGTATCAATGGGTACCAAGTTTCTGAGCAAAGTTTGGTACCAGTTTCTTTAAAATCAAAAGTTAAATGCATACCTTTGCCCCACTCTAAGAATATTCCTGAAGGAATTAACTGACTTTAACAACAACAGCAGAATTAAGATTTCTAGGGTGCTCTGTATATGGCAGGCACTGTTGCCTTAAGTGTGTCTAGAAGCATTTAACTCATGTAACCCTCACAAAAATCTTACCAGGTAGGTAATATTATCCCTGTTTTAGAGATAAGTAAATTGAGGCCCAGAGAGGTAACGTAGCTTGTCTGACATCACAATACATAATGGAGCCAGGATTTGAACAGTCTAGCTTCAGAGTCCATGCTCTCAGCTACAATATTATATTGGCACTTGTGAATATATGAAGATAATCATAGAATTGTTATTAACATTGAAAAAAAAAAAGGGACGCCTGGGTGGCTCAGTCAGTTAAGCGTCTGCCTTTGGCTCAGGTCATGATCCCAGGGTTCTGGGACTGAGTCCTACATTGGGCTCCTTGCTCAGCGGGGAACCTACTCTCCCTCTGCCTGCTGCTCCTCCTGTTTGTGCTCTCTCCTTCTCTGACAAATGAATAAAATCTTAAAAATTCACCCAACTAAAAATATATAATTTTCTTACCCATGGTACAAAAAAAGCCATTGATATATAGAGAAATATTAATACGTGAATAAAGGGTACATGGGTGCTACATGCACTATTCTATTTCTTGCAGCAACTTTTCCCTAAGTTTGAAATTATTTCCAATTAAAAAGTTTAAACACTAAATTAAAGAATCACACACAAACACAAATATATGAAAATCAGACAACTACCAGCTATGAGGGTGGAGATGGTGAAGGGGGATGACTGGGTTAAATATTTATATGGATTTGTGAAGAGAAAAAACAAAACATAAAAAACTAAAAATCCCCAAACATTCACATAATGGAAGGCCGCTTTTATTTTATAATAAAGTTTTGATATAAACAAGAGGTAATCATTTTGTTTAATGTAATGTAGGACTTTCACGCTCAGCAATTAACAGTATAGCCTAGAATGTTAGCCTCCACACAATGTCATTTTGTACTTCTGTGCACATCTGAGTTGTGCAATTTGGCTGGATATTTAAGTCTAGGTGTAAATGACTGTAATAACTAACATGTTAGAATCTAAGTAAATCCACAAGTTTATAGTTAACCTTAAAACTGTTACATAATTAGGAAAAAAGTGTGATATACATTCAACTGGATGAGAGGATAAAGAAAGATAAATGACTCATGATTTGGTGGAAAACATTTCTTTGTACTCCAATTTTTTCCAGGCTCACTGAAAAAAACAAAACAAAACAACACCCAACAAAAAAAATTCCTATAAAAATCTTTAAGAGTATGGCTGGGAGTTAATTGTAATATGTTTCCTTTTACCTCTTGAGAATTAAAAAAACAGTAACAAAAACAACAAAAAACTCAATATTCCTCAATAAAATTAAGTGGAACCAGCAATTAAAGTGACTTTATTTTGATTTTTCTTAATAAACCTTCTGCCCTATCTTGTACTATTCTGAGAGAAATGAAAGTCAGTGCGAACACATGCACCAGCGGTTCAGGAGTATATCCTACAGTCTTGTCTCCTTCAATTACTCAAACAGGAAATAACAAAGGAAGCCAACAGTGACAGTTCACACAGTTACCTCATTACATTCATCCACAAGTATAAAGAAGAGATCAAATCGGGACATGATGGGAGCTGACAAATTTATATTTTGTTTCAAAGATTTTGATCTGTCATAGTGTCCACTGATTGGGTTTGCTGCTGCCAAAATGGATGTCCTGGCATTCAGAGTAGCCTGACCACAAAAGAAATCATTGTTACAGGTTTAAAAAGACATTTGGAATGGCCAATAAACACAAGACAAAATGCTCAATCTTACTCATAATTAACTAAATGCAAACCAAAGTATTAAGGCATCATTTTTCACCTACTGAATCATAAAAATTTAAATTCTGGTAATGTATGGCAAACAGGTACTCCCATATGAATGGTGGTGTTACGACACACACAGCCAGCAATCTCTTGTTAGGAATTTATCTTGCAGCTAGGTACAGGAAGATGCATGTTCAAGGATGTTTACTACAATATGGCTTGTAATTAAAAGGCTGAAAATGACCAAATGTCACTCTCTAGGAGTCTAATGAGACAAACTGGGGACACAGACTTGAAAATCATGTGGTAAAATAAATACTAAAATGGATCTAATATGTGCTGGTACAGAAAGATTGCCAAAACAAAATTACGAAGTTAAATGAGCAAAGAATGAACTTATATGTATTATGCTTATTTATGTATGAAAAATTTCTGAAAGGGCTGTAACTTCTGAACATTTGTTGGTGATAGGAATTGCAGGGGAAGATTTCACCTTTTAATTTATATTTTACTCTACTGCTTAAATTTTCCTTATCTATTTGAATGTATTACTTTTATTAAAAAGTTTGGTTTCTCTCTCATGTTGGTTACAATACTGAACTTATTATTTTCATTTAAATAATCTGTTGACTTTGCCTGTTTTTTGTTACAAGGAAGCATACATTATCAAAGAATATAGAAGCTTGGTGGAAATTCTGAGAGTGAAATGATAAAAATTTCACCAATACTTTTCTCTACTCTCTGTCACAGCAACACATTTTCAAAGTACCCTAAAAAGCACCTATAATTTGGATTAATAATCCTCAGGGCTATGTTTCCCATTTCAATGATCAGCATTTCATGTTGAAATAATACATTTTATCCAAGTGAGCGTCTCTAGAGCTACACTAATTTTTAAGGCTATGGCATGATGCAGCAGAACAGAAGTGAGCACACATACCTTCACTCCTGCTTTAGTGATGGAGATGGTCTGCTGTTCCATAGCCTCGTGAATAGCAACTTGATCCCGCACATCCATCTTATCAAATTCATCAATACAACATACACCCTTGTAACCAAACAAATTAGCATAAGAAACTGCCTTTGAGATGTCAAACAGCAAGTATAAACTCAAGTTCGCTCCCACAGAGACCTTTTAATTCTCTAAACAACTCTAAGGTAGGTTAAGTAAGCAATCTTAATTTCCTCTACTAGAGTAGGATAGTTCGACAGATTCCAGAGCTAGAAGGAACCATATACGTTGACTCATTTTAAACCAAGAGCAAGATTAAAAACATACAGTCACTTACTGCATTCTTATTCAACATCAAAACCTTGTGTAAATCTCTATGTCAAATATTCTGGGTCACCTCAGGATTCATTATAGGCCGAGGTAGTGAAGGGTAAAGTTGGAACATAACGTTTATAAACGTATAGCTACAGCTTATGTGCCTTCACAGATCTAACAGATCTATGTTAAACACATGCAAAATGCAAGAGACATACTCATAGAGGTGTCATGGTCTGGAAAGGATCAAATGCTGGGAACTACTAGTCACAGCAAACACATATGCTCAGGGTAGGCAATACATTCTAGAGAAGCTCAGAAAGTAATTAATGATGACAATCTCAGTTAAATTCTAGATTAACACAACAATGAATTATTTACTAAAAGTGTTTTTTTAAAAGGATATCTCTTTAATAGAAACTTATAGGCCTTTGCTGATAGGGTAGGGGCTATTCTGATTTCTTTAAAACCCAAAGTATAAAATGTTCTTACATTATCAGCCAACATCAAAGCTCCAGCTTCAATGACAAATTCATGAGATTCTTCATCTCTCACAACAGCTGCTGTTAAGCCAGCAGCACTGGATGCTTTGCCACTGGTGTAGACAGCTCTGGGGCTGAACTCCTCCACGTGCCTGTTCAACCGTTATCATATTCATTAACACACGACTACAAGCATCCTTTCTAGAAATGTCAGCTGACAGGGCTTATGTCAATCAAAAATTTAAATTTCTTAAAGAACATCTGAGAAAGGTATTAAACATAAGCAATTCATAAAGACATATGTCACAGACTAAACAGAAAGCCTTATGTCTCCTTTGGCCTTTTAAATCAACTTAAATCCATTCCTGTCAAATGGAAGATGAAGTTCATACATGGCAAAAACATCATTTTAAAATAAGTCTTTAAAAATAAAGTTTGGGAACAATGATCTATTAGAAGGCCTTGCACTTAAAAAACAAGATAAAACTATATCTGAGATTTATTCCAAAATAATAGGTTGGTTTAATATCTAAAAATCAGTAATATGCCATTATCAATAGAATAAAGGATAAGAACCATCTTGATAGATGCAGAAAAAGCACGTGACAAAATCCAACACCCTTTTACGATAAAAAGTCAACAAACTAGAAATAGAAGAGAATTTCCCACAACTTAATAAAGGCATCTGTGAAAATGCACACGCTAACATCATACTTAATGGTAATAGGCTGAATACTTTCTCCTTAAGTTCAGAAACAAGATACAGATGTTCGCTCTTGCCATTTCTATACAACATTATACTGAAAAGTCTAGCCAGGGCAACTCGGGAAGAAAAACAAAAGGCACCTGTATTTGAAAGGAAGAACAACTATCACTATTCCCAGATAACATGACCTTATAGATAGAAAATCCTATGGAATCCACTAAAACAGAATAAATGAGTGCTTGCAAGGTTGCAAGATCAAAGATCAACAATCTATTGTATTTCTATATACCTGCCATGAACAAGCCAAAAATGAAAATAAGAAAAACAGTTCTATTTACAATAGCATGAAAAAGAATAAAATACTTATGAATAAACTTAAGAAGCACAAGCTTAGGGGCGCCTGGGTGGTTCAGTCGTTAAGCGTCTGCCTTCGGCTCAGGGCGTGATCCCAGAGTCCTGGGATCGAGCCCCACATCAGGCTCCTCCACTGGGAGCCTGCTTTTTCCTCTCCCACTCCCCCTGCCTGTGTTCCCTCTCTCGCTGGCTATCTCTCTCTCTGTCAAATAAATAAATCAAATCTTAAAAAAAAAAAAAAAGCACAAGCTTATACTGTGAAAACTACAGAACAATGTTAAAAAAAAATTAAAAACCTAAATAAATGGAAAGATATCCCATGTTCATGGATCAGAAGACTTACAATTGTTAAAAAGACAATATACCTCAAATTGATCTACAGATTAATGCAATCTCTATTAATATCACAACCAGCTTCTTTGTAGAAACAGACAAAGCAGATCCTAAAATTCATGTAGGGGGCACCTGGGTGGCTCAGCAGGTTGGGTGTCTGATTCTTGATTTCAGCTTGGGTCATGATCTCAGGGTTGTGAGATCAAGCCCCACACTGGGCTCCACTCTGGGTGTGAAGCCTGCTTGGGATTCTCTCTCCCTCTCCCTCTGCTCCTCCCCCTGCCACTCATGTGTGCTCTCTCTAAAACAAACAAACAAACTAAAAAAATAAAATAAAATTCATGCGAAAACGCAAGGTACCCAGAATAGTCAAAACAATTCAGGAAAAGAAGAGTTGGATGACTCACTCCTCTGATTTTAAAACTTACTACAAAACTACAGTAATCAAGATAGAGTAGTATTGGCCAAAGGACAGAAATAAGATTATGAAATATAACCGAGAGTCCAGAAATAAACCCTGACACTTACAGTCAACTGATTTTCACCAAAGGTGCCCAAAACAATTCAACAGGATAAAAGAATAGTCTTGGCATTCAAACAACTGGATATCCACATGCAAAAGAATAAAGTTGGACCCCTACCTCATATTATGTAAAAAATTAACTAAAAATAAATCAAGGACCTAAATTATTTGTCTATTTATTTATTTGAGAGAGAGTGAGATAGAGAGAGTAGGGGAGGAGCAGAAGGAGAGGGAGAAGCAGACTCCCTGCTGAGCACAGAGCCCGTTGTGAGGCTGGATCCCAGGACTCCAGGATCATGACCTGAGAGGAATGCAGACACTTAACCAAGTGAGCCACTCACCCCGAGGACCTAAATTTTAAGAGCTAAAGTTATCCCAAAGAATTGCAAGCAGGGACTTGAAGAGATACTTGCACATCAATGTTCATAGATAGCAGCAGTATTCACAACAGCCCAAAGGTGAAAACCCAAATGTCCATCAATGGATGAACAGGTAAAACAAAAGGTGGTAAATTCATACAATCAATTATTACTCACTCTTCAAAAGAAAGGGGTTCTAAGATATTCTACAGCATGGATGACCCCTGAATATTATGCTAAGTGAAATAAACCAATCACAAAAGGACAAATACTATATGATTCCATGTATACAAGGGATCTAGAATAATCAAATTCAGAGACAGAAAGTAGGATGGTGGTTGCTAGAGGCAGGCACAGGGGTAAATGTGAAGCTACTGTTTTAATGCAGAGACTTTCACTTTGGGAGAGGAAGGAGTTCTCAAGATGGACGGTGGTGACGACTGCACAATTTGAATGTACTTAATGCCGCCGTAAAGTACATATACAAATGTTTAAAATGGTAAATGTGATGTATATTTTATAATTAAAAAAAAATGGTGAAAACTTATATACTAATGTTCGTAGCAGCACTGCTTATAAAAGCCAAAGTGAAAACAATCCAAATGCCCATTAACTGGTAAATAGATAATTAAATGTGGTAAGTACATTATGATAGTATATGAGGTAATAAAAGGACATGAAGTATGGCATACTCCAACATGGCTGAACCTTGAACACATTATGCTAAGTAGAATAAGCCAGTTACAATGAATCACATAGTATATGATTCCATTTACGGGAAATGTCCAGATAGAGACACTAACATAGATTAGTGGTTGCCTATGGCCAGTGAGGAGAATGAAGCCTGCTAGTGGGTACAGGATTTCTTTTTGGGTAATGAAAATGTTGTAAACTTAGTTTGGTGATGGTCATACAACTCTATGAATATACTAAAACCACTGAACTGTATACTTTGAAGAGGTGAATTTTATGATATGGAAATTATATTACAATAAAGATGCTAAAAAAACCCATCAGATATAAAAGGCTATTTCTAAGATAATCGTGTACAATACAATTCTGTTACCAGCAGCAACATTGTGGCACATCTTTTTGTGGTGGAGAAGGGGAGGTGGAAGGTGGGAACAGAGGAAATGAAGAGAGAAGAACCTTCCCCCCCTTTAAAGATTTTATTTGACAGAGAGAGAGAGAGAGAGAGAGCGCACACGGACACAAGCAGGGGGAGTGGCAGAGGGAGAGGGAGAGGTAGGCTTCCCCAGGGCTTGGATCCCAGGACCACAGGATCATGACTTAAAGGCAGACACTTAATCGACTGAGCCACTCAGGTGCCCCAGAAGAATCCCTTTCAACACAGGACTATTACTTTCAAATCTGAAGCCTAGTCCTTGATATACATGAAGGAAATATTTATTTATAAAAATTCCAGGGGGCGCCTGGGTGGCACAGCGGTTAAGCGTCTGCCTTCGGCTCAGGGCGTGATCCCGGCGTTATGGGATCGAGCCCCACATCAGGCTCCTCCGCTATGAGCCTGCTTCTTCCTCTCCCACTCCCCCTGCTTGTGTTCCCTCTCTCGCTGGCTGTCTCTATCTCTGTCAAATAAATAAATAAAATCTTTAAAAAAAAAAAAAAAATTCCAAACCAACTAAAGATGTTCTGTTCTAGAACAGTGCCATGTTACAAATTTCCCAAACAAATAAAGGAAAAGCAGCTTGATACAGTACAAAGAGCACAAGTTTTGCAGTCAGATACATCTGAGTTCTAATATTCACGGCTCAGCAGTCACTTGTTAGCTGTAAGAACTTGGGTAATTTACTAAGTTTCAGAGAAGTTTTGTTTGCCTCCCCTCAAAAAGAGTATTATTTTACATGCCTGTCTTGGTGCTGCTAGGACAAGATGCATATACATACACACACAGCACCAAGAACACAGCAGGTGTTTCAAAACTGCTTGCTATTATTTTGACCTCTAAGTTTCTTAAAAGTTTGAAAGTAATCAAGTATTTGCCACAGTTTCTAAAATTAACCAAAAATTGCTTAAATAGTACACATGCTGATAAGATTAGCATAATGTGTCTCATCCTTATTGCACTGCTATTGGAAAGCATGTTCTATTTAAAAACCTTAAAAATGTTTGTATCCTTAGTCTCAGCAATCCCATGCTTAGGGATTTTTCCAAAGGAAAAAAAAAAAACAAAATAAAATAAAAATTTATACAAATCATGATGTTCACTGTATTAATATCCATAATCATTACAATAAACGAAGACAGGCTAGGACAATAATTTTGTAAGTTACAGTACACCAACAAAAAATGGTGAAAATGAACATGGAAAAATATTTAAGGCAAATTAAATTTAAAAATATCTATGCTGTGATTTATAAGCATGAAAATTTATATTCATGTATTGAAAGACTTATAAAAAGATCATACAAAGATATCATACAAGGATTAAAAGAATTCTAAATGGGACTGGGATTATAGGCAATTTTTCTCTGTTCTAAAAAACTGTAAAATGTTATCACATTCTGTTAAAACAATTAAGGTGATTTAATCTAAGAAAGTTATATTTTCAACAGTCATAATTTATGCTCCTGCTTTAGTAAAGGCACACTGACTGCATTCTTGGTAGCACAGAAAGCCTGGAACTATACACACTGTTTTTTCCAATGTATTACCTCAGGCAAACACTTACTTAAGAAACTGGCTCTTAGCTGTACTTGGGTCACCAACAATGCAAACATTTATGTCCCCTCGAAGAGAGGTTCCTTCCCCTGTTGTCTTTGGAACACCACCAAAGAGCATCAGCAAGACACCCCGTTTTACTTCATCATTGCCTAAAAATAAAACGCAAGGTATTTTTCAATATGAGGTTAAACAGTTTCATAAGAAACTACAAGGCATGTTTATCAATCAAGAGCCAAGAGAGCTGAAGTGAAGTGTAAGACTGAAGTAAAAATACCCGGTGTCTAATCCTGGTTCTTGCTTTGTGAACTTAAAGCCACCTAACCACTGTCCCAATGTTCTCAACTATACCACAGATGTCACAGATGCTGATGCTCACCATCCTAAGAGCCTTTCCTTGTTTATAAATCCTACTTCCTCACAAAGCCCTTTCTGATGTAGTACTTCTCAAATAACTCCATAAATAAACTGTCCACCACAGCACACTGCACTTGCTAGTTCTAGTAGCAGATCTTGCTGTTGTATCAAAGAGTTTGAGAAAACAGTCCTTGATTTACTTCTTTTGTATCACCAACAGTGAATAGTGCTGAATATAAAAACATGCTAAACCAACTGCTATGGATTAGATAAGATGCTGAATGTGATTTATGGCTGCTTCTACAAGCTGTTTATGAATCTATGAATCTTATGAATATATAAGAAGGAAATGTACAGTAAAAAAACTGGATCTTCAAAAATGTGCTGTTAAAAACCATTTTTTTCTGTGCTAATTATCATGACTTTTTGTGAATTTTATCAACTAAGTGCTGGGCACATTTACACAACCCACTCCTTAAAGGCGGAAAAAAAAAATCCATTCCAAAAACAAAACTTCGCTGACTTAGGATCTTTGAAACAAATGTGTTGGGAGGTTTCATCATTTTTAAACAGTATACAAATTTTTTGATGCTTTTCACTTGAAAATGAAGTCTCCTGTCTTTAGGGGTGGCTGGACTTCATAACTTGCTTCTATAAAACAGCATACGGTGAAGTGAAGGTGTGTAACTTCTGAGACTAGGTCCTGAGAAGCATTTTATTTCCTCAAGCCAGCTGCTGTGTTGTGAGAACACTAAAACAGCCCCACGGAAGAGATTCATGTGGCAAGGAATTGAGCTTCCAACTAACAACTAGCACTAACAGGTAAGTCCTTCAGCCCAGTCAAGCTTTCAGATGACTGGCCCCAGCTGCTATCTTAGCTGCATCCTTGTGAAAGACTGAGTAGGAACCACTCAGCCAGAACCACCCAACTAAGCCGCTCTCAAATCCTGACCCATAGCCTGTATGAGACCCTATTTGTTGTTTGAAGCCACTAAGTTTTGGGGTAACTTGTTATACAGCAATAGATTAATTTCTGGGGGGGGGGAGAGCTAGATCAAAGTTTGGACACCTACTCAATTAAGGGAGGACACTCTAAAATCCATAAAAGATTATTACCATAAAGGATCTCAGTTCAATTTCACTGGCCAAATATTTAGATAGGAAAAAAGGATTATTTTTAAATAGTTAAAAATATATGCCTAAGAGAAATACCTATAACCCTGAGTTCCTGCCATAACTCCAATTCAGTATGAAAGGATGGAAAAAGTAAGGGTAAAGCATGAGGCTTGAAAATTTAGTCATATCCTTCAACACACAAAGGGTATTAAATGATGGTGAGCAACTAGCAACCAAGAGCCAAGGAAACAAAGGAAGAAACCACTGAAGGTATAGACATAGTACATAAAACCAAGAAACATCATGAAATCTTCTTCTTGGGGAAAAAAAAAAGATAAGGATATTATTCTAACATATTGGAATACACTTAAGTAAAGTTCTACCCTAAAGCCAGAAAAAGAAGACTAAATGAACTTTTTTCTTTTTAAAAAAATCATGATAAAATATACATAAATACAATTTACTATCATTTTTAAGTGTAAAATTTAGCAGAATTAGGGGCGCCTGGGTGGCACAGCGGTTAAGCGTCTGCCTTCGGCTCAGGGCGTGATCCCGGCGTTCCGGGATCGAGTCCCACATTTGGCTCCTCCACTATGAGCCTGCTTCTTCCTCTCCCACTCCCCCTGCTTGTGTTCCCTCTCTCGCTGGCTGTCTCTATCTCTGTCAAATAAACAAATAAAAATCTTTAAAAAAAAAAATTTAGCAGAATTAAATGCACTGTTTTATAATCACCACCCTATCCATTTCCAGAACTCTCATCATCAACAGAAACTTTATCCATGAAACACTAACTCCCCATTTCCCTCCCCCATAGGTAACCTCTTTCTACTTTGTGTCCCTATGAACTTGCCTATTTTAGGTACCTCATTTTAAGTGGATTCATATAATATCTGTCCTTTCATAAATGATTTTAATACCCCTTGTAAGTCCGCTAAAAAACCTTTGATCTGATTTATGTGCTGTAAGAGATCACTTATTGCTGTTTTTAAAAAAATTTTAAGTTCCAGTATAGTTAACATAAGTATTTTTTGCTGTTTCTTAATCATCATTTTGATTTCAAGTTTATGCCACAAATGGAAGGAACTCTTACCATGTATAGTAGGGAACAGGCTGGTACAGAGATTATGGTACAGATTTTTATCCTGACTCATTTCAAACACTTTCTCCCACTCCTTCACAGTCATTTGGTTCTTAATGCTCTCAGCGGTCTGTTCCTCATCTCGGAGTTCTTTCCCTCCAAACTGAGGGGTGGAGAAGAAAGGAAAATATACTTACATGGAAACAGTCAAAGTAAAATGAAACAGAAAGGGCTTCAATACAAACAAAAAAATAACCTGGGAGGTTAACTTCAGAATCTGTTGACTACAAAGGCTTTCAAAAAAATCCCCAAACTAGTAAGGCCTAAGTTAATCAAGATATTGAAGAGTTTGTCATTTGTCCAGTGAATTGAAAACAAAAAAGCTAATGCTGTTTTATATTGCTATCTAAATGAATCTGAATACTCAAGAGATGAGCCACAATAAAATGTTAATCACTGATATGAATATAAAGTAATATAGTATTATATTCACCCCTCTTCTTCCAATACTGGACTATTTTCCAAACCTTTTCTCATTGCTTTCCCACTAAGGACACAGAATCAAGTTTTACACTACTATACAACCAGGAATCCATCACTAACAGAAAGGGCAAATTACTTCACTTCCCAGATTACTAAATTTTTCTATTTGTACTTTCTCCAAGAGTATGATAGAGGAACTGCAGTAATTAAAAATGAACAAAATTATACCATGGATAATTTGTATCAATGCTCTTAAGGCACTGAGTTCTTAAACATGAAAACAAACAGGTTTTTCCTCAAGGTCAGAAAGACATGAAAAGATCTGGTTTTAAAACTAAAGAATCAGGGGCACCTGGGTTGCTCAGCTGGTTAAGCAACTGCCTTTGGCTCAGGTCATGGATCTCGGGATCCTGGGATCAAGCCCTGAATTGGGCTCCCTGCACATCGGGAGTCTGCTTCTCCCTCTCCTTCTGCTGCTCCCCCCTGCTCATGCTTGCTCATGTGCGCTTTCTCTCTCTCTCCCTTGCAAATAAATAAAATCTAAAAAAAAAAAAAAACCAACAACACAAAAACTAAAGAATAACCACCCCCCCACACACACACCATTAACACTGACCTGATACCTCAGTAGTTTCAGAAGCCCATATTGTTTTGGCAGCCCTAGGGAAGGTTTTTCTCAACATTTGCCAGTCTGTTAAGACTCACCCTTGGGTTGGTGGGTGCAACACAGCAGGCAAGAAAGACCAGCCTGTATGAAAGATCCCTAACACCAAGAGCCCGGAGTCCTCGAATACCTTCCGTCTCATATCCATCAACACCACTTACACGGGAATTAGTTTCTGCACGCGCACCTGAAAGAATGAACGATAATTTATTTCACAGCTCAAATATCAAAGGTGCTGAGAATCAAAATTGCTTAAATAAACAAAATCTGTACATCCAAAGATTTCATTTAGGCCTTGAAATTTTTCAGAACAAGACTTTTTGAGGCAAAATCAATTTGTCTCTATTCTTATCATACTTCCTTGCTCACCCTGATGGGTAGCCAAAAACAAGACAAGCAAGATTCAAGAAGCTGAATGTTCTGTAGTTTCAGGTAATGAGAATTTGTTTGATTTGAGCCGAAGATTACTGACCTGGTATGCTAAGCTTAGAGACATCAGGCACAACAATTAAAGTCCCTGTAAAGTCACACTTGTCACCAGCTTGAGCTGACTCCACAGCTTCAGCTCTCAAGATCACTTCTAAACTTCGGGGGATACTCCCTCGAGGAAGCTCAGCTTGAGTCTCTTGAATACGAACCTGTAACAACGGCCCAGAATGAGAAGAGATTATCTTTCACACGTCATATAATCTAAATTAATGCCACAAATATCAACATATTCCAAACTCTTACCATTTGCAGACTTTTGACATTTGCCAAAATTCATCTTAAAAATTCTCTACCCTAGGGGCGCCTGGGTGGCACAGTGGTTAAGCGTCTGCCTTTGGCTCAGGGCGTGATCCCGGCGTTCTGGGATCGAGCCCCACATCAGGCTCCTCTGCTATGAGTCTGCTTCTTCCTCTCCCACTCCCCCTGCTTGTGTTCCCTCTCTCACTGGCTGTCTCTATCTCTGTCAAATAAATAAATAAAATCTTAAAAAAAAGAAAATTCTCTACCCCAATACTCCTTTCAATGTGGTAAGAGATAACATCTACTTAAAAACTTCGCCTTCAGGGGGCAACCTGGGTGGCTCAGTCTGTTAAACGTCTGCCTTCAGCTCAGGTCATGATCCCAGAGTCCTGGGATCAAGACCCATGCTGGGCTCCCTGCTCAGCAGGGAGTCTGCTTCTCCCCCTCCCTCTCCCTCTGTGTGCACGCTTGCACTCTGTCTCAAATAAACAAATCTTTAAAAGCAAAAACAAAAACAACTTCACCTTCAGGGGTGCGTGGGTGGCTCAGTTGGTTAAGTGTCTGACTCTTGATTTCAGCTCAGGTCTGAGCTCAGGGTCCTGAGATCAAGCCCCACATTGGGCTTTGCACTCAGCATGCAGTCTGCTTGTCCCTCACCCTCTGTTTCTCCCCTCACTTTCACTCTCTCTCTCAAATAAGTAGATAAAGTCTTTAAAACAAAAAAAACCCCTTTCACCTTTAGTAGACTTACCATGATGAGCAATGAGTAATATGTGGAACTGTTGGATCACTACATTGTACACCTGAAACTAATTTAACACTAGGTAAACTACACTGGAATTAAAATAATAAAAAATAAAAACTTCACTTTTACTCTCATTAAAAAATGTTTTCCTCCTTGCTCAAACTATGTAGTTAAATATTTGTTCTGTTCCATCTTCCCCCAAATTTTCAGGGAAATTTTATGAAAAATTTCACATACTTTATACATGCCACCTCAATACTACTGTTAATATTACTTAGACACACACATATTTTTACTGTATTATTTGAAAGATGTTACAAAAATCAAGATCCTTCATCCCTAACTAGTTTAGCACTCATCGCCTAAGAGTAAAGAACATCTCCTATGTAACCACGATATTACCACACCAAGACAATTAAATAATATTTATATTTGATTGTTATATAATGTTCTTCTTCAAATCTAAAGCACCTCTTACCCCAAGTTGTTGGTAGAGTATGTGTTTCATATAAACTAAGTCTCAGACTGATATTAAAACATTAAGTAGGACTAAAAACTGAAGTTAATATTAATTAATTATTTTAGTCTGGTACTCATTCCCCCATGCTTAAGTGCTTGAGGTGCTACAACTTTTCTTTCCCTTTGCCTATCACAGAGTTACTAAGTCTTCTGGGGACCTGAGAGGTCCTCCACCCACAACCTTAATTTTTATTGCTACCATCCAACTCTTGCCCAGGTAATTACAACCGTCTAATTATTTGTCTCTTGTTATATACTACACACCAATGCCCCACTAGTCTTCCTTTAAAAAAGAAAAGTTCCTATCTCCTGAAAATATATTTCCCTTGTTTATCAAGATAGGTCCAAATTTCCCAACCTGAGATTTTAAGGCTCCGAGTACCTCCATGCCTCACACCAAATCATCCCTCAGATCATCTCCAATTTGGCTCCTCTACTTCCATCGTGATAATCCTCACTGCTACCAAGAAACATGTCCATTTTTGCCTGTCCTTTTATTCATGCCTTCCTCTCTAACCACCAACATGAGGTCTTACACCAACAAGTTTCCACTTCTTCAAAGTTTTCTTAACAGTAGTTCTTCTTCATCATCATCATCTTCTTCATCATGTTTACTATTTATTCTCTGACAAATACATTTTGTCACAGTCTGAAGGAGCTTCCAATCCAACTTATTAAAGGTTAAAACACATTAATATATTGATAACTAAAATTTGCATTAAGAGTTTTGGGCTTAAATCTGTAGTTACATATAATGAACCTCCACTTATATAAAAACTAAGCTTAAAATCATATAAATAAGCTTGTAATAACTGCAAGTGCCTAGAGGTGAATTAATAGCATAATCTGAACTAAACGGAAGTTAATAAATACCTTTTGAAAATCAACAAATCTTGATTTATTTGTATCCAGCAAGAATCTCCTTCTGTTGGCACAAACTGGATTTCGGCAGATGTTCGGCTGTGTGTATTTGAACTGCTGTTCTACGTCCTTGATCACTGTCTGACAGTCCAAGCACAGGAATGTTCCACTCACAAGCTCTGGGTGAACAGGATGAGTCCGTACCACCTGCCCACTGATGCGAGTGAGCAAACCAATTCTGGATGAAGTGAGTTCTCGAATTCTGTTTAAAGACAGGTGTCTCATTAGTAAATATTCATTTCCAACCTAAGAAATGTTTCCATTTTCATGAGAGGGTATTCAAGGATAAATTTACATTAAAACAAACAAACAAACAAAAAAACACCAAAAAACAAGAGAGAAGGAATTCTTTGGACTCTTCTCCAAGAATGATTTAGTCAATGTGCCCATTCCTAAATTAGACAGTGTATATGCATTCACAGCAAAAAACATCAATATGAAAACTAAATAATGGACAGCAAAGAAATGAAATTACAATTATAAAACAGATGATCCCATTTTATTTTATAATCAAATGTTCTCTGCTTACCTATAATTTCTAAATAATCATGTATTAGTTTCACAGTAAAGTTATCATAGGAAAGAAATGGTATATTCAGAAGTTCAGAAACACTTCCTTTACCTCACAAACTCATTTTATATTAAATAACTTGTTAATTTTACAAGTAATTTTAGTAGTTTAAGTTTTCAAAATATCACTTCAAATTCTTCCAGTAAATTTATTCTTTAAATGACTGCTAAAGGGAAAAATGTTTTAAAGTTTTGCCACTTAAACTCTGACAAAAATTTCCAAAGATTCATGAATTTCTGTGACTGTTCTCAGTTTCCATATTTTCTCACTTGATTGATTTTTCCCCAGATGTCCCCTGAAAGGTGTCCTGAAATATGACAATCTCCAGAAATGGCTTTATTTAACTTACTTCCCATTTCATCTTCCTAGACAAATGTATTTCTCCAAAACCAAACTTTCTAAATAACTAAGCCTAACTCTTCACATGTAAGACTAAACCTAGGGGTGCCTGGGTGGCTCAGCTGATTAAGCATCTGCCTTCGGCTCAGATCATGGGGTCCTGAGATTGAGCCCTGTGTTGGGCTCCTTGCTCAGCGGGGAGTCTGCTTCTCCCTCTCCCTCTGCCCCTCCTCCCTGCTCATGCTATCTCTCTCACTTGCTCTCTCTCACAAGTAAATAAATAAAATCTTAAAAAAAAAAAAAAAGAAAAAAGACTAAACCTCCTGAGTTTTTAATCATTAAGTGATGCCTATACTGTTTGGTGAATTCCTGTTCTTCCAAAGAAGGGTTTCTTACTTGTGTCTGGTAGGTAGGTCTTGGAATGCAACATAAAAATCCTTGGCAAGAGGAATCTCTTTTCGGTCTTTGACGAAGGTTTTCAAGGCCCGACATAGGTAAGGGTAAACTCTGAAAAGCAAACAAACGAACAAAAATCACATGTCACCTTCAAGAGGCCTACCAAGGTCCAGGCACCCTTTACCTTTCACACTTACAAACAGCTGAGACTAAGCAATTTCATCTGGCTACAACCAAGCTTTAAAATTTAACTATGCAGGATACTTCTATTGTCTAGTCTAGGTTTGAGACTCTTCTAATCCTCTCCTATCCCACCACAAACAGATCTAAGACAAGAGAAACACCAAAGATAAAATGTTATACCCAAATATTCACCATCTTTAAATTGGCACTTAGCGCCGACACTGTAGGCCACTCCTCTGTTCAAGATGAATCTACCCGAACAATCTAGGTGGTTTGCAATCTAGAAAGACAGTCTCCTATTTGATGTCAAGGCCTGGTATATTTTTCTAGGTACAATTCTTGACTGGTAAGAAATGGATGAGGAGAGAAATTTGTGTACTGACATGAGAGCAAACTGGCAGAAACATACCACTTGATTGGTTAGACTGAAGTGTCTTGATACAAGTTCCCAGTAGTTGTTGCAGCTTGGTTTGTTTAAGCAGTGGGATCTGGAAGTCCTCTGAAAAATGAGCTACTTTCAGGAGACAGAACTGCTACATGGCCTGTGTATGAAGTATGGGTATAGGTGTTTCTACCACCAGCCTCGATTTTCTATCTCCCTCTCATTTGTCAATACAACTTTTCCTGCTTTGTATTCTCACAATAAACTCTGCTGCTTATCCCTACAAACATTCTTGATGATCAGATATGACTAGAAACACTGAAACAAGTCATTCATCTTCCAGCCCACCATGTAAAGGAATAGGGCTTACTTCTGGGTCTTCATTTCTGTTTCACAACTGTCCACAATGTTTACTTTAACCTGGTTTTATTTATATAAATTGTCACATTTATTTAATCCAAATGCTGACAAAGATTTGTTTAAAGATATATTTCTTATTTTATACGGCAATTAAAAATAAAATGAAAGCCGAAATTATTAATGTCTAGTTTCTACCCAAAAGGAATACCACTCAGCTATTAAAATGTTTTTCAGGGATTTTATACGATATGAAAAATTATGTTATACCATTAAGTGAAAGGGCAGGAGACTATATCTACACTATGATCTCAATAGTTACATATACCCAGAAATAAAACAAAATGTGCCAGAAGATCCTTGGGAATTTGTAAGACTATAAGTATGTCTGTATTCCCTCTACTTATCTCTACTTTCTAAATTTCCTACAATATACACATTACTTTTATAATCAGAAAAAAGTTAAACTTTAAGAACAATGTCATTACTTTAAAGACACCCCTGATCAAGAATAGGATCCACACGCTTTCTCAAAACACCTACTCCCAGGGGCAAGGGAAAGGATCAGATGAACAACACAGCAATAGCACTGAATGCCTGATACAAAGTAAGTGATCCTCTGAAAACTTGGGAAAACTACATTGAAAGCATAGGTTTTCAACATTCACATGTGAAAAATATTCAGCTCCACAAAGGCCTAAATTAGTTCAACTAAAATGACCACTGGCTCTATCAAAGGGCTTTTGTGACAGCTGGCTTCTGCCTCACAAATGAACACTTGCAGTCCAAGAAGAGCTGGATTCACAGGCTCCATGCCTATTTAAAGTAAAGAAGATTAATACACCATACCTATAGAACTCTTCTTGAATGGTGGTAGAAAGTTGTTGGTTAAATTGCTCCAGGTCCACAAAACTTACAACCAATGTGTTTCTCTCGGGACGAATGAGCTCCTCTGCTAACTGCAAGTATTTAGTTTCTCCATCACTGTTCTGGAACCTGCAGATACATACAAGTCAGATTAAACTGAAGAATTAGGTAGTAAAAAGAAGAAACTAAATGCCTGATAATTCAGTGTATTGGTTAAAATTCATCAGCTTTAGGGTCAAGACAGGCTCACTTTACTAATTGTATAACTTGGGGCAAGTTACCTATCCCCTTTTTTTGAGGGGAAAAAAAATAAACATAAATTAGGACATCGCTTTGTCTCGTAAGATTACTGTGAAGTTTCAACAAGAATGCCTGTGAAATGCTTTGCACAGAGCCTAGAACACAGAAAAACAGACTTCAGATTTTAATCTGCATTTCTTAATTTAATATTTTCTAATAAAAATGCCAACTATTCTTTTATTATTGTTATGCATAATTAAGATTGGAAAATATTAAACCAAGAAATGCAGGTTGAAATCCAAAGATTCAGTTTCTATAGGGAAAACTAACAGACTAGCTGTTAATTTAAAAACATGAATAAAAATAAATACAGAGATGAGGTGCTTCACTGCCCAAGTCCTAAGGAAAACAGAAACATCTATACACACAACATAAAGGATTATCACAAACATTTTTGCTTTTTGTTCTTTTAACATAAACTGCAGATTCATTTTGAGGCAATAATCAATTCCTTCTTCAAATACAACATGCTGTTAGATATATACTGGACATCTACCTGCAAAGCATTATGCCAGAGATACTTGAAGCTGAAAATGACAGTGTTGTTCCTGCCCTAGGATTGACACTCTCATAGGAGACACTATTAAAGAGAGGTAACAAGACAACATAACCGTCCATGACAAATGAGTAAAGAAAATGTATACACATACAAAGGAACACTACTCAGCCTTAAAAAGCAAAGTCTGATATATGTGTAAACAAAGATGAACTCTAAGGACGTTACGCTAAATGAAATATGCCAATCACAGAAAGACAAATATTGCACGATTCTACCCATATGAGGTATCTAAGATAGTCAAATTAATAGAGTCAAAGTGGAATGAGGGCGGCTAGCTGGCTTAGCTGGTAGAGCATACAGCTCTTGATCTCAGGATTAGGAGTTCAAGCCCCAGGTTCAGTGCTGAGCTTACATTAAATAAAGAGATAGCAGAATGGTGGTTGCCAGAGGCTAGACAAGGTGGGAAATGTGGAGGTACTAATCAATAGGCATAAGGTTTCAGCCAAATGAGACTGAGTAAGCTTTAAGAGATCTACTGTGTAACATTGTACTTGTAGTCAATAATATAGCTAAAAATTTTTAAGAGGGTAGACCTCATGTTAAGTGCTCCTTCCACAGTAAAATCAAGCGGAAAAAAAGGAGGTTAAGAAATGTGCTGTGGGGATATAAACTAATTCTGCTCAATAAGAACATCCAGAAAGGCTTCAAGAACTTAAAAAGATGACACTGGAATACAGCCCTGAAAGACATTCGGAATTTGAAAGAAAACAAAATAAAAACACCAAAAGAACCCCAGTGGTGGTTAAACTGGCTATAGATGGTGGAAAATAAGTGGCAATGTCAGAAAAGGTATAGGAACAGGGATGGTGACAGGCTGGTTGTGGAAGGTGAAACTGGGAAGGGCTATGAAGAACTTGGGACTTTGTTCCATAAACAAGGGCAAATCAAAGTGGAATTTTGAGAGGAAGTTAACATCTCCCCTGGCCCCCTCAGAGTGATTATTTGTCTTATTTATCATTATCCCCAGCACCTAGCCATATGGTAAACTGCAAGGTAGTGAAGGCAATTATATTCTTTGTTAAAATTAAACATTAATTGAGGACCTTTGCCATATGGTGTGGTGGCCAGGTGGGGTTAAGGATGGGATTTACATTCAAGATGAAGTGGCTGACAGGTAGATATAGTACTCTACAGAGATAATGGAAAATGGCATCTTAGGAGCATAAGGGAAGAAAGGATTGGTGTTGCCTAAAAGGTTTATAGGAATTCACAAAGGAGTTTTGAGTTTTTAGATGGGCTTTGAAAGATGAAGAGCTGTGAGGCAGAGGTCAGGAATGCAAATTAAATTATTGTTTTAAATATATCAGAATTTCATTAAGACAGCAGAATTATTCACAGTAGTAATAGTAATAAGTGTGGAAACAACCCAAAGCCCGTGGATGAATGGACAAAAAATGGTACAGGTATACAATGAAATACTGTTCAGCTTTAAGAAGAAATTGACACATGCTGTATACATGGATGAACCTTGAAGACATTATGGTGGAATAAGCTGGTCACAAAAAGGACAAGCACTGTGTGACTCCCAAGTATAAGCGGTAACTAGAATAGTGAAATTCATAGTAAGGAGAAGGGTGGTTGCCAGATGCTGGCGCGGGGTGGGGGGCTGGGGTTACTCTTGAGTGGTTGCTAAGTGTCAGTTTGGGAAGGCCAAAAAGAGTTCTGGAGATGGATGGTGGTGATAGTTACTTAACAAGGTGCATGTATGTACTTCATGCCACTCAACTCTACACTTAAAAAAGTTAAATGGTTAAGTTTTATGTTACGTATATTTTACAATTTAAAAAAAAAGAATTTCATAAGACACTCCAAAGTCCACACTCTAAGGGAAAGAAGTGATACATCTGCACTAAGAAAATAACTGGCGGCAGTGGCGGAAAGCCAGGCAGGGAGGGGGGGGTTATGACAGGCCAGGAGCTTGGAATGCAACTGAACCCCCCCCCCAAAAAGTGTGTGTATGGGGAGGGGGGTGGTGGAATTTCGGAAAGGGAGGGATGGATGGAGGGCGTGTGCTCAGCCACTTTTAAGCAGGTCGGGGCTCCCCCGAACATCTGTCTACGCGTAGGGTTCATGGTAGTACTTTTAACTCCATAGGCTCCAGGGTTTCGGGCCCTCGGCGCCCCCAACACGAAGGGGTCTGGCTGTCCGGTTCAATCAGGACTCTGCAGGGATCCCCCACTCGATCGTGCTACTTATCCTCCCCGAGCCTCAGTTTCCGCATAGGTAACCAGGGCCGACCCGACCACCAGCCTTACAGGCGGTAAAGACGGAATGATGGGATCAAAGAGCTGCGCACAGTCTGAGGAAGGGCTCGTGGTGAATTTTAGTCCCCCGCGGCAGGCCGGCTAAGCCCCAAGTGAGGCGTGGACGCTCTGCAAGGCGTGTGACCCCTCCCCCCCGTTCCCCAACACGCGGCGGCCCCAAGGCCCGGGGAGCCGTAAACCGAGGGCCCAGGGCGCCGGAAGCGGGGAGCAGCAGCTCAGGGAAGTTCCGCGAGGAAGGGGCGCTCGCCGACTTACTCCTCCAAGAAATCCAGGAACAGTTTCTGACACTTCTCGGCCACCTCGTCGCGGACTTCCAGGTGCTGGCTGCCGGCGCTCGGCTCCGCTGCAGCTGCGAGATCCATTGCTGCCTAATGCCGAGGGGCCGCAGCCGACACTGTCCACAGCCACGAGTCGCTTCACCAGCTACGCTACCGCTTTGCGCGCGCCGCGGCCACCACCGCCCGCCCCCTCGCCCCACCGTGATGGCCGGAACCAATCCTGGCGCAAGAGCTCGCGGATTTCGCGCCAAACCTGCCCAATGAGCGCGGCTTCTCCCTCAGCCCCGCCCACAGAGCCGGGATTTCGCGCCAAAAGCAAAGACCTGGAGGAAGCCCGCGGGTTCTGCCTTTGCGCCTGCGTAGTTTGGCCGTGTCGCCGGCAGTTTGGTTTCTGGAGCAGGTGAAAAGGTTGGATCTCGGTTCGAGTGGTTTTTCAATTGTTCTTCAAATCATTTCACTGATATTAATTGAGAAGTAGACATAAGGCTCTATGGAAGAGAAAAATGAGTAAGATTCAGACCTGCTTGAGCCGAGGAAATAAACTGTACATCACCGGATAAAGCTCTGTACAAGAGCCCAAAGAGATGTAGAAATAGTACCAGGGCGGGGGCGTTGGCAGAGTTACTGTAGTTGGTGCTGGGAAAAATCAGCGAAATGTTTGACATTGTTGATTAACTCCTCTCTTAAACGCAGCTTTTGGCTTGCGTCCTTTTGATTTTCTTTACTCTCTTTGACAATCTTTACCCAACTTCGTTCCACTTGCTTTTTTTCCTATGTGGTTATTCTTGGTTAGCCTTTGTAGACGCCTCTTCTTCAGTAAGTCCCTTAAGTGGTCTGGTTCCAGGCCCTTCTTTCTCCCAAAGAAGTTGTGCTGGGCGATCCTCTTCATTCCTGTTGTTGCGGGATCGTTGAGCAAGCCTGGTCAGGAAAGAATTCTTGAGAGATGTTACAGTGCAATTTAGCAAGTTTAAGTAGCACGGAGATAGGACCCGTCATTACAAAGAGCTGCACCTTTGCTGTATGAAACTGGTGGTTCTATACTTAGTGTTCAAGGGGGAGGAGACGTGCAGGAAGTGTTAGATCATAAATATTTTCTTGACATTTCTACTCATAAAACTACTTTCGCAAGGTTTTTCTGGTGCTTATTCAGCTTGATACCAACTATTGGTGAGATGTACAGGCAGTCATGAGACCCTTTAAGAATGTAGCAACCAGCGCCTATTTGATCCTTATCAGAATTAGGCGGGCAATAGGTCAGCCTTCTGCGCTAAAGGTGAACATTTTTCTGCTTCTGTGTCTGATCACCGTGGCTTCTGGGTGCTGATGACCTCCACCTTGTGTATCACCAACCAGTACTCTTTCTTGGGCCTCCAAGAGATTAAGAGAAGCCTGGACCACTTCCATTTTTTGAGGTTTCCACACATGAAAAAAATTTTTTCTTAATGCCAAACAGGGTGACAGAAGTTACTGTCATTCCTTTAACACCCCCACGCCTGTACAAATACACTCTTCACAAAATAACAAGTTTTAACAAAAATGCTCACTGCCGATGTACTGTAGTGTATCTGAAACTGTATGTCTTACCTTATTTGAAGGGGATGGGAACCCTTATGGCCATATATCCCTCAGCTCTTCACATGCTTCAGATTCTGGACATCACCACTTGTATCCATTTTAGGAACCTCAAACTCCGTGTGCTACAGGACAGTCATAATCCTCATGCTACTAAGAATGGATCCAGGAGATAGTGAGGAGCAGTTTGCTGACCCGATTTGGTCTCTTCCTCTCCAAAGATCCCATCATTCTTTCCCATTTTTCCTTTCTGCCCACCACTTTCTCTTCTATCCTCTCAGGGTCGAGTTCTCAGAACTTCAGTCTCACATACAGAAGGAAAAAAAAACAAGGAAAAAGAGTGCAGAGTTCCAGGCTAATTTAGAGCTATGCCCACTGAGAAAATTGGGATTTCCTCTTCTCAGCCCTCCCCACCTTTCTCACTCAGACATGCACCTGTGGCCCAGACTAGTAGATGAGGTCTCCAAGTGAGAGTTGTGGGGATACTTTCCATAGCAGGAGGGTGTGGGTTATGAAACATCTCTCTTCTATGTCCCAGAGAGTCATATGCCTCTGTGTGTGTGTGTGTAGGACTAAGACTGCCATTCTTAGAAAGGCCTGCTTGCAAGGTTGGCCTTCGGCTGGCATTTGGGTAAAGTTGACTGTATAAGTTCCCTACACTGATAAGACCCTGTCCCTAAACGATTAGGATGGCTCACTGTGCCTAAAATGTTTGTGCAAACAATGCGGTTAATGCTGAATTTGTTCTGAGAGTCTGGAATCTTGATATGTGCTAGTTAGAGGATGCCTCTGTGATCAGACCCCAGTAAAAACTGTAGGCTTCCCCGATGAGCTTCCCTGGTAGACAGTGTGATGTGTGTTGTCACAGTTAGATGCTGGGGTGGAATTAAATGCATTCCATATGACTCCATAGGGAGAGGACTCTGGGATGCTTCTGTTTGGTCTCCTTTGGACTGCTCCATGCACCTTTTCTCTTCGCTGATTTTATTTTCTATCCTTTTGCTGTAATAAATGGTAGCTGTGAGTACAGTTATATGCTGAGTCCTGTGAGCCCTCCTAGTAAATTATTGAAACTGAGGACCCCCAACACATATATATATATATAAAACTGTCAACATGTGACCATTCCTGGTCCAACAACACACCTCTCTGCTTTTCCTTCTCCACTGTTACTATTGCATTTTAAAAAAAAAATCTATTTTAGAATGGTCTTAGATTTACTATAAGTTGTACAACATAGCACAGAGTTCTCATATATTACGTGCCTATTTTTCCCTATTGGTAACATCTTACTATAATACATTTGTCACAACTAAAGAATCAACTTTGGCACAGTACTATTAGCTAAACTCCATACTTTATTTGGATTTTGCTAGTTTCCCCCAATGTCCTTTTTCTCTTCCAGAATCCCATCCAGGATACCACATTACATCGCATTGTCATGTCTCCTTAGTCCCTTCTGGTCTGTGACAATTACTTAGACTTTCCTTGGTTTTGATGACATCGAGAGTTTTGAGGTAACTGCTCAGATATTTTACAAAACATCCCTCAACTGGGATTTGTCTGATGTTTTACTCATGATTAAACCGTACTTATGGGTTTTGGAAGGAAGACCACAGAGGTATAGTTCTTACACTCCCTTACAATTTTGAAGCAAATCCTAGATATATCATTTCATATGTAGACATTTCAGAATGAATCTGTAGAACATACAGGCTATTGGAATGTTACTCAGTCATAAAAAAGAACGAGATCTTGGCATTTGTGACAACATGAATGAACCCAGAGAGTATGTATGCTAAGTGAAATAAGTCAAGCAAAGACATATACCATATGGTTTCACTTATATGTGGGATCTAAAAAACAAAACAAATGAACAAACAGAAACAGAATCATAAATACAGAGAACTGATGATTGCCAGAGGGGAAGAGGGTGGGGATCAAGAGGTACAAACTTCCAGTTATAAATAAATCATGGAGATAGGGAATATAGTCAATGACATTGTAATAACATATGATGACAGATGGTGACTGTGCTTAACATGATGAACACTGAGTAATGTATAGAATTGTCGAGTCACTATGTTGTACGCTTGAAACTAATATAACATTTTACATCAACTATGTTTCAATAAAAAAAGGACTATTTTTCTAGAAACATATCTTTGGCTGGGAAGGAACCTTCCTTTAAACAGCTGTAGTAGTACCGATTAATGATGCTGATTCTTTTAAATCAAACTGTAATATTTTCCTCGATTACCAACACTTTATCACACTTTGAGTAAAACTAGCAGGTTAAATTTTGATATGATTTATTTTAGCTGGTGTGCAGTATTCAATAAGATATTTATCAAACATACTATGGGGTATTTTCTTCTAAATATAATCAGTCCCCAACTTATAAAATATTTAATATATCCTACCTCTTATTAACAGAATAAGAAAATTTTATGCTAGCTACTGACCAAATTAGTTTTTAGCAGTACTTGATGAAATGCCTTTTTAGTCATTTGCTTTTCTCTTTAGTTACCAACCTGTGAGAAGTTTGATCATTTCTATCAAAAGTATTGGTGAGGACAGTGGGAATGATGGCAGTTTTTACCAATTTTTATATGATACTTGTTTAATTTTTCCCAAAAGCTAAATATCAGAATTATACACACACACAGTTACTGAAAAAATATTTAAAACTTTCATCATACTTGTCATTTCACAATTTATTTAAACCATACCTTACATTATATTATTATAAATTAAAAGAATGAGAAACCGCATTCAAATTTACTCTTATTTTTATAGCTGTTATAAAAATGGATACATTAATCACATTGTATCTATGTTATTTTAATATTGATTCAACTGCTTTTAATCATCACCTTTACAAATTGTATTCCATATTTTGTCTCCCAGTGGTTATTAGACTTTCTTTTTTTTAAAAAAGATTTTATTTGTTTATTTATTTATTTGATTGAGAGAGAGAGAGCGTACGAGGGAGTGAGCATAAATGGGAGGAGGGCGGAGGGAGAGGGACAAAGCAGCTGAAGCTTTCTGAGTTCCCCACCTGTGATTCTCCCTCTTTTCTCTGAACTCTGGAAACATTACATCACCTAGTTGGCACAAGCAGTGTTCTGCCTTGATTTGATTGGTTTTCTTTTCAGGTTGTTATCTTTTTTTTTTTTTTTTTAAAGATTTTTTATTTATTTATTCAACAGAGACAGAGACAACCAGCGAGAGAGGGAACACAAGCAGGGGGAGTGGGAGAGGAAGAAGCAGGCTCATAGCAGAGGAGCCTGACGTGGGGCTCGATCCCACAACACCGGGATCACGCCCTGAGCCGAAGGCAGACACTTAACCGCTGTGCCACCCAGGCGCCCCTCAGGTTGTTATCTTTTGACTTGATGCCAAACATCTTCATTGAGTGAGTAAAACTGGGAACTTGGGAAGACTTAAAATCACTTAAGAAAGAGCACATTTTCTTAAAATATTTGGTGTGCATAATGGAAAAATTTCAAATATATAAAATAGCAGAGAGAATAGAATTATGCACCCTGATGTATCCATCATCTAGTCCAATCCTGTTGGATCTAAAAGCCCACCATCTTCTTCTGATGCCAGATTATTTGGAAACAAATTTCTGACATCACATAAATTCTTTTGTAAATCTTCTAGTATGTAATGTATCTTTAAAAGACGAGCATTCTTAAAAAATACATATTTGCGATACACACACACACAACACCACTATATCACTATATCAGATGCTCTTTTTTTTTTTTTTAAGATTTTATTTATTTGACAGAGAGACAGCCAGCGAGAGAGGGAACACAAGCAGGGGGAGTGGGAGAGGAAGAAGCAGGCTCATAGCGGAGGAGCCTGATGTGGGGCTTGATCCCATAACAGCAGGATCACGCCCTGAGCCGAAGGCAGACGCTTAACCGCTGTGCCACCCAGGCGCCCCTATATCAGGTGCTCTTATGCATCAGGTCAGATCTTCCCAGGCTCACCTGTCTCTCATTCCAGTTCCACGTGGGCTCTGAGCCACTCGACTACATCTCCTGTCCCCTGTGCCTCTCAGGTTTCCCCGTTGTCAGCACTGAGGAACCGGCTCATGCCTCTCAAAAGAACCCTGGAGGACAAATGAAGTGAAGGCTCTAAGAGAATCTTTGATCAATGGAAGAGGAGAGTCAGTGGTTAAATTTTTTACCCTTAACCAATCTCCTACCAATGGCTATTTAGATTAGGTTAGGTTTTTTTTCCCTCTCTTCTTCCCCTTGTCCCTCATTAGAAACAGTAGTGCATTAAACATCTTTGTGTGTGTATTTCTTGAGGATGAATTCTTGGAAGGGCTGGCCCTAGGTGAAAGGGAATGGACATTCTATTCTACATTTTCATAAACTGCCAAGTTAATTTTCAATAAGGTTGTACCAATTTATTTTCTTACCAATGCACAGGGCATTTTCATTTTTTTATTTATTTGAGGGAGAATGTGTGCAAAAGTGGGTGGAGGGGTAGAGGGAGAGGGAGAGAGAGAATCTCAAGCAGACTCCCTGGTGAGTGGGGAACCCAAGAGATACGGGACTCAGTCCCATGACCCATGAGATTATGACCTGAGCTGAAATCATGAGCTGGATGCTTAACTGACTGAGCCACCCTTGCACCCCAAGGGCATTTTCATTTTAAGTGAAACAAGAATCTTAAGGCAAATGGATTCAGTTCTGATCTTAGAATTATAGGTTGTAGTTTTCTGATGGAGGAGGATTATTTGGTCAATAGACGCTACCTGGTGCCCCTAAAATTACAGCACTCCCCGTTCTTCGTTCCATTCATGCATTTATTCAATCATGCAACAAATATTTAATGAATACCTACTATATGCCAGTACTAAGATAGACACTAGTGATACCACAGTGAGCAGATAAAAGTCCCTGCCTGTCATGGCGCTTACATTCTAGGGAGCCAGGCACACTGGAGCATCCTGAAGACTTTGATATAATTCATTTCTTTTGCTGCTAAGCCTCAACCAGGTAAACTGTTTCTGTTACAGGTTGGGGCCCAATAATTACCCAGAGTTTCACAAAGAGAATCCATCTACTTGGCTTGAAATTGAAAAAGGAAATTTCACACCCCATTCTTCAAAGACAAAGAGATTCATACACTTCATGTGAGTTGTGGTGGGCTGTGCGAGCGTCATGGGTTAATCGTCCAACTTTATTGGCCCCAAGAGACTCGTGCTGGGCCCAGTGGACTGGTGGTTGACAGGCAGCTCAGAAATAGAGCACAAGCACAAAACACAAGCACAAAACCAAAAACAGCCCATGCTCTTTTCAGCAGTTATAGAGAGGATTGAATGACCCATGGCAGCTTTTTAGAAAGCGTTGGGTTGCACAGTATGTGGGAGGCAACAGGATGGCTGTCTGATTCCCAGTATGACTTCAACTGAAATATCCAAGGGTGTGGCCTGTATGGGATTTGTGTTATATTCTAATTAACAGGAACACAGGGCTCTAGTGCTTTGTGCTACTAGTTCCTTCTATGCTACAGCTCAGTGTATCTATTATGTTCTTCACTCACCAAAGTGTGTGAAGTATCTTGCAGTGGCAGCCGTTTCTGTAGATAGGGCCTTAGAGGGGCACCTGGGTGGCTCAGTTATTTAAGTGTCTGCCCTCAGCTCAGGCCGTGATCCTGGGATCCTGGGATTGAGCCCCGAGTAGGGCTCCCTACTCAGTGGGGAGTGCTTCTCCCTCTGCCTCTGTCCTTCCCCACTGCCCCTCACCCTGCTCGTGCTCTCTCTCTCTCTCTCTTTCAAATAAATAAAATCTTAAGAATAAAAGGTAGGGCCTTAGAAACTTACCTAAAGATGGAGGCAGGATACAAGTACAAAGTGCAGAAATATGCCAGTATACTGTAATACGTAAAGTATAAAGTGATACGAAAGAGGAAGGTAGAAATGGAGGATTCTAATTAGTGTGTTTTCTGTAAAATGAGATAATCGTTGATTCCTTATTTTATAGTAAATTATGATTTTAACAACTGCAGGTAATACACATTCACAGAAGAGCAGAGACACAGATAAACGAAAAGATAATAAAAACCATCTCAAGTATCACACAGAAATATTACTTGTGAACATTTTCATGATGTACCTCCTTCCATGTGAAACACGCTATTATATAAGCTGGGTTTTTTTTTTTCCTTTTACAACTCAACAGTATATAATGAACATCTTTTCAGTTGGTAAATATATTTCAGTATTATTTTAATGGCTGTCTAGATTACTATGAAGTCCATCCATGTAGTATATTTTTACATATTTAATTTAAATCTTTATTTATTTACATATTTTTTAAGATTTTATTTATTTATTTGAGAGAGAGAGCACGCGAGCATGAGTGGGGGGAGGGGCAGAAGAGAGGGAGAAGCAGATTCCCTGCTGAGCAGGGAGCCTGACAGGGAGTTCGATCCCAGGACCCTGAGATCATCACCTGAGCGGAAGGCAGATGCTTAACCGAGTGAGCATGCAGGCACCACAATTTAAATATTTAGATAATTTTTTGACGAAGAATTAATGAGTCAAAGGGGAAAACATTTTAATGCTCTCGATATATGTGACCACGCTGACCTCCAGAAAACTTGTGCGCTCTGTACAGCATTATAGTAGTACCACTGCAGTTTTCTTCTTCCTTGCCAATTAAAGATGGAAAAATAAGACCACAGTCAGTTTTTACATATATCCTGATCATTTCCTAAGGCACCTTACCAGCTTGCAACAAATATAGTTCAGTGTGTCCACTAAATCTGGATCTCTGTTCAACTGGGGCTTATACAAGGGTACTCTGTCCTGCTGCATTTCACTGGGAGGGTGCTCACTCTGAGACTGCATCTCCCTCATTGTGTGAATCCTCAGAAAGGGTCTCCAAGACAGAGATTGTGTGCAGTAGATTTTGGGGGGCATGCTGTTGGGATCAAGACCCAGTAGAGATAAGGAAAGCACAACTGGGTAGTAGGAGAATTTGAACTGTGATGTGGTTGCAACAAAGACCTCAGCCGGTCCCACAGGGAGCTCTATTGAGAGGATCATGTAGAGCACTTGCTTACTCTCAAATAAATAAACAAATCTTTAAAAAGCTATGGTAGTTTTATGGACACTGAGGTGGAGGGTAGGATGAGGGGAAAGGATTGAGCTGGTGTGGGAAAAAGTGTCTTCAAGGTTCCCCCTCCTCTCTTCCTTTTTTTTTTTTTAATTTTTATTTAAATTCTACGGAGTTAACATACAGTGCAGTATTGGTTTCTGGAGTAGAATTCAGTGGTTCATCACTGACATACAACACCCAGTGCTCATGATAACAAGTGCCCTCCTTAATTCCCATCACCCATCACCCATCTAGCCCATCCCCCACACACCTCCCTCCATCAACCCTCAGTTTGTTCTCTATTGTTAAGAGTCTCTTGTGGTTTTCTTTCTCTCTCTCTCTCTCTCTCTCTCTCTCTCTCTCTCTCTTTCCACCCTCCCATATGTTCACCTGTTTTGTTTCTTAAATTCCACATATGAGTGAAATCATATGGTATTTGTCTTTCTCTGACTTATTTCTCTTAGCATAATACACTCTAACTCCATCCACGTCATTGCAAGTGGCAAGATTTCATTCTTTTTGATGACTGAGTAATATTCTATTGTATCTATATACCACATCCTCTTTATCCATTTATCAGTCAGTGGACATTTGGGCTCTTTCCATAGTTTGGCTATTGTTGATAATGCTGCTATAGATATTGGGATGCATGTACCCCTTCGAATCTGTATTTTTGTATCCTTTGGGTAAATACTTAGTGGTGCAATTGCTGGGTCATAGGGTAATTCTATTTTTAATTTTTTGAGGAACCCCCATACTGTTTTCCAGAGTGGCTACATCAGTTTGCATTCCCATCAACAGTGCAAGAGGGTTCCCTTTTCTCGGCATCCTTGCCAACACCTGTTGTTTCTTGTGTTGTTAATTTTTGCCATTCTGACAAGTGTGAGGTGGTAACTCATCATGATTTAGATTTGTATTTCCCTGATGATTAATGATGTTGAGCATCTTTTCATGTGTCTGTTAGCCAACTGGATGTCTTCTTTGCAAAAAGTGTCTATTAATAGTTTCTGCCCATTTCTTAACTGGATTATTTGTTGAATTTGATAAGTTCTGTATAGATTTTGGATACTAACCCCTTATTGGATATGTTGTTTGCAAATATCTTCTCCCATTCTGGAGGCTGCCTTTTAATTTTGTTATTTCCTTCACTGTGCAGAAACTCTTTATCTTGATGAAGCCCCAATAGTTCATTTTGCTTTTGTTTCCCTTGCCTCCAGAGACAATGTATAGTAAGAAGTTGCTACAGCTGAGGCTGCCTGTGTTCTCCTCTAGGATTTTGATGGTTTCCTGTCTCACATTTAGGTCTTTCATCCATTTTGAATTTATTTTTGTATATGGTATAAGAAAGTGGCCCAGTTTCATTCTTCTGCATGTTGCTGACCAGTTTTCCCAACACCATTTGTTGAAGAGACTGTCTTTCTTCCATTGGATCTTCTTGCCTGCTTTGTTGAAGATTAGTTGACTGTATAGTTGTGGGTCCATTTCTGGGTTCTCTGTTCTGTTCCATTGATCTATGTGTCTGTGTTTGTGCCAGTACCATACTGTCTTGATGACTAGAGGTTTGTAATAGAGCTTGAAGTTCAGAATTGTGATGCCTCCAGCTTTGCTTTTCTTTTTCAGGATTGCTTTGGTTATTTGGGGTCTTTTATGGTTCCATACAGAATTTAGGAGTGTTTGTTCTAGCTCTGTGAGAAATGCTGGTGGTATTTTGATAAGGATTGCATTAAATGTATAGATTACTTTGGGTAGTATAGACATTTTAATAAAGTTTGTTCTTCCAATCCACGAGCATGGAATGTTTTTCCATTTCTTTGTGTGCTCTTCAATTTCTTTCATAAGTGTTCTGTAGTTTTCAGAGTACAGATCTTTTACCTCTTTAGTTAGACTTATTCCTAGGTATCTTATGGTTTTTGGTGTAATTGTAAATGGGATCAATTCCTTGATTTTTCTGCTGCTTTGTTGTTGGTGTATAGAAATGCAACAGATTTCTGTATGTTGATTTTATATCCTGACACTTTGCTGAATTCATGTATTCTAGCAATTTTTTGGTGGAGTCCTTCGGGTTTTCTATATAGAGGATCATGTTGTCAGCAAATAGTGAAAGTTTGACTTCTTCCTTGCTAATTTGGATGCCTTTTATTTCTTTTTGTTTTCTGATTGTTGAGGCTAAGACTTCCAGTACTATGTTAAATGGTAATGGTGAGAATGGACATCCCTGTCTTGTTCCTGACCGTAGAGGAAAAGCACTCAGTTTTTCCCCACTGAGGATGGTATTAGCTGTGGGTCTTTCATATATGGCTTTTATGGTGTTGAGGTATGTTCCGTCTATACCTACTTTGTTGAGGGTTTTTATCAAGAATGGATGCTGTATTTTGTTAAATGCTTTTTCTGCATCTATTGAGAGGATCATATGGTTCTTACCCTTTCTTTTATTAACGTCGTATATCATGTTGATTGATTTTGAATATTGAACTAACCCTGTAGCCCAGGAATAAATCTCACTTGATTGTGGTGAATAATTCTTTTTTTGAAAAAAGATTTTATTTATTTATTTGACAGAGAAAGAACACAAGTGGGAGGGGTCGTGGCAGGCAGAGGGAGAGGGAGAAGCATGCCCCAACTGCTGAGCAGAGAGCCTGAGGCGGGGCTCAATCCCAGGATCCTGGGATCATGACCTGAGCCAAAGGTAGACACTTAACCGAATGAGCCACCCAGGTGCCCCAATACTTTTTTTTTTTTTTTTAAAGATTTATGTACTTATTTTAGTGAGAGAGGGAAAGAGAGAGAGTGAGCACACCAGTGCGGGGAGGAGCAGAAGGAGAGGGAGAAAGAGAATCTCAAGCTGACTCCATGCTGAGCTCAGAGCCCAACATGGGGCTGGATCCCATGAACCCAAGACCATGACCTGAGCTGAAATCAGGAGTTGGATGCTCAACTGACTGAGTCACCCAGGCGACCTGGTGAATAATTATTTTAATGTACTGTTGGATTGAATTTGCTAGTATCTTGTTGAGAATTTTTGCATTCATGTCCATCAGGGTTGTTGGCTTGTAATTCTCCTTTTTAGTGGGGTCTTTGTCTGGTTTTGGAATCAAGGTAATGCCTCATAGAAAGAGTTTGGAAGTTTTCCTTCCATTTCTATATTTTGAGACAGTTGGAGAAGGGGTGCCTGGGTGGATCAGTCGGTTAAGTGTCTGCCTTTGGCTCAGGTCATGATCCCAGAGTCCTGAGATCAAGCCCCAAATCAGGCTCCTTGCTCATCAGGGGAGTCTGCTTCTCCGTCTCCGTCTCCCTCTGCCCCTGCCCCTGCTCCTGTGCTCCCTCTCTTTCTCACTCTCTCTCTTCTCAAATAAATAAAATCTTAAAAAAAAAAGAAAAAAAAGAAACAATTGGAGAAGAATAGGTTATTAACTCTTCTTTAAATGTCTGGTAGAATTCCTCTGGGAAGCCATCTAGCCCTGGACTTTTGTTTATTGGGAGATTTTTGATTATTGATTCAATTTCTTGGCTGGTTATGGGTCTGTTCAAATGTCCTCTTTCTTCCTGTTCAGCTTTGGTAGTTTGTATGTTTCTAGGAATTTGTCCATTTCTTTCAGATTGCCCAGTTTGTTGGCATATAATTTTTCATAATATTCTCTTATAATTGTTTGTTCAGTGGTGTTGGTTGTCATCTCTCCTCTTTCATTCTTGATTTTATTTATTTGGGTCTTTTTCCTTTTCAATAAATTTGGCTAGGGGTTTATCAATTTTATTAATTCTTTAAAAGAACCAGCTCTTAGTTTCATTTATTTGTTCTACTGTTTTTTTGTGCATTGTTTCTATATCATTTATTTCTGCTCTAATCTTTATTATTTTCCTTCTGCTGGCTTTAGGCTTTATTTGCTGTTAGTTTTCTAGCTCCTTTAGGTGTAGGGTTAGGTTATGTATTTGAGTTTTCTAGCTTCTTGAGGTATTGTATTGCAATATACTTTCCTCTTAGGACTGCCCTTGCTGCATCCCAAAGGATTTGGACTGTTATGTTTTCATTTTCATTTGCTTCCGTGTATTTTTAATTTCTTTTTTATTTTACTTGTTAACCTATTTATTCTTTAGTAGGATATTCTTTAAACTCCGTGTATTTGTGGTCTTTCCAAATTTTCTCTTGTGGTTGACTTCAAGTTTCATAGCATTGGGGTCTGAAAATATGCAGAGTATGATCTCAATCTTTTTGTACTTGTCGAGGGCCGATTTGTGACTTAGTATGTGATGTATTCTGGAGAATGGTCCATGTGCACTCAAAGAGAATGTGTATTCTGCTGTTTTAGGATAAAATGTTCTGAATATATCCGTTAAGTCCATCTGGTGCTATGTGTCATTCAAAGTCATTGTTTCCTTGTTGATCTTGTTGATTTTCTGCTTAGCAATCTGTTCATTGCTGTGAGTGGGATGTTAAAAGTCCCGTACTATTATTGTATTATTATCAATGTTTCTTTATGTTTATTATTAATTGATTTATATATTTATATATTTGGTGCTCCTAAGTTGGGGGCATAAATATTTACAATTGTTAGATCTTGATAGATAGACCCCTTGATTATGATACAATGTAACTCTTGTTACAGTCTTGTTTAAAATTTAGTTTGTCTGATATAAGTATGGCTACTCCAGCTTTCTTTTGATATCCATTAGCATGATAGATGGTTCTCCACCCCCTCACTTTCAATCTGCAGTTGTCTTTAGGTCTAAAAGGAGTCTCTTGTAGGCAGCATGTAGCTGGGTCTTTTCTTTTTTTTAATCCATTCTGACACCCTGTGTCTTTTGATTGGAGTATTTAGTCCATTTACATTCAGAGTGATTATTGATAGATTTGAATTTAGTGCCATTGTGTTACCTGTAAAGTTGGTGTTTCTGGTGCTGTTCTCTGGTCCTTTCTAGTCTTTGTTGCTTTTGGTCTTTCCCCCCCCCAAAAGAGTACCCTTTAATTCCTTTACTTTTTGTCTGGGAAACTCCTTATGTTTCCCATTCTGAATGACAGCCTTGATGGATAAAGTATTCTTGGCTGCCTATTTTCCCCATTCAGCAGTTTGAATATATCCTGCCACTTTCTTCTGGACTGCCACGTTTCTCTGGACAGATCTGCTGTGAACCTGATCTATCTTCCCTTGTAGGCTAAGGACTTTTTTTCCCTTGCTGATTTCAGGATTCTTTTCTTGTCTGTGTATTTTGTGAAATTGATGATGATATGCCTTGGTGATGGCTGGCTTTTGTTGAATTTAATGGGAGTTCTCATGCTTCTTGGATTTTGAGGTATGTTTCCTTCCCCAGATTAGGGGAGTTTTTAGCTATAATTTGTTCAACTAAACCTTCTTCCCCTTTATCTCTCTCTTCATCTTCTGGGACTCTTATGATATGCATGTTATTTCATTTTAAGGAGTTGCTGAGTTCCCTAAGTCCATTTTCATGATCCAATACCTTTCTTTCCCTCTTCTTTTCAGCTTCATTATTTTCCATAATTGTATCTTTTTTTTAAAGATTTTATTTATTTATTTGAGAGAGAGAGAGAGAGAGAATGAGAGAGAGAGAATGAGAGAGAGAGAGAGGTCATGAGCAGGGGGAGCAGGTAGAGGGAGAAGCAGACTCCCCCCCGAGCAGGGAGCCCAATGCAGGACTCGATCCCAGGACCCTGGGATCATGACCTGAGCCAAAGGCAGACAGTTAACCCACTGAGCCACCCAAGTGCCCCATAATTGTATCTTCTATATCACTGATTCATTCCTCTGCTTTGTCTGTCCTCATTCTTATGGCATCCATTAGGTTTGCATCTCAGTTGTAGCATTTTTAATTTCACCCTGGCTAGATTTTAGTTCTTTTATCTCTGCATTTAGGGATTCTCTAGTGTCTTCTATGTTTTTTTCAAGCCCAGCTAGTATGTTTATAATTGTTGTTTAAAATTCTAGTTCAGACATCTTACTTATATCTGTATTGATTAAATCCCTGACCGTTACTTCTTCCTGTTCTTTCTTTTGGGGATGAATGCCTCTGTCTTGTCATTTTGTCCTGGGGGGAAAAGGGGAAGCTAAGGCCTAGGTGTGTTTGGTCTGCTTGTTAAAAGAAGCTAGATCCAGGGTGCCCAGGTGGCTCAGTCAGGTAAGTGTCTGCCTTCAGCTCAGGTCATGATCCAAGGGTCCTGGGATCGAGCCCTGTGTTAGGCTCCCTGCTCAGTGGAGATCCCCCTTCCCCCTCCCTCTCTCTCTGCTGCTCCCCCTGCTTGTGCTCTCTCTCTGTCAAATACATAAATAAAATCTTTAAAAAAAATAAAAGAAGGTAGATCCAAAAATAAAGTAAAATAAAATAAAATAAAATAAAATAAAATAAAATAAAATAAAATAAAATGGAAGCTAGATCCTATTTCCCCTATAGCTGAAGCTATACAGCACTCTATGATCAGTAGACTTGGTGCATGCGAGGGGTTTGTGCTGATTCTCAGGCAAACTTGTCCTAGTGGAGTTGCTCCTGGAGGGTGCATCCCCCTCCTCTCCTCTCTAAAGAGGTCTCAGCAGACCTATAGAACACTTCTGCCCAAGGCTTCAGATAGAAAAACCTAAGAATGAAGGTTATGATTATAAATATGTGAAGAGTGTGACCTGCCAAAGGGGTCTGAATCCTTGACTGCATCTCCCTTCAGAGATTGTGATGCATTGGCCATGCACCAGTCTGGTGTGGGGAGGGCACATTTCCCATATCAGGTGTGCCAGGTAAGGCCTTTGTCATCCCGTGTGGCCAGGCCTGAAAAATCACACACAGCACAACAGGCCGCTCCCCAGAAGACCAGCACAAACCCCTTGCATGCACCAAGTCTACTGATCATAAAGTGCTATAAAGCTTCAGCTATAGGGGAAATAAGATCTAGCTTCCATTTTATTTTTATTTTATTGTATTTATTTTTCCCCTATCAGGCATGCCAGGTAAGGCCTTTATAATCACCTGTGGCTAGGCCTGAAAAATCACACATAGATTTTTAACCAGGACCTAGACTCCTCAGATAGTAGACCCCATGGTATTGTGCCTACTGTTTTGCTATAAAGTAGGACTCTTAGTATGAGTTGTAGTGTGGGATTCCATGTTGGTAATCAAAATTTGTAAGCTGCTGGATACTGTTAGTAGATGAGGCTTTGTGGAAAGGAAAGAAAAACCTATACATTAAGTATGTGTTGAGTCAAGTCAAGGGGAATTGCTGCCCTTTCTAGGGTGGAAGGGTCCAGTGTAATCAACTTGCTAAAAAATGAAGGGTTGGTTTTCTCAAGAGATGGTGTCATACTGGGGCTCAGCACTGATTTCTGTCACTAACAGATAGGACATTTAGCAGTGAGAATAATTAGATGAGCTTTGGTGTGTGGAAACTCATACTGGGTCCATATCCACTATCTCTGCCACTGGGCTACTCTTTTAAGAGCCTATTGTGCCAGCCTTGCAGTGGCTGATGACAGAGGCTGGCTGACATCAACTGGCCCAGTCACTCTGTCTGCCAGTGCCTTCTCCATGGTGATTATTCTCTGGTGGGCATTAACATGTGATACGAAGATCTTTACATTTGTGCATATCTCTTTTTTATATATAAGCCTCCTTATTCCCAATTTCCAATCTTTCTCTTTCCCAACCTCTGACTAATCAGCGTAGCCATTTCATTTGCCCACAAGTGAATGTATAGTCTTACCTAGGGCCACTTCTCTTTTTATACAAAACAGATAGCCAGAGGCACTGTCCACTGGGAGAATTTCTTTTTTTTTTTTTTTTTAAGATTTTATTTATTTATTTGACAGAGAGACAGCCAGTGAGAGAGGGAACACAAGTAGGGGGAGTGGGAGAGGAAGAAGCAGGCTCCCAGCAGAGGAGCCTGATGCGGGGCTCGATTTCAGAAAGTGGGGCTCGATTTCAGAACGCCGGGATCACGCCCTGAGCTGAAGGCAGATGCTTAACGACTGAGCCACCCAGGCGCCCCCCACTGGGAGGATTTCAAATCTTCCAAGTCCACCCTTGAGGTGTAGTAGTGTACATCAGCAGTTACTTGCCAAGTCAGCCCAACCACGAACCAAATATGGCCCTTTCCTCCTCTGCCAACTGGTCTTAAGAATCTCCTTTCCCCCTCTACCCCATACAAGGCCATAAGTTTGAGCTGAGGAGCAATGAAGCACCAGTAGTAATGACAAGGGACCCTGAGAGTCCTGATTATCTAACTTACTTAGGCCTTTTACTATTCATGCCCAGTCCCAGATATACAAACCACTATCTTATGATGGATTGCTTTTGACCCTTATAATTTGGTGGATCTGATAGAACCCAGCACATAACGGGAAGGTCTGGCCACATGGTCACTTGATGTCCTATAGTCAGGTGCTCTATCTCCACCAGACCCTGTAGCAAGCCAGGGGCTATTTACTGAATGGTGTATAGTTTTCTGCTGTAGTTGGCATAGCATTGCTCCAGAAGCTATGGGGACTATGTTGTGATTCTCCTCCTGAGGCCGCCTATAAACTCCACATGGTACCTATTCCACCACTGATACAATTAGAACCATAGGTTCTGCTGCTTGAACTGCAGCCTGGACCTGGTGTAGAGCCGTCTCCTGCTCTAGGCACTACTCACACCTGATAGCATTCCATGTAGATGGGTCAGAGCAGTATTCCAGAGCTCTTAGTTCCGTGTATTCTAGACTTGGAAAGCAAAAATAAACTAGGATATTATTATTACACTTTTTAAATGTCTTATGTCTTATGAAAAGTGGGGCAACCATAAAAATGTTATGGAGGAAATCTCTTTAATCCAGTCATGAATGCAGCACCATGCTTTCTGCAAGTACTGCTGTAGAAACTGTCAGGGAGAAAGGAAGGAATCCCAGTGAACAGATCTTTTAGGATGCTCTTCAATGATAGGTTTCTTTAAAAACATTCAATAAATGATTTTCTTTCCTATCACCTTAAAATAAAAATGAAAAAACCCCAAAAAACCAGAACCGTATTTCAAATGATAAAGTTGCATACATGTTTTCAAAATCTATTTTGTATATATGTTTAGCCTCACCATGTCTGCTTGCCTTGTTGAATATTCTGGGGATGGCAAAAAGAAAACAAAAGAATTTTGGAATTAGAATTTTAATACTTCTGGAAAATTCAGAACCTGGAAATTCCTGATTCTGAAGGAAATATTAAGTTAGATATGTGGAGGCTATGACTAATAACCAGTTAGAGCAGCAGTAAAGCTGTGTGTGCATGTCAGTGGTTTTCCTGCAAATTGGAAATGTTAGCTATCCCAAACTGGATCCAGTGACAACCCAGATGCAGGAGTGTGTTACTTCATAAAGCATGTTTTGAGTTACTTGTTTAAAGACCACTCATACAGAGATACGTCTGCCTGCATATGTTACAAAGCAGAGTACAGGCATACCCTCTTTTACTGCACTTTGCTTTATTGTGCTTCACACATACTACATGTTTTACAAATTGAAGGTCTGTGGCGCTCCTGGGTTAAACAAGTCTATTGGCACCATTTTCCCAACAGCATTTGCTTACTTCATGTCTCTGTCACATTTTGGTAATTCCAACAATATTTCAAACATTTTCATTATTATTATATTTGTTATGGTGATCTGTGATCAGTGATCTTTGAAGTTACTATTGTAATTGGTTTGGGGCACCACAAGACCATGCCCATATGATGGCGAATTTAATCAATAAATGTGTGTGTTCTGACTTTTCCATCTACCAGCCATTCTCTCATCTCTTTCTCTCTCCTCAAACCTCCCTATTCCTTGAGACACAACAATATTGAAATTGGCCAATTAATAACTCTACAATGGCTTTTAAATATTCAAGTGAAAGGAAGAGTCACATGTCTTTCACTTTATTTTTTTTTAAAGATTTACCTACCCATTTTAGAGTGAAAGAGTGGGGGATGAGCAGAAGGAGAAAGAGTTTCAAGCAGACTCTGTGCTGAGCGTACAGTCCGATGTGGGGCTCAATCCCATGACCTTAGGTCATGACCTGAGCCGAAATCAAGTACTGGATGCTTAACTGACTGAGCCACCCAGGTGCCCCACATGTCTCTCACTTTAAAGCAAACACTAGAAATGATTAAGCTTAGTGAGGAAGGCATGCTGAAAGCTGAGACAGACTGAAAGCTAGGCCTCTTGTGCCAAACAGCTAGTCAAGTTATAAATGTGAAGGAAAAGTTCTTGAAGGAGATTAAAAGTGCTACTCCAGTGAATACCTAAGTGATAAGAAAGTGGAACAGCCTTATTGCTGATATGGGTAAAGTTTTAGTGGTCTCAGTAGATCAAAGCAACCACAACATTTCCTTAACCAAAGCTTAAACCAGGGCAAGGCGCTAGCTCACTTCAATTCTGACAGAGGTAAGGAAGCTTCAAAAGAGAAGTTGGAAGCTAGCAGAGGTTGGTGTTATGAGGTGTAAGGCAAGAAGCCATCTCTTTAACATAACAGTGCAAGGTGAAGCAGCAAGTGCTGAGGTAGAAGCTGCAATGAGGAACATCAAAGCTAAGGAACTACTGAAGTTGATGACACTAAACAGATTTCCAATGTAGACAAAGCAGCCTTCTGTTGAAAGAAGAGGCCTCTAGGACTTTCATAGCTAGAGAGAAGTCAATGCCTGGCTCCAAAGCTTCAAAGGACAGGCTGACTTTCTTGTTAGGGGCTAATGCAGCTGGTGACTTGACGTGAAAGCCAGTGCTCATTACCATTCTGAACATCCTAGAGCCCTTACAACTTATGCTCAACCTACTCTGTCTGTAGTCTATAAACAACAAAGCCTGGAAGAGAGTACATCTATTGACAACATGGCTTACTATTTTAAGCCCACTGTTCAGACCAACCGCTCAGAATAAAAGATTCCTATAAAAAGATTACTGCTTATTGACAATGCTGCTTGTCACCCAAGAGCTCTGATGGAGATGTGCAATGAGATGAATGTTTTCATGCCTGCTAACACAACATCCCGTCCATAGCCCATGGATCAAGGAGTAATTTTGACTTTCAAGTCTTATTATTTAAGAAATACCTTTCATAAGGCTACAGCTGCCATAGATGGTGATTCCCCTGATGGGACTGGGCAAAGACAATTGAAAACCTTCTAAAAAGGATTCACCATTCCAGATGCCATTAGGACATTCATGATTCATGGGAATGGGTCAAAATATCATCACAAACAAGAGTTTGGAAGAAGTTTATTCCAACCCTCATGGATGACTTGAGAAGTTCAAACTTCACTGGAGGAAATAGCGAGAATTAGAATTAGAAGTGGAACCCGAAGGTGGCTGAATTGCCATTCTTCTTTTTTTTCCCTTTCCAACGCATCAGATAAAACACTAGCTAATGATTCAGCTAGATCAACGGGGTTAATCTGATGGGGAAAAATGTTATGTTATCAGCTGCATTATTGCTTCTACCTTACAATAAAAATTTAATGGATGAGGAGTTCCTTCTTATGGATGAGCAAAGAAAGTGGTTTCTTGAGATGGAATCTATGCCTGGTGAAGATGCTGTGAAGGTTGTTGAAATGACAACAAGGAATTTAGAATATTACATTAATTTAGTTGATAAAGCAGTGGCAGGGTTTGAGAGGATTGACTCCAATTTTGAAAGAGGTTCGATTGTAGGTAAAATGCTATCAAGCAGTGTCACATGCTACAGAGAAATTGTTCATGAAGGAGTCAATTGATGCAGCAAGCTTCACTGTGGTTTTATTTTAGGAAACTGCCACAGCCACCCCAACCTTTAGCAACCACCACTGTGATCAGTCAGCAGCTGTCAACATTGAGACAAGACCCTCTACCAGCAAAAAGATTATGACTGGCTGAAGATAATTAGCATTCTTTAGCAACAAAGTACTTTTATTTATTTTTTATTTTTTTAAAAGATTTATTTATTTATTTTAAAGAGAGAGAGAGTGTGTGTGGGGAAGGGCAAAGGGAGAGAGAAACTTTAGTAGACTCCTCTCTGAGTTCGGAGCCTGACGCTGGACTTGACGTTGCGATGCCTAGATCATGACCTGAGCTGAAACCGAGTTGGACGCTTAACCAACTGTGCCACCTAGGGGCCCCCAAAACAATGTACTTTTAAATTAAGGGATGCACACTGTTGTTGTTATTGTTGTTTTTTTTTTAAAGACATACTGCACACTTAACAGACTACAGTATAGTATAAACGTAATTTTTATATGCACTGAGAAACTAAAACAACTCATTTGACTTGCTTTACTGAGATACTCACTTTATTGTGGTGGTCTGGAACTGATTTGCTATATTTCCAAGGTATGCCTGTAGTTAATTTGAAAACTATTTCTGTAAAAGATCTGACTAAATAAGAAAAATGGGTTAACTATTTTGAAGCTGAAATAATCCATCAGTATATGTCATCTACTTATTTTTAAAAGCACATAGGAAAAAAGGCATAGGGTTAAAAGTGACATTACTGTTTATATCCTTTCAGCCCTCTCTGAGTGCACACACATATTCGGATATGTACATACAATTTTCCGTAAACAGTGTGACAAGGTGTCTAGGTTAGGGTCCTGGCAGGAAACACATGGCACACTCAGGAATGGTATGCTTGAAGACAGTTTTGTGAAGTGTTCATAAACAAAAGTTTGGGAAGCTTTAAAGAAAATAGAAAGGGATGATGATGTACTGTAGAACCAGCGGCTATAGGAAGCTATTACCACCTCTAGACCTGAAGGGGCAAAGAGAGAGAGTAGTAACTGGAACCCAAGAAGAAGCTGTGGCTATGTGGAATGAGCTGTGACCTTCTGCTCAGCGCAAGCTTGAGGAGACGAGAGCAGAAATGGCCAAAATGTGGCTCAGCAGAGAAGGAAAAGAAATATCCTGACCTTTCTCTTCTCCTTCCATTTGATCTCCTGTTGGTGCTTTCCAAAGACCAAATCCAATTAGAAGCCATTGAGAAGGGTACCTGGTTGATGCAGTCTATAGAAGTTGGCCTCCCAGGGTACACATCAGAGTGGAAAAGGGCAGAGAGTGACTATACATCTATATAGTTCTAGCTTTGCATGGTTCTGATATATACAACTCTCAGTTACCACTGTTTTGTTAAATTACACCAGTCTTCTAACAGCATGGTTCAAATTCCAGTTATCATGGTATATTAACTATGAGTAATTGCATAAAATACAAACTTCACTGCTAGCTCTCCAGTCCACAGATCATTCTGCAAATAACAGCTGTTCATCATGTTCAGTGATCAATCATGTCACTTCTTTCAAAGTCTGTCAGTGATTGGTCACTGCACACGTTATTAGTTCATACAGACAGCAACGTGTGTAGTTGTGTTGCCTCCTTGTCTCCCACTAATGAACCCATGTGACGTTTTACAAAAGCAGATAACTGAAAGAGGGAACTGGCCAACAAAGATGAAAGTAACACAAAGAAAAACAGAACTCCATAAGTGAAATCTGAATAGAATGTACGTGGAGTCATAGAAATAATAGCTGACCATGGTGACGTGGCCCTATTTGAGAAACTCCAGATATGCAGCCAGAGGAACTGGCTAGTAACATCTAGTAAAGATGAACTTATTGATGTGAACAAGGGAAGTAGTTGTGATGGAAAGGATGAAGATATCTCAGAGGAAGTGACAACGGCAAAATACTTCACATTAAAGGAACTCTTGCAGATATTTCATGACACTGCAAGTACAAAGGATAATGTGTGGGAAGCTCTCTGAACTTAGGAAGTAGTATGGTAATTCACCAAAGCATAGGAGAGATGGTCACTCCATACTGAAAGTTATATGACTAGAAGAAGAGCAGCACTGTTCAAATTACTCTTGCTAAGTTTTCTTACAAAGGAATAATTATTGAATTCTCAGTATTGTAATATTTTAAATTATAATGTACTAAATATTAGTTTTCTTATTTTTTGTTTGACAAATTTTAAAGGTCATAGAATAATCCTACCCCCCCCAACACTGCTTTGCAATTTAGTTTGTACGGTTATTTTTATGGTCCTACACAACTGTGCAAAGCAAGGACTGTCTGTATTGTGTTTTCCAGTGACTGATTAACATTTTATAATATGGACAAAAGCATTATTTAATGGAAATTTTTTTTTTGCATTTTTTTCTACCGCTATAAACAATGCTGGAATAAATATCCTTATAGCATCTTTTTTTATGGACCTGTATTCTTAGGACAAATTCTAACAATGATGGGTCAGAGGCTATGCACCTTCACATTTTGCTATGTGCTGCTAACCTTCCTTCCAGACAGGCTGGCTGAGTGCCAGTTTACTTCACCAACAGTGCCTCCAAGTTTCCAGTTCTCCGTCCCTGTCTTATCATCATTGCCAGTGATATCTCATTGGTGTTTCAATTTGATTGCCAGAGAAGTTGAAAATCTTGAGGAGATAAAGTTTTAAAAAGTTATTGGAAAGAGAGTTCCCTAAAGATTACTCATGTTGTAAGTAGACAGAGCATTTACTTGCTCTGGGGACATAATGACATCTTGATCTATTAAAAACAGCAGCAGCCACCGGTCCATCTCCCTGAGCAGCAATTTAGAGTCTGGTGGTTCGTTTTAATTAAGCAAAACAAACAAACGATTTGAGGNNAAGAGTGTACAAAAAAGTGGTAAGACTTTGCAAACTGGCGGCTATCACTCTTTGCCAGATGGCTTGTTTTTAAAGGCCTCTGGGTCACACTTTGGTCTTTCAACTAAATATATACATACATGGTCAGATTTAAATGAACACAATATACTGTCAAATGTGAATGTAAAAATAAACTCCTGTGTTAAAACATTTTATCCTGGGCTTATTATTAAGTTTCATCCCTGAACTACCAAAATTAATGTTGTATTTTCTCTACAATTAGTGCCAAAGCCAGTATCACTGAGTCTGTAACAGCAGCCTTAAAAAAAGGACCAGGCTGATGCATGCAAAGGAATATGTTAATGGTCTAAATACTTCCAGATATGTCAATTATATCTCAATAAAGCTAGAAGAATAAAGAACTCCCTCCCCCTTAAAACCACCTTCCAGAGCGCTTGCAAGAGTTTATTTGCTGAAAAATATATTCTTACATGACCCATCTGTATAGTAGTGTACTATACAGAAACATTTACTTCAAGGAAAAAGAAATTTAAAAGTCTTGAACTCATGTTTCAGCCCGACTTAAAGTTTTATTTCATAAAGTGCTCTTAACTATAAATAAGTTACAGAGAAAAAAGAAATCTGAAATATAGGAAGTTATGCAGTACAAGAGATGGTCCATGGCAAAAGCCTCAAAACAAATTTGACTCTATTCTAGAACCCTTTGTTGCTCCATGCAACAGCCAAAGAGAACTTCCTGTGGAGCCTGCTACCCTCAGCCACTGCAAAAGCCAACTGGGCAATAATTCAGTATGAAAACTACTGTGCTAGGAGATACCATTACTCATTGTTCATATGTTATTTTCTTCTTTCATATTATAATCGTCCTCCTCCTGATGGTCCATAGGGTTTACATGTGATAACTCCTTCTATGTGAACACATGTCAAGAACAAAAACAAAACCAGGCAAAAATATCATGTAGGACAGTATGATAAAACATTTACTGAAAACATAAATGATGGCATAACTCCCACCAAAGAATATGTGAACAAAAATAGGCATAAATGAGTTAAGAACTAATTAGAAACCTAAGAAATAAAACAAGTACACTGAAAAAAATGCAATAAATGGGGTTAATTTTAGAGTAGGCATATTTGAGGAGTAATTAAATAAATTAGGAGATAACATTGAAGAACTCAATCAGAACACAAAACAGAGACAAAGATGAAAAATATGAGAATACTTAGAGACCTAACAGAATAGTTAGAGGCCCAAATTTAGCCAACTGGAGTTAAAAAAAAATGGAGCAAATGGTAAAGAAGCAATATTGAAGAGATACTTGCTGAGAAGTTTTCATAATTGAAAAATAGATGTGGGTCTTAGACAAAAAGCACATTCATTACTAAGCAAGATGAATAACTGTTGAACAGTTCACAAATTGGTAGAATATCAAAGATAGAGAGGCAATGTAAAAGCTTCCAAGGAAAGAGGCTAGATTATCTACAAAGGAAAAACAATTATACTGACAGTAAATTGTTCACAGGCAACAAGAGAATTTAATGATGTAATATTTTAAGAAAAGTAACTGCCAACCTAGAATTTTATACTGAGCCAAACTATCATTCAAGAGGACAGGACATTTTAGCATTTATAATCAACAGGCTCTAACCTACAGAAATACTAAAGGGAAGAATACTAAACAATACTAAATACTAAAGAAGAAAAATGAACCCAGATGAAATGTACAGATATAAAAAATGGCACAAAACTTGATAAAAATAAGTCCGTATATTAACTACAGACTGTAAAAAAAGAAAAAACTAGGGAAAAAAACCTTAAAGAAAGCAGAAGGAAGGAAAATGATACAAGAGCAGAAATTAATGAACAACAACAACAAAAAAACCAAACAGAGAGGATCAATAGGATCAAAAGCTAAAGATATTAGTTGAAGAGATTTAAAAAACAGATAAATGTCTAATAAGACCTTAATGATTAAAGAAAGAGAAAAAAGATAAAAGAAGATGAAGTTAAATTTTTTTAAAACCCTAAGAGAATACTGTGAACCTTATCCCAATATAAAACTTTCTATCTCAAACATTTTCTTTCTTTTTTTAAAAGATTTTATTTATGTATTTACTTATTTATTTAGAGACAGCATGAGCAGGGGGAGGGGCAGGAGGAGAGGGAAAGAGAATCTCAAGCAGACTTCACACTGAGTGCAGAGCCTGACTGGGAGCTCGATCTCATGACCCTGAGATCATGACCTAAGCCAAAATCAAGTCAGACACTTGACCAGCTGAGCCACCCAGGCACCCCTCAAATAAATCTTTTCAAAAATCAGAGGCTGATATGCCATCAATATCCAAACTGGAGAAAAAATATAAAAGAGAAATCAATGGCTATAAACAGAGACATAAAATCCTTAAATATAAAATAGTAAATATAAGTGGACTATAAAAGTTAAGAATGTACATTATAGTCTCTAGAGCAACCACTAAAAAACAATACAAAGAAGTTCAATTAAAATACAAATAGGAAAGTGAAATACTAAAAAATATTTAAAGTCGTTAAAAAAAAAGACAAGCAGAAAAACAGGAACAAAAAACAGAAGAGGCAAGTAGGAAACATCAAATGGTAGATACAAATCTAATCATATAAACATTAAATCCCATATTACCATATTATATTAAATCTTTTGGGATAAACTTTCCAATTAAAAGGTAGAGATTGTTAGAATGTATAAACGAGACCCAACTATATGCTGTCTGTAAGAAACCCACTAAACACAAATACAGGTGGGCTGAAGGTAAATGATAAAAAAAGATATGTGCAAACAATAAGCACAAGATGTTAACAGCCATATTAAGATTAGATAAAACAGATTTTAAGAGAGAGCATTACTAGAGTTATAAAGGGACATTTCATCAGATAAAAGGGTCAATTCATCAGGAATATGCAAAAATCATCATAGTATTGTATGCCTAATAACATATACAAAGAGCTTCTAAATACTCGAACCAAAATTTTAAAGAATTAAAAGAAGAAATAGACAATTCCAAAATTTCTGCGACTCATAGAACTAGATAAAACACCCAGCAAAGATGCAAGTTCTGAACAACACTATCAACACTATTTCTATCAGTGTACTCAACAAGGACAGCATATACATCCTTTCCAGTAGTACACAGATTTACAAAGAGATGCGATGAACTAGGACACGGAACACCAAAAACTACAATAAAGATTGCAAGGGGAAATTGAAGACCCAAAAATAAATGGGATGATATTTCATATTCATGGATTGGAAGACTCAAACTGTTAAGACGACAATTCTCCTCAAACTGATCTATAGTATCAATACAATCAAAGTCAAAAGAAACTATTGGTGCAAGAATAGACAATATGGGAGTGCCTGGGTGGCGCAGTCATTAAGCGTCTGCCTTCGGCTCAGGGCGTGATCCCAGCGTTCGAGGATCGAGCCCCGCATCAGGCTCCTCCGCTGGAAGCCTGCCTCTTCCTCTCCCACTCCCCCTGCTTGTGTTCCCTCTCTTGCTGGCTGTCTCTCTCTGTCAAATAAATAAATAAAATCTTAAAAAAAAATAGACAATATGGATCAATGGAATAGAACAGAGTTTAGAAATAGACCCATACCTATACAGTCAACTCTTTTCTACAAAGGTGCTAAGGTAATTCTACAGGGAAAGGATAGTCTTTTCAACAAATGGTGCTGAATCAACTAAATATCAGTATGGTGGGGTCGGGGTGGGGGAAGACCCTTAGAAATACCATATACAGTTAACTCAAAATGGATCATAACCTAAATGTAAGAGCTCAAACTACTGAAATTATAGAAGAAAACATAAAACACTTGTGATACTGGCTGAGGCAGAGATTTCTTAAACAGATCACAAGCACAACCATAAAATTAAAAACTTTTGCTCTTTGAAAGGCAGTTATGAAAAAAAAAGGCAAGCCACAGACTGGAAGAAACTAGCTGCCAAACATACATCTGTCAGAGGGCTCATATTCAGAATATCTAGAGTTCTTCTAACTCAAGTAGAAGACAATGAACCCAATAAAAGAAATGGGCAAAAGATATGAAGACACTTCCACAAAGATATCGATACAGCCAATAAGCACATGAAAAGATGCTTAACATCATTAATCAGTAGGGAAATGCAAATTATAGCCACAATGAGATAATACTACCAATCACTACAACAGTTAAAATTAAAAAGGCTGACATTTCTAAGTGTTGGTGATGATGTGGAGCAGCTTAAATTTTCATTCCCTGCTAACAGAAATGCAAAATGGCACAACTACTTTGGAAAACAGATTGGCAGTATCTTACAAAGTTAAACATACACTTCTCATATTACTCAGAAATTTCACTCCTAAGTATCTACCTAATAGAAATGAAAACATGTCTACACAGACTTCCAAGGTTCATAGGGGCATTATTTATTATAGATTAAAATCCGGACACCACTTATATGTCCATCAACTGAACGGGTAAGTAAACTATGTAATATCTATTCTATGGAATACTACTCCTCAATAAAAAGAAATGTACTGGGGCACCTGGGTGGCTCAGTTGGTTGAACGTCCGACTCTTGATTTCGGCTCAGGTCACAGTAACGGCTCAGGTCATGATCTCAGGGTTGTGAGATTGAGCCCCAATTTGGGCTCCACACTGGGTTGTGGAGCCTGTTTAAGATTCTCTCCCCCTCTCCCTCTCTAAAAAGAAAAAAAAATACTATTAATACACACAACATGGATGAATCTCAAAAACAATGCTTAAAGAAAGAAATCAAGCACAGAAGACTATTATATTGTTCCATTTATATGGAACTCTTTAGAAAAGGCAAAAAACTGTAATTAAAATAGATCTTTAGTCGCCAGAGGTGGAGACTGTCTAGAAAGATGTACTAGGAACTTGCTGGGGCAATGAAAGTGTTCTGCAGTTTGATTATGGTACAGCTTACTTCACTGTATAAAATTACCCAAATTAATCAAAATGACACACTTAAGGTGAGTGAATTTTATTGTATATATTAGCAAATTGAATTCAGTAGTACATACATACATAAAGTAGTATGTAGGGATCAAATACTATTTATTCCAGAAAAATATCAGAAATTTCTATTACTGTAATCTACCATATTCAAAACTAAAAGAAAAAAAATTGCAGCAAATACAGAAAAGTTTTTGACAAATTCAACATTCATAATAGAAACTCTTAACAAATGGAATCTTCATTAACCTGACAAAAGGCATCTATTAAAAATCTACAGAAAATACCACACTTAATCTTGAGACTTTACAGTATTTAAATTAAATTACAACCAAGAAAAAGATGGCCCCATCACCGCTTTCATTCAGCCTTCTACTTGAGGGCTCAACTAATGCAATAACATAAGAATAAGACAGAAGAGACAAAACTGCTTATCTGCCAGACACTACTCTAGATACCAAGCACTGTTCTAAGGGTTTCACGCTTTTAAAACCCCACAAAAGTCCCATGAGATAGGATTATGCAAATGAGGAAAGTTGAGGATAAGCAAATTACCCAAGGTTATATACAGCTAGTGAACAGCAAAATCAGGATGTGAATCCAGGCAGTATAGCCACAGAATACATACCTTTCACTCCTGTGCTACCCTTCTTCACATCTGTCTACTTTGAAAATACAAAACACTCAATACAAACTATAGAACTAAAAGTTCAAGTATGTTGCTGCACACACAAACATATAAAAACTGGTAACTGATAGTGTTCTTATGCCTTAGGAGCACACAACTTAAAAATTTTGGAAGAAAGATCCCATTCCCAATAGAAAAAAAAGTAGTAAGGTACTCTAGCATAAACTAAAAATTAAAAAACAATTTTCAAAGATAGTTTGAGTACCAATATATTTTACAATTAAAAAGTACGAAGAATGAAGGGATATATAATGTTCATTCACTGGAAAACTAAAGAGAAGAAAATTCCATGTCTTTCAGATTATTCTACGGATTTATGGTAATTCTATCAAAATCCCAGAATATATCAAATAAATCTGCACAACAATACTAGGTAAAGTTAATAGATAAGTATTTAGTTAAAATATAAAAACATGAAAAGGAATAAAAAACCACTGAATTCACATAATAGTCACCACTAGCATAGAAAAGAATAGGATCAGTGTGGGTACACAGGAACACCTTAACAAGTTTCCACAATGTCTTTTCCCCTAAAAAAATAAAGTATTTGAAAGCAAATATGACCATGTGAAAATTTGATAAAGCTGGGTGGCAAGTACAGGGATGACCTTTTTATCATGATCTAATCTGGTTGGCATGTTTGGAATACTTCATAATAAAAAAATTAGATAAAAAAGATCATATCAGGGACACCTGGGTTGTTCAGTAGGTTAAGTGTCTGCCTTTGGCTCAGGTCTTGATTCCAGGGTATTGCGATTGAGTCCCACATGGGGCTCCCTGCTTTGCGGGGAGCCTGCTTCTCCTCCCTCTGCCAACCACTGTGCCCCCCACCCCCTCGCTCATGCTCTCTGGCTCTCTCTCTAATAAATAAACAAAATCTTGAAAAACAAATCATATCATTCTAAAACTTTATTCTAAGTCTTTATTTTGAAAGAAGCTATGATTCTATGAATTTGAGAATAGCTTTAGGCTATTTTATTTTAGGGCCTGGGAATTAATACAGAAAAAGATGGTTAGTAGTCCACTTATTCTTGGTGTAGCTTAAATTTATTAAATAGTTTTGGAGTGCCTACTATACTCAAGATAGTCTGTAGAATATGAAGGAAAGATATAAAAATTGAGTCTCTACTTTCACAGAGGTTTAAAATCTAGATGGTGAATTAAATTAACTTTCCAAAGTAATGGGCAGATGTTCACGGTCCAGGGGCAATGTCCTACCTTTCTGACCTCCCTATTTTTCTATATTATTTTTTCTTTTCCTGTAGGAAAATATCTCAGTTTTGTTTCTGCCCATTACATGTGGTTCCCTGTAAAATTAACATTAGCATCAACCATCTAGAGGGAAAGTGTTCCTAATTGTAATTCTTACACAAAAGTTTCTTTTTGGTAGGGAAAATGAGAGTGCATTTTAGTGACATTCACTAAATATTAGTACCAGTTAAAAGTCAAATAAAATTCTGCAATATTTTTAAATCTATGTGGAATAAACTATTAAGCAACCCAAGCTTTCAGCTTTAAGAATTCTATCCTCTTATACCCATCTGAACTTATTATCTCGATATGAATACATGTTATGAATATATCAGCTTTCATTTGTTTTTAGGCATTTACATAAGCTAGTTGTGTACTTTTTCTTTTTCCAAATTATAAATGTCAAGAACCAGTTACAAAATCAGACTGCCATGAAGTTACACAAAGACAACCATGACTAGCTTCAAAATTTTATTGAAATTCAAGTTAGAATTTAACAATTTAATGCAGCATTATATTGAATATCTTCTAACCAGTATTCCCACCTGCTTTACATGATTTCTGGGCACAACTTTAAAGAATTGATACTTTCTGCCTAATTTTCCACGATATGCCAATTATACATTCATTAAAACCTCAGATACTTCCCTAAAATTGTCCTTATTTCAATGTCAGAATTTAAAAAAATAAGCTCAAATATTGAAAATTTAAGACATCATAGCCACTATAATATAGAAAAGGAAAAAAAAACTTACACAATCTGAACTGTTTAAAATTGTTAACATTTATTATAGTAATGCAATATGAATTTTTAACATAACCATATGAAATTTTCATTAAAATGTTCAACTATTTCCTACTAAAGCATGTCTAAAGTTATAAAAATCTTTTTCTTTTAAAGTAACCTATAGTGAATTAATCCAAAGTAACTGTGGCACTTTAGATAAGACATTTACTCCGTTGCATATTTTAAGTAGCTAAGGGATAGCCTGATCAATAGCAGGTTACTGGAAAGAATAAAAAAAAGCACAGCTTTCTTTAGGGAGTGAGTCGTTTGGGATCACGGGGGAACATTGAGGTCTGACGAACATTGTGCAATCCCAAAAACAGCATCGTCACTCGTTCCAGCCCTGGGGAAAACAAAATAATCATTAATTCCTTTTTTGAAAACCTTTCAGGGTCTTACTTATTGAAACTACCAACACAGTATTACTAGTCAACAAAATACTTCTATTATTTTGAGTTTATTTAAAATGGAACACCTGGGTGGCTTAGTTGGTTGAGAATCTGATTCTTGATTTCTGCTCAGGTCATGGTCTCAGAGTTGTAGGATCATGCCCTGAGTTGGGCTCTGTGCTGGGCGTGGAGCCTGCTTAGGAATGCATAGTCTCGCTATAAAATAAAGTAAAATAAGATAAAATGGACTGTTTTGGGTCTGATTCAGAAATAGAAAAATTGAAATGATGCTGTATGTGGGAAGGACTAAATGAGATATCCTTAAGTTGTCTGGATTCTGTGAACTACAAAAATCTTGTAAACATCCAAAACTTACGATTTAAACAAACACAAAAAAGCCATTTTATAAGTCTATATGTGGGGCGTCTGGGTGGCCCAGTCCATTAAGTGTCCAACTTTTGATGTTGGCTCAGGTCGTGATCTCAGGGTTGTGAGATCAAGCCCCACATCGGGCTCAGGTGCTGGGCACGGAGCCTGTTTAAGATTCTCTCTCTCTCCCCTCAAGCCCTCTCTTTAGGAAAAAAAAAAGTATATATACAGCATATATATACATGTTTGCCTATGTGTTTTCAAATGGGACCAGAATCTTTTTTTTTTTTTTTAAAGATTTTATTTATTTGACAGAGAGAGAGACAGCCAGCCAGAGAGGGAACACAGGCAGGGGGAGTGGGAGAGGAAGAAGCAGGCTCCCAGTGGAGAAGCCTAATGTGGGGCTCAATCCCAGGACTCTGGGATCATGCCCTGAGCCGAACGCAGACGCTTAACGACTGAGCCACCTAGGCACCCCATGGGACCAGAATCTTAATTATGCAGTCCAGGCAATCAAATTAAGAGTCATAAACTTGTTCAAGGAAATTTATTAATGGAAATACCAAAAATATACTGTAATTCAATAGATATGTAACATGGTGGTTCCTAGACTAAAAGATTCTAGGATACATTATTGTAAATGTTCTAAGTGCAGAAGAGACTGATTTTGACTTGTGACTTAAATATTGTATTACTGGCAAAAATTAAGATCAAATACCACCTAAGAAACAGCAGAACTAGCAAATGAAGCTTCGTGTTGCAATTTATCTATTTTACCCAAGTTGCATAAGACATGTATCACAGAAAAAAGGCAAGGTCAAAGAATATTTTTACATAGCAATGACTTAATTTTAAAGGAATGCATTTAACTTCTAAAACAGAAATAAAAATAAGACAATTAACATTTTTATTGCTATTCCTTACCCAAAAAATCTGCATATATTTGAACCTTTATTATAATAATCTAATATTAATCTTAAAATAAAAACACCATATCCCATCTTCCCTTCAATCATTAATTACCAAAAAATGAGTAGTATCTGATAACCATTCAAATGTCCTTCACAAGTATGATTAAAATTTACATTGTCAGTCACAAAAGTTTGCAAAATAGACAAAATACACATTACTGAATACTTTAAGAGAAAATAGTTGTCACTCTCCCATTAAAAATTAAACTATATATCCAATGTAGCACTGTTTGTGATAACAAAAGGCTGGTATCAATCCACATGTCCATCAGTAAGAAGCTGGTTAACAAGATTATGGTGTACCCTTTCAATGGATTAATTCTATGTAGTGTTAAAAAGAGACTGAAAAAGTCTTTAAGAAGTGATAAGGAACAGGTTACAAAATACAGTAAGTGAAAAATGCAAGGTATTGAACAATTTATATAGTATGCTACAATTTGATAAAAATTGTATTTTTAAAAGTGTATATTTTTGCATATGCAAAGATTATTTTTGCAAAGGTAAGAAGAAAACTAGAAACAATAGTTTCCTATAGGGAGGTGTATACACACTCTTCCATACCCTTTTAATTTGATAAATTTTAAAGTATTACCTATTCACCAACCCCCCCCAAAACAAACAATAAACAAAAATTTTAACAAAACTATAAACTCAGAATTCTTTTAAGAGTCTCTGATATGGACATCCAAAACTGAGCTAAACATTTACCCTTTTATTTATTTATTTTTAAAAGATTTATTTTTTTAAGAAATCTCTACACCCATTATGGTGCTCGAACTCACAACCCTGAGACCAAGAGCTGCATGCTGCACTAACTGAGCCAGCCAGGCACTCCTTACCCTTTTTAAGTCACAGAGTGGTATCTTACATATACTCTAGAAGCAGCCCTAAAAGTCAATGAAATGTTATATTACAACAAAAAGTTTAGCAGCAATCTGAGCTAACTTGAGGGAGAGCTTTAATTTGGGCTAATTAGAATGAACTCATGGATGCAGAGAGAAAACAGGATACTCAATTTATAAAGTGTTTTGCTTCTAAACTCTTCAGAGGAAAAAAATGGCTAGAAATGTATTACAATATTTTAGAACACACAAATTAGCTGTTCATTTTGTTCCCTGGAAATCAAATTTTCATTTAGTCACAACTCACTTAAAAATTTGTTATAATTCAAATTTGTACTACACTTAGCATGCATGGACTTATTTTTAAGCAGTAACAATATACAAAATTTAGTTTTTGGAGTCTAATGCTGAAGAAATTTAGTTAGAACTGAATGAAATCTGGGTTGGAAATATATTGTCATAATATTAAAAAAATATTACCAATGCCTCCGCCGGCATGAGGAGGGGCTCCAAAGCGGAAGGAATCAATGTATGCCTTAATTTTCTCCAAATCTAGAAAAAAACAAAAACAAAGTTAAATATCAAACATAATGTATCATCTTACTTGGTAGCTTAAAAAAAAGAAGGTACAAAAGCATTTACTGTTCAATAAAGATTAAAACAAATGATGATGTTTCTGAGAAGTCTTTAAAAGGTTTAAAATGTGTTGTTCTCACAATATACATTACTATCCCAAATATATTTAAGTTGTTTACCAATTCCATGATGTAAGGCTCGCTCTGTCAGCAACTGAGGATCATGTATTCTTTGAGCTCCTGATAGTATTTCTTCTCCTCTCATGAACATATCGTATGAGTTGGATTGTCTCTTCAGGGAAAAGCAAATACACAAGCACACTCTTCAAGTGACTGTCATTCTATTGCCATTACTCATGAGAAAAAAAAATCTCGTTTGCACGAAGAACAAGTCCATTTTTCCCTACAATTAATGATGCAATCTGCTCCAATAAACACAACTGTTTCTCTAAAACAAGGTTAAACTAGTGAGAGCTCAATTATAACTTCTTCCTTCCCTCTTCGCATTCTATGCTCCCCTTCTTCTACACCTTCCAATAACAAATCAGAGTACCATTTTCTAACTTGTAAAGTAGTGCTGATTCTTATTTCACTTTATCATCTGAAATATTTTCAGGTGTGATATGATTTTGGGTCATTTTTGGAACTTCAAATTATCAACAGGTGTTAGTCTTTTTAATTAAAAAAAATTTTTTTTTATTTTAACAGAAGTAAATGAAACATTAATTTACCATAGCTTAACCTATTCCCGTATCAGGTTTTAAGTTATTTTCCCTGTCTTTGGATAAACCAATGGTTCTCAAAGTATGATTCCTGGATCAGTAGCCTCAGTATTACCCAGAACTTGTTAGAAATACAAATTATCAAGCTCCCCCAAGATCAGCTAATCAGAAAGTCTGGTGAGGAGGCCCAGTCATCTGTGTTTTAAAAAGCCCCCCCAAGTGATTCTGATGCACACTGAAATTTGGGAACCACTGCAATGGAAAACAGTAAAAGGCCACAAAACACAAATTGATGAACTCTAAGAACAGAATGTTGTTTCTTAGTTCAAAGTCAACTATAATATGATGTGTTAAAATCTGCCAGCAATGATACTATTTATTATTTATATGGCATTTCTTCCTCATAAATATTCAAAAACTGACCCTTGAAAATGATTTTTAATGTAGGTTTTGGGACTAATTTTTAGAATATTCACATTTCATGGTATCATTTTGACCTGAATTGACAGAATACATATAACAATGGCCCATTAAAATTGCAAATTACTGATGAAAACCATTATTCCCATGGTACAATTTAACATAGTCACAATAAAGTTTTCCTTCTTCCCCAAAACAAGTTACTTAAAATAAAATTACTTACAGGATTTCTTGGGTCAGGCATGGTATAGAAAGGTCTTACAGCCAGTGGATATTTATCAAGAATATAAAAGTCTGTATCATACTATAAAAAATGATTAAAATTAATTTTAAAAAATTTTAACAAAAGTAAAAAGGCTAACATTTTGATAATCAACTGTCCTTTTAAGAATAAGTTTTGTTCTTCAAATTACTATAATTATACTGTATATACAATAAGTATTCTTCTTTCAAGTAATAACTGTATCCTATAGTATTCTGCCATCATGTTATATATAAATTTCTCCAATACTTAAATTGTGGGAGCTATCGACTATTCAATCATAGTTCAAATATTTGTTTTCTTCTTTTTGTTTTGGACATGTAATCTCTTTCCAATTTCTTCCCCATTGAAAACTATGTTGCAATAAACTTCTTTGAATTTCATTTCTTTTCTTTGCCAGTCGAATTCATTTACTCTTTCAGATGCAATTTGTTAAGCTTCTGTTAAATTATCCTAAATCTCTTTGGGTTTTACAAAAACGACATTAAATCTATAAATTACTTTAAGAAAAGGGACCTCTTTTACAATATTCATCTTCAAAAAAAACCTTGATTATTTTCCCAATAATTTAAATTTTTGTGCAGACATCTAAAAGAAATTTGGTAGTTTTCTTCATATGCAGACTATAATTGAGATAAATAACAATAACATGAAATTATGTCATTTTTGTTACAAAGAAATAATTACCATATGACCTAGATTTAATTTCAAAGAAACCAATCACATTTCAACTGTTTTGATGTTAAACATTTCTGCTAAAACTCAAGCGTAGAGCGAATGTCAACAGAGCTGACAAACTGGAATCCGTTCTGCTGAAACAGCATTTTAAAGGTGTAAGTATAAACTCGACACTGCAGTTTCAGAAATAGGTTAGCTCCCCAGTCAATTTTGAGTGCAGCCAGCAGGAGGAGCTCAAGGACTGTTTTCATTCATACACAATTCTCTTAATTTCTTGGAAGACCACACTAAGTTCAGCTTTTATCTGCTTTGGAGTTTTAGAAAATGAGATAGGAAAGTAGCTTTCACAAAAGAGGCCGAAAAGAAACTCACTCACCTTCAAGTCCCATGAGTCATCAGGGGTACTCAAGGAAGCCCATTTCTAAATAATTTCAAATCATCTGATTGTTTCTGACTAATCTGACAGTCTGACACAGAAAGACCTCAGTACAACTTAGTATAAAAATTGGATACTGAGCTAATCAAACTGACTGAGCAAGGCCTGTCTGAATATATTTTATTTTTCTAAGAATTAAAAAAAAATATTGTTCCCTGTGTTTTTTAATTTGTTCTCGTATCTTACCATTCTGTAAGATTATTCCCCCTGCAACTGTTCTTTAGTACCAGAATATGTTTCAAATTTAGAAAAAGAAATCCAGCATGCACAAGAGTCCTACCTTTTCCTTTACCAAACGACCCAACAGTTTTTCATTTGGTGTACTGAAAACCAAAAACAAAGACAAAAACAAAACCCCCCATGAAATTAGGTGTTTGAAGATCAAATAGCAACCTAAAGAGTTTTAAGTTAATAAGGCCCCTCTTATTTGAGGTTCTCAAAGGATAAAAAATTTGGTAAAAATACATAGTTGTCTATCCTGCTCCTTTTTTAAAAGGCAAGTTCAGTGACAACATTTAGTAGTTGCTGCTCAAAAATATTTAAATAAAACAATAAACAGATGTAGTAATTCATAGATTCAGAAATAACATGGATGAAATAATTTCCTACAATTATATATAATTAAAGTTCACTATAGCAACAAAGGCTATTCTTGCCATTAAAGTGGTTCTACTTCAAGATGATCTCTCCTTTTGTTACTCTTTATCAAAGGTTTATAAAACAAAAATTGGTATTTTCAAGTCTTTACAATGCAATAGTGTTTCTATGCTAAGAGGCTGTTACTTTAGCTTCTATCTTTGGTAAGAACAACTGCCAAAATACTTAAGAAAATATTGCTCAGCTTAAAATTATTATAGAATTTATAGTTTGCCTTAAAAACGTAATCTAGCACTGAAGGAGATGCTTAAAACCATAAATGTATACTTTTGTTAAGCAAAAATAAAGGGTTTTGAGCAAAATATGCTTAAAAAGAGCCGTAAAAAAGACAATAACCACTCCTTTCAATCCTATAGCCATACAAATTATTGTGAGGGCTTAAATATTTTAATTTAAGAACCTCTGAGAAAAATATAAGTACCGTAGATAGTAATTTATTAAACCACATAATTTATTCAAAATTATAAGTTATATGATCTGAATTTAGATAACATAATACTATATAACAAATAAAGAACAGATATTTTTATAATTTTTGGAGATATTAATTTTATGCCCTAATCCTGTGTGCGGATGGATTAAGACTGCCGTATACCCTAACACCACTGATTTTAGAAAGAGAGGTAAGATATTAGATGATAAAAATCACAGCCTAAAGTCCCTATATATTCTTTAAAGTGTTACAAATATGGGGGTGTGGTAGGGTCAAAAATGGTGTTTATAAACAAAACTATCAAAGCTCAGGCAAACCACATTAAACACAATATTTTATTTCACATCACACATTAAACAAAATAGCATCATACTATATACCGAAGTTAATAAAACTGAAGTTTATCAGTTGGGTGGAAAAAATCATCATTCATTAATATACTCATTCATTCTTATCTTAAATGTAATTACTAAAGTTTAAAAAAATCACAAAGTCAAACCTCAGATCTTCTTCATCTCCCATTTCGATTCCAGCTTCCCTAAGCATAGCCAATGCTTCACAATACTCGAGTCTTAAAGTTGGCTCCAAAAATTTGAATGGCTCACATGGGAATTGTTTATTCACTGTCTGAATTTCAGTTTGAAACCTATTTGTACAATGACAGAGTTAATAAAAAAAAAGTGTCATGTTCTCCCCACAAGAGGTCACTGTGGCAACATATAAACATAATTTTTTTTTTAAGATTTTATTTATTTATTTGACAGAGAGAGAGACAGCCAGCGAGAGAGGGAATACAAGCAGGGGGAGTGGGAGAGGAAGAAGCAGGCTCCCAGCGGAGCAGGGAGCCCGATGTTGGGGTCAATCCCAGGACCCTGGGATCACGCCCTGAGCCAAAGGCAGACACTTAAACAACTGAGCCACCCAGGCTCCCCCAAAGTAACAACATTTTTAACATTTCACAGGAGTCACTGTATGTGCAATGATGAGGAAAGGGCAATCTGTGTAGGTTCAGGGGTGGCAACAGCTTCATGGTCAGTCAAGTGCCTTTTCCAGCTGAACTACTCAGACCCGCGGACCCTCCTAGCTATCTGGGGAACCCATTCCCTAACGGCCGGCTGACATGGACCCAAGAGTCTACTCTACATACTATTAGTTCTATGTGTTCCACTGATAACAATCTTAAAATTAAAAAAAAAAAATCTTAAAATTCAGAGGTAACGCAAAAGGAAATGCTTTTATCTTATTTATTTTTTTGGGGGGGAGGCAGAGGGAAAGGGAGAAAGAGAATCTTAAGCAAGCTCCATGCCCAGTGCCAAGCCAGATGCAGGGCTCAATCTCACAACCCTGAGATCATGACCTGACCCAAAATCAAGAGCTGGACACTTAACCAACTGAGCCACCCAGGCATCCCTAAAAAGAAATGCTTTTAGAGAAAGTTATTTTGTGTAATATCAGCCTCAATAGAAAAATCGCCTTAGAGACTTTCAGGCTCTTTTGTAGTAGTAGAAACAGCTAAGAAAAAATATCTGGTAGGTATTGAGTAACTAGCTATGTCACATAAAATCATCCTTTGAATCTGTGTATGCACCAGGAAAAAGTGTTATCAAGAAATTATTTACATCAATGATGAAATTTAAATGCTCAAAATATTTAACACCTTTGTTAGTCTCCTCTTATTTTGTCACCACAGTGGCATTAAAGGATTAAAAACTTGATAACTCATATCAGCTAACACTGTAATATAAAATACCCATTTTAAGAGGTATTAAAAAGAACTGATTTTTAATCCTTTAACAACACTTGTTATCCTCAAGGTAAACCAAATTAATGAATACTTGTCTTATCTTCCCCCATTCCCATTATACTGTAAGTCTGTGAGTACCAATTTCCCATTTTAATAACCACTATAGTACAGTGTCTAGCCTTTAAACAGCAGGCATAAGGCAAATGTTAACGGTATTGAATTGTGGAAGATCACATTTTAGTAAAATTTAAAAAGTATTATTTTTGCCACTTATGGATGAAATGATAGCTGGGATTTGCTTCAAAATAATAGGGGGTGGGAGAAATGGGTAAACAAAATTGGCCATGGGTTAACAATGGCTGAAATTGGGTGATGAGTACATGAGGGTTCATTAGGCTAGTCTCTATTTTGTATGTGCCTTGCAATTTTACAAAATTAGTAGAACTGAAAAAGTGTGTTTATATTCCATGAAAACAGTAGAAACGAAAACATTATCATTTCCTGATTAGTCTTCTTAAAGACTTTCACAGGAGCAATAAAAGTTAGCCATTGATTTATTCAAATCTTGCTATAAGAAGGGTTAGGAAGATCCTAATAACTGATTTCTAAATTGCCTTTCTTTACTTTGGCTATTAACCCAATCACATCTATCAATATTTTAAAATACATTTGTCTATTATTCTTCTATGAGAGATAAGTACTAAGGATAAACATGAGAGGTACATGACATAAGCCAAGTAACCCAACTTACAACAGACAGAGAAACTTAAAATTCCTAAATGACTTACAGAATATAAAAAGAAAGCTTTTATTTCTAGGTTGTCACCTTAAATCCACTTGAAAAAGTCCAGTGATGATGGTGTCTGAATCTCTAATTTGTAAACAGCGGTTTGATTAATGCACGATTAATGCTTGATCTGTTATTACAAAAACTGAAGTGGAAATTTCATATCCCAATATTATAGAGAGTAGATATCAATACCCAAAATAAATGAGCTTCAGAAACGTTCTTGAATTATAAATGTGAAAAGAAAATGACAAAAGCTCTGTTCCTTCACTGTAGTTTCAAAGGATGTTTTATTTTATAAGGAAACATTAGTTGTTCCATAGACTATCTGAATGAAAGTTGCTTAAAATAAATGGTATTGAAATGTTTCAGAGAACAGGGGTTTAAAAAAAAAGGCTGTCTACAATTAGCTAGTCATCAATGTACCAATGCAATGCAGAGAATGCTTGGAAAATATCGGTGCTTATGCTACAAGATTTTTGTAAGATCAATGATTAATTTCTGTGTCCTTGAAATTACTCATTAGACTTGCAATGGAGTAAATAAGAGTCATAGTATTTTTGAACTCTTTTTAAGTATCAATGAAGCATATCCAAATACATCAACAATTAACAGATAAGTCAGTGGTCTTTAAATAAAAATTTCAAATACAGGCCTTTGTCAGTTATCAAAGTGCTAGATAAGTCTACTATAGCCTACTTAGTATCTAAGTACTGTCTCAAGTATGGAGAAAGGAAAAAAAGACCCTCTTGATCCTACTTGTTTTCCATTTTCTTTTCCTATTTTCTCTGTGTTAAACATCATCACAAGTAAACACCTTTCAATGACCTTTAAAGGAGAAACTATTTGCCAGTTTAGAGGGTATACGTAATGTGAACATTTTACATAATTCAATTTTCTGCACATCCCGAACATGTCTAATAATTTTCTATAAAATTTTTATCAACACATTATTATTACCACTACTAGTTTAATAATAAACTGCTAAAAAGTAACATAGGCTCTATTTCTTTCAGACATTCAGGACATAATACAAAGGAAAAAAACATAGTTAGGCTGGTTCACAATCTGGTAAACTTCCCCACCAAAATAAGGTTAACTAGCTGAAGTCCCATGACTTGGATCCAGAAGTACTATTTTGACTGTTCATTTTTTCACTAATTAACTATTGATCATCTAAATGGCAAGTCCTCTCCCCGTCGTATATATATGTATGTTCAATATAAACTTAGTTCACATTACATGTTTCAATTCAAGAATTACTTTATTTTTTGGGACGCCTTGGTGGCTCAGTCGTTAAGCGTCTGCCTTCGGCTCAGGTCATGATCCCGGGGTCCTGGGATCAAGCCCTGCATCAGGCCCCCTGCTCAGCGGGAAGCCTGCTTCTCCCTCTCCCATTCCCCCTGCTTGTGTTCCCTCTCTCGCTATGTCTCTCTGTCAAATAAATAAAATCTTAAAAAAAAAAAAATTAAGAATTACTTTATTTTGAAGAACCCAAACTGGTTAGACATTAAGTCCATCTAGGGATATACAATATTTGTTTTTACCTTTTTTGGAGTCCTTTGAATATTTGTACTAAGGTGTCAGCAATTTCTTCCACAACTTCATGGTAATGGTAATTAAAGGCCATTTCAATGTCCAAACCAACAAATTCAGTTAGATGTCTATGGGTATTCGAGTCTTCAGCTCTGAATACTGTTAACATTATTAAAAGAAATAAATAGTAAATGGTGTTTTAAAGTTTTGGAAAAATTGGGATTTAAATACAAAATTTTATTTACTAGTACTCAAATGGTACTATTTTCATATCATTATAGGGTTCTGGAAAGACTTGATAAACCACGTATTTCAGCATTCTCTTGGACAGCACGTTCATTACCAACTCTGACAGTCATGCAGTAAAAGCTGTAACAAACATAAATTAATAAATGAGGCTTTGGAGAATCCTAAGGGAACGTAAGATCCTGAAGTGCCTTCTCAATAATTAAAAATAGGTTCAATATAGTGAGTTCTTCTCAATGTTATTACAGCTTGACTCAAGCTAAAAGAAATCTGTACCAGCGAAGTAACATTATATATATTCCAGCCATTACCTCTGTCCAGCTCTACTGTCCTCACTGCACTTTCCTCCTTTGCCAGTCTTCCTGACTCTAGCTCCGCTCTATCTTTCACATCGCTTGAAGATTAAAATTTCTACAACACATCCTTGCTCAGTAATTAACTAATTAACTACTAATCATCAATGGTTCCCAAACAACACTGTTTAACAGAACATAAAATGTCAAAAAAATCTACAACCTTTACGCTTTCGTATGTAATCCTACCCTATAGTATCCATTTCTTCTCAACACTAAGTAGTCTTATTTTTATTTTCTCCCATGCTCTTTACTCATTCTGCTTCTGCTGACTAGAATGTCATTTCTGTAGTCTGTATCTCCCACTCTATTCTTAAAGCCCGCTTCAGTTTGCATTTTCCTTTATGGTAACTACAGCAAATTCCATCTTCTCCCTCTTTTTATACTATCTATACTACATAATTAACACCAATCTGCTGATTGTACAACACAATTTGATTATTTGCTGTGAAAATTGGTTGATTATTCCCTGTGACTGCTATATGTATGCATGTCTTATTCTGTCTTGGGCGAAGGGACAATGTTTATTCCCTTGTCACTTAAAACATGGTCTACAAATTGGCAGCAGCAGCAGTACCTGAGAGCTTGTGAGAACTGCAGAATCTTAATCCTCCCTCCAGACCTATTGGTCAGAATCTGCATTTTAACAAGATTCTCAAGTGATTCGTGCACACATTAACATCTGAGAAGTGCTGGTTGATTTTTCTTTTATGTACATATTATCTAGCACAAGGCTATGTATGCAGCAGGCATTCAACAAATTAGTTAATAAATTCAGAAAATCAACACAAGTAATGCTCTTGCCAGTTTCTCAAACAGCAGGCATTTAATTTTTATTTAGCTATCAAAAAACTTATATATATAAAATAACTTGGGAAGTTTTACAGAATGAAGCAAAGCTGATTTTTGCTTATAATCGGCTTTATTAAAGAATCTACGTGATTATGTGTCCATGCTGAACTTTTAATTTCTAATGGACTTTAGCATATTCTCAGTAGTAAGAACAGTACAAATAGTAATAGTTAAACAGAACAGCTTTGAAATAAAATTGGTAGCAAAGTACAAATAGAGGTATTTTTGTAAACTTACAAGAGTAGTAAGGGGCTATCAAGGACAACAAAAGACATTATTTGGAAGACTGCAACTACTTGTTCTTTCGTGTTCATGAAGAGTTGAAAGGCGAGTCCAAACAGGAGCTAATTCTAATTACACTGAAATAATAAATAATATACTCAAGGTGTACTTCAGAGGGTATATATTTTCAAAGCATGCATTTTTAAAATGAGATATTCCCAAGGCAAACATTTTCTTCAGCAATCTTCTATAGGAATATAAAATGCTTATGAATCTATTCACATAAATGATGTTCAACTACTTAAAGAACTATTGAGCATACAATTTTTTTTTTCAGGAAATGTCTACCCAAGCACATTGTCATTTTTACCTAAAAGTCTAGTGTTTATATAGCCAACATAAAAAAGGATTTAAGCTTCCAAAATGTCTGTATGTAAAATGTGTTCCTAAAACCATTAATTATGGTACAATTATTAAATTTTGAGAAAACCATACCACCAAAATCTTACCTGGTCCAATACAGAAAACCTTCTCAAAATCAGCACAAATACACATTTGCTTGTACAGCTGTGGGGACTGGGCCAGGTATGCATTATTTTTAAAATATGACACAGTAAATACATTGGCTCCTCCTTCACTGGCAGCTGAAATGTAAACATTTATGCTATTATAACCAACTGCAAGCTTATCAAATTTCTAATAAAAACAGTTTATACTTTTAAGAATTTCACTTATAAAAAGATAAAAAATTTCAGAGAAACCATAATCTATATATGATTTATACCTGATTCTAAACCATTTATATTTAGGACAGATTTACTTCTTTGGCTATACCTTCACTTTACTTCTTCAAATGTACACATTCCCTTTCTGCATCAATTTCAAATCTATTAAAGCTACTTTGGAGTTGTAAACATTTTTCTTCAAAAAGGAGAAAAATATTCTTAGTAATTTTTGTAAGTATCAAGAATGCAATGTTCAATTCTTGATTTATAACTAAATGCCATTTGTAACACATTTTTTAGTGTTATTTAAGCAACTCTAAAAAAGGGCAAAATGATTAAAATAAGGTTCTCATATGAGAATGAGAATTAATGAGATTTTCCCACTTGTATTTAGTAATATCACAATGCAGTTTATACAAAACAAAATTGCAATACCAATTTAGAAATAAACCCACATAATGAAAGTAGTTTCTGGTGCAAACTTACATAATAACAATCTTGCTTCATGTGTTACTGCCTCATTTTATAATCACTATCACATAATGACTTCTGAAATAAGGAGATACTGTATTACTGATGTCAGCGATACGTAACTGCTGATATATATATATATACACAGAACAGTCTTCAAAATAAAAAGTCTCATGGATAAACCTTAAGGGACAGTTGGGATTCTCAAATTAAAAAAAAAATATTAAGCAACTTGAGAGCAAGCAAATTTATTTTTAAAAATCAAAAGAAATGTCTTAAAGCATACCTGAGATAATTTTAGGAGTTTGGATCTCCACAAAACCCTTGTTAATTAAAGTTTCACGGAAAAGATGGCAGATGCCAGACTGGAGACGGAAGACTGCCTGACTAGTTGATGTCTAAAAGACAATAATAAAATCAAGTGAAATCAATTTGACACATTAACTGAGATGGAGTATTTTCTAATCAGGCCATCTGAATGGGAAGTTCACAAAGAAAACAATTCATTATATGAGAGAAAAGTTAGGTTATATGACAATTAGTATAAGGATATATCTTGGAATTTTTCTTATTATAGGAGAATGGCAATTTTGCTCTTTAAAATCTCCAACATCTCCAATTCGACTTTGCTGAGAGTCTCATAAAAGATTAGAGAGTAGTTTAGACATAAACTAAGATGCTTAAAAGATTTCAAGTACACAATGCTTCCCAAAACGTGAAGTCAAAGTAGGGGTTAAAAATGTGAACACTTAGGGGAACCTGGGTGGCTCAGTCCATTAAGTGTCAGACTCTTGATTTCCACTCCAGTCATGATCTCAGGGTCATGAGATCAAGCCTTGCATCAGGCTCCAAGCTCAGAGCTCAACGGGGAGTCGGCTTGAGATTCTCTCTGTCCCTCTCCCTTTGCCCTTCTCCCCTGCTTGTGTATGCATGCACGCGTGTGTGCTCTTTCTTGCCCAAATAAATAAATCTTTTTTTTTTTAAAAAGATTTTATTTATTTATTTGACAGAGATAGAGACAGCCAGCGAGAGAGGGAACACAAGCAGGGCGAATGGGAGAGGAAGAAGCAGGCTCATAGCGGAGGAGCCTGATGTGGGGCTCGATCCCATAACGCCAGGATCACGCCCTGAGCCGAAGGCAGACGCTTAACGACTGAGCCACCCAGGCGCCCCCCAAATAAACAAATAAATCTTAAAAAAAACAACGTGAACGCTTACAAGGGCCAGACAAATAACATAAATGGAATAAATGAATGATACTTCCTGGGTTGCGCAGGGCATAGCAGAGGACATAATGCCCTATCCGGAGTGCTAGCTAATGTGGCCATGCCACAGTACTGCCAGATTCACCTCCAACTTTTTGAGAAAAGCCATCTAGATTTAATGTGTAAATCCCCACTTTTCAACAGTGGGGATGAACTTAAGTAAATAATAATAATAAAAAAAATGATGCCAAAGAAAAATACTTTGGGGCCAAATTCTACAGGCACAACCAATAACTTGTGTGAATAAATAGCATGGGCAAAAAGAGTATGATGTCTATCTACTGTGGTCAAAATTATGAAAAACCTGAGGTTTCTAGGCAGTATCAAGAGGACTTTTGATTATTGTTATAGCCTTTTCACCTTTTCTATAGACTACAAATTAAAATGGAAAAGGAAAAGTGACAAAAAAGCAAATACTCAGGGGAGACATATGAGTGTATAATAAAGGTAGACCCATATGATTGCAGAAAGTTGGAAAGAACTTTTAAGGTGACAAAGGATTTAAGCTTTAGGTAGAATATTTAAGGAGGAAGATGTGGTCAAAACATTAAGAAAGAAAGATGACATTGGTTTTACTACAATGATGAAACCACTGAACTCTTTCACTTGCAACCAAACCAAAAAGGGAAACAGAAGACCTATGAGATTACTAAATAAACCACCAGGGCCAACTATTTCTTTATTATTAATTCTGTGCTCAGATCAAATTCAAAGGATTGAGGCATTAATTACTAATCTCTACCTGGTCCACATTCTAAAATGTGCACATAATTTCTTTTACAATTTTGTAGCGATATTAACGGTTATGTTTTTACTTACTAACTTGTCTAAAGCAGGTATCACCTGGCAGCAAGCCCATTTATTGGCTTCGTGTTCCTTTGTCATTTTAAAACAAAGCAAGTCAATATCCTGTGAATTATTACTTGACTGTCCTTGTTGCCTGCAATTATATTTAGGGGAAGGGTCAGTCCGAAAGGTAAATTGTTTCTTGTATTGTCATGCGTATAGGCAAATACCAATTAGTTCTATAAGCCTGAGACAGGTGTGGTGTCCCTGCCCACCTTGATTTCGGCACAATCATGTCACTTAATAAATAAATGAGGCATACCCTAAGATCAATGACTCTGTTGTCTAATCTTGTATCCTGGTTAACAGTAGCTCTTCCTTCCTAAAAAAAGATGAAAAAACAGATTTTACTCATTTTTTTAAGAACACAAAAACACTTTTAAGAAGCCATGTTTACTTTTAAGTGAGAACAGGTGTGCTTATGTGTGTTCACATTACACCCCCAAATCAGGGATCCAAGAAACAAGAAGCAGGGCCAGAGAGAAGCTGTTGTTAAAAGAGAGATGGAAAGAAGAGAAATGCAAATGAACAGAGATTAATGCTTTCTTTCCATCTCCCACCCCGCCAAAGCCTTGCCTCATTACTGGGACATCAGAAGAATTAACCACTTGCACCTTCACTGATTCCTGGATTTTACCTGCTAGTTAAAGACTGAAGGAACAGATAAAAGCTGACAGAGTAGTGGTTCTCAAAAGTATGTTCTGGGCACCACTGAAGGTCCTGAAGACACTTTCAGGGAGTCCATGAAGTCAAACCTATTTTTCACAATGACACACACTCTGTACTGAATTTCCCCAAGGCTTCATGATGTGTGCTATCACAACAGAATGAATGCAGAGGCAGGTATGAGAATCTAATTGTTGTCTATTATAGCAGACATTACAAAGATTTGTAGGTATGTAAGACAATGTCACTCTTGACACTAAATTATTTTTTGTTTTTGAAAATATTTTTCAAAAATGTGTTATTTTTATCATTCCTATAGGATTAACATATATAATCATGTATCTATATTACTGGTACTTGTATTAATACATACTAAATATTTTCTAATTTCTAACATTGCAAATATTGATAAAGATATTCAAAAACAAAAGTTTATGGGGAAATTATTTTTAAGAGTGTAAAGGGATCCTGAGACCAAGAAGTTGGAGAATTGCTGATGTAAGAGTAAATTTAGATAAAAAAATGAAGCTTAAATTACTTCACAGGTACCCTTCATACAAAAGTAGGACATCAAGTTTTCAATGTTCTATAAATTAAACATACAGAGGAAGCAAAGTATTTCAAAAATGTAACTTTAACCTCTTCTCCTTCCACTTCAGGCCGAACGGCATCATCCAGCTGCAGGGGCAGGCGGGGTTCAGCCAAACTGATCACATAAATCTGAAAGTGAAAGATTACCAAAAATATCACGAAGCACACAAAACCTGTTATCTTTTACTTAAAAAAAAATCTACAGTTGACATAAATATGAAGCTATGTTTGCATATATCTTAACTGAAACTACTTGCTAAAATCAAACAAAGATGTGCATGTTTTTTCACTTATAAAACAGGAATCATAGTATTTCTTGCCAACCTCCCTAGGTTGTTGGAAGTTGAATGAGATAACATATATAAAAATACTTTGTAAACTCTAATGTGCATACCAGTGTGACAAATAAGTACCAACTGGGGTCAAGGGGTCTGAGCTTAAGGCCTTGCTTTGTCACATAAAAGCTGTTGTTAGGCAAATCATTTCACCTCAGAGCTTCAATATTCTACTCTGTAAAATAAGGTCTGAGGTAAGAATCAAATGGAGTAATGGATATGAAAACACTTTGCTCTTTTGAAGGGGCCATTAAACAAATGTGTTATTATCACTGTTCACAGCATTTGGCCATTTCTACCACTAGGACCAAAGTCAGCCCAACTCTGCTGTCCGTCAACTCCCTTTTCTCACTCTTTTTCCAAATACCCCTTCTTTGCCATCTTTCATCAAACATGTTATATCTCATTTCCTGCTGCTCTCTTGGTTTGGAGCTACCATGGAAGGTATTCCTCTATGGTGTTAAAATTCCTTTTTATTTGTTAAATTCACTCACATTAATTGCACATTTTAGTGCTAAAATGAAGTTAGGTCATAAAAAATGAGCTAAGGTTTTTTGGCTACTCTTAAAAACATGTTACCCTATTAGTTATTCCCAACTATGTCTTCTCGAAAACCTGTTAAAGCATGAAAGGGAAACAGACCTTATTTAGTTAATTCAGGAAAGGAAATTATATTCTTCCAGTTGTAGATCACATTTAGCACTCAGCTCAGACTCTTTAAGTGTCAGAAGGACACTCCAGTCCTCCTATAGTAAAGTAGAATTATTTGTCACCACCTTCTATGCTCAAGTATAGTGTTTCCTTTTGATGAGTTAATAGAAACTTGATTTCCAATACAAAGTTGTAGAATGGAACAGCTACCTCTTCTATTTTTATAACTAGTAGAAATTCACTTCATTAAGTTGTGAGCACCCCATACTTCACAGTGCTGGCACAAAGTGTGTACTCAGTAACTGCTGGCTGAATAAATAACTGATAAGAGTCAGTGCTTACTGTAAGATCCTTTTTAAGATATAATACTTTATACTTTGTCAGATACTTTATAATTATTTCCATTATGGCAAAGTCTGTAAGCTCTTTAGGCTTTATATTTATCATTTCCATTCATTAAGATTGTATTGAATGCTAGATAATTAGAATATTTTAGAAGTACATTAACTGCTCTGTTCACTAAAATTTTACTTACTGAAGTTTTGAAAAAGATATGTTACTTGGAAAATAGGGGGTTGTTTTACTTGGTCAGCATACCCTTAGGCTGGTTTGCCTTTACTAGGTTACACACTTCTTTGTGTGGTTGGTTTGAAATGAAGCTTACACAAAGGAAAAAAAAGTAACTTGGCAAGTTAGGTCAGTAAAAAACAGATTTTCTAAGTCTTGAAGAGTTCCCATGACAATTCCAGTTAAATACAACCTTACTCTCAAATTAGTGGGTATGAGTCTACCTTTCTGCATCTGTCCGTGTGCCTGACTGCTCTATCTTATATATGCTCACGCACAAGCAAATACACATACAGGGATGAGGGCAGGAAGTGACTACTCCTTAAGGGAAATTTAATGATGCATATTGTAGATACAAACTAGGCCTGGACCTAAGAACTGCAGGTTCAAAACTGCAGGCTTATTTCAAAAGTACTAAATATGTGTGAGTTCACTTACAGTATTTTAAAAGTCAATGATAACGAGCACTTACAGTTTTTACGTCTGAGAAGAAAATAGATGTGGGATAAATCTTATATGAAAGGAGGTCATTGCTAGAATGTAAGACCAACACAGTTTTGTCTCTTTTGATTTCTCTATAAAGTATCAGAAATATGATGACTATAAGGAAATACAATCATTAAGAATTAGTATAATTAATCAACCTTTAGAGGTATATTGTCAGAAGAAAGTTCATAGCAACATATACTCATAATAGTGAACAAAGCTTTTTAGATGTGTTTTATATTTTTCCCTATATGAATATGGTAGATTGTTTGAAAAAAAATGGCTCTAATAATTCCTCAGGCTCCTGTATACAAGTCTTTTTTCAACGATGTTGCCTCTCTTCCCATCAAGAGGTGAATCTTTCGCCATCCCTTAAATCTAAGTTATTTCATGTGACTTGCTTTGACCAATGACATATTTAGCAAATGTGGCACAAGGAGAAGTTTGAAAAGTGCTTGCACACTACGGCTTTCCTCTTCCACTGCTGGGAACCCTTCTGGTACCATGTCAGTAAGCCTGGGCTAGCCCGCTGGATGAACAGAGGCCACAGGGAGAAATGTCCCAGAATTATCAGTAGGCCCAGATGATGTCATGCAGAGCAGATGAGCCATCCCAGATAGGCTGACTCTAACTGCCCCATGCACAGAAAATAGGCAAATAGGGGCGCCTGGGTGGCACAGCGGTTAAGCGTCTGCCTTCGGCTCAGGGCGTGATCCCTGCGTTATGGGATCGAGCCCCGCATCAGGCTCCTCTGCTGTGAGCCTGCTTCTTCCTCTCCCACTCCCCCTGCTTGTGTTCCCTCTCTCGCTGACTGTCTCTATCTCTGTCAAATAAATAAACAAAATCTTTAAAAAAAAAAAAAAGAAAAGAAAGAAAATGGGCAAATGTTTTAAGTATTGGGGTGGTCTGTTATAGAACAAAAGCAAATTGATTCAGTAATCAACTTATAAACCTCAATATTTTACATCAACTCTAAGAACATATAGATTTGATATGAATGGTTATAAGAACCACTCAAATGTATTTCTGTACCCAATTTTATATTTTGAAAGAAAGTTACCTTTTGAACGTGTAACTCTACGTCTTGCTGTGTACAGCTTCCAATTTTCTGATTCACTTTTCTCACTACACCTTCTACATCTACGATGCTCTCTTTGTTAATGCTGTCAAAAGAAAAAATCCCCAACTTTAATCATCTCATCAGAGGTGTCAGAATTCATTTGGTGTTTCAACAGTAAAGCTGAAATATTAAATTCTTTTTTAATACAGTAAGCCACTTGAGATAAAGCCAGTCTATTTAACCTACTTACAATAAGCTATTACACAGCACACCCTGTGAGATTTCTTGAAGAGATGATTTTCTAGATGCCATAATTTAGTTACCATTCATAAAATACTCTGAACATAAATGGCAACAGGACCAACACTGAATTGTGAAAAGTAGAAAAAAGTCTTTCAATTATTTATTAAAGAACATTTCCCTTCCTATAGTTGAAATTTACAAAGATCAGCATTTCCTATAAGGAGAAGCATGGGCTTCAATAAATGCAATTACTGGTACGTAATGGAATTAAATAATAGAAGAAGGTCAACTGAAAAGATTTCAAGGTAATAAAAGGACATTAGGTTGCTACAATTAAGCCCTCCACGCCTATAGTTTCTAAGTACAAACTGTCATTGGATTTATGGCAGACCGAGTATAGGATTGTGTAATTCCATTTAAGAATGTCTACCTGAAGCTCAATATACACTAAATGGATCAACTGGGCAGTTGAATTTTATAACAAACTTGAATTTTGAACATAAGGCACTCAAATTCTGAAATGTAAAATTTATGAAGTAGCTTATTAAGCTCACTAATTGGTTATTTTTTGGTCTCTAGTATATAACCAAGGGAGAGAGGGTATAATCCAAAATGGTGGTTCCCATACAAAATGCACCAGTTCTACCTCTGTGTATATTATTATACTGACAGAATATATCATAATATATTTGTGGAAAAGGATTAAGATTTAACCTTCAGTTCTTGGAGAGTGATGTCAGTGTCATGGCAGCTCAACTGGCCAAAATTATCAATCTTAAACTACCAATTAAAACTCTCAGGTGGTAAATGGAACTGCAGAAGTGAGGTGAAAAGAGAAGAAGGAAGAAAAACGCAAAAGTGGTAACTGGGAGACAATGGAGCTCCTGACACAGCTGGCATAATAGAAAGGGCAAAAATGCATCAAGAAAATCTGTTCTGGACTCCCTGTTTATCTGCTGTGTCATAAGCCCCAGTTAACTTTTATATTAATCTTTCATGGCTTAAGTCCCAACCCAGAATCCTGCAAAATGAATGACAAGAATCTAAAAAAAACAAAACAAAACAAAAGCAAGAAAAAAAAAAAAGAAGAAAAAAGAAGATTTAATTTTCATAGGAAAAGTTCTATTTATTCTGCTGAGGAATTGGGTCCTTAGTAGTTGCGGTGCCATTCGACAAGATTTCAGAAATCCAACAATGCTTATTTTACCCAAGAGAACATCACAATCCATTTCAATTAACATTTGCTCAGGGATGGAAAAGGATCAAAATGAGGAGAGGTGAAAAGTGGTGAAGAAAGGAAGAAAAATTTTCATTTCATTTTACTACACTGTCTAGAATTCTATATGTCTGATACCAACTTTAAAAAAAACCCCAACGGTATATACATATTTTTTATACTCATAAGTCTCCTGCACTAGAGCCAATACCTAATATCTAGCTCAAATCTTGTACACCGAAGAAACTCAAAATTTATTGTGGTATATTGTTAAAGGGCTTTCTAACACTGGCAATCTAGAGTCACTGAATCATTCTTCAGTATGATTTCCAACTACCAGTTGCCTCTTCTGATTGAATGAGTAAACCTGATAACTGAGTGTATGATTCAGGCTATGTGAGAATACTATGATTAGCTCACACCTTTCCAAGAGGAAGGCTTTCTTTTCCTTACTGATCGGTGTGTTTCATCAAGTAACCTGTTCTGTCCCAACTATAGTGCGACCCTGGCCCTCTTGGGTCATCCCCTTAGTAAGAGGCCTACCCTTATAAGAAAGTCCTCTTCAAGCCAACTCAAGTTATCTACTCTGAATGATTGACCACTAAGTTTATATCCTTCCAGAAAAAAGCTGGATGTGATCTGACACTCTGCCCTAAAGGGCCAATTAAAGAAAATAAGTTTCTTTTTTCCTCAAAAGTACCAGATGACTTCTTTTATCCTGGACCTGAAACTTGTAACTAAGTCTATGTTTAGTACTTTTATTTAATTAGGTAATATTTTGTGATAAAATACTTGTTCAGCTAGACAAAAAATAGCCACTATTTTAAACGTCATTTCTAGCACCAAACAACTCACAAAAGGAACTTCTGAAAATCCAACCTATTTCTTAAACTAGGGCCAAAGACAGACTTCTATCACAAATTAGTCTGCTGAATCAATTAGAAAGAAGAGAGAATTAAACAGATACAGAGGATACTTATAATTAATTAATTTGCTCTTCCAATCTCAGTATTATCTCCTTATTATACCTAGCAGCTATACACCGTTAACAGAATAGTCTCTTTAGATATTAGTAACACCATTCCATGATTTTTTTAAACCTTGGATAATTTAGCTCTAGTATCTCTATTACTACATCTATATCCTGCTAATGTTATTTATCTGTAGACATGAATGAATTCGGTACAAATAATATTAAAATAAAACAAAGAGCCAGATTTGAAAAAAAGGGTCAGACTAGAACTTGCTAGTCAGCTTTAGTAAAGCATTAATGAGGGTTTTATGTATGTGTGTATATAATTAGAGTCAATGCAAGAGAGGGATAGGAATCATGAATAAGCTACTGCTAGTAGAAGGATGAAATTTTACTTTTTAGAAAAAGCCTAATTAATATGATTTTAACTGATATTGTATGTTAAGATGGCTTAAAACTTTGGAGTGTGTATACTGTAGTTTGACTGCTGTGATAAAGAGACCCTGTTAAAGTTTCAGTTTTGTATTTTGAAACTAATATGCCACTATACCCCTATTTTGAAAGAGGGTTATGTCAGACAACTAAAAGCCTTGGGTTTTTAGAGGATACAGCAGGAAAAAAAATCCACGGTCAAAAGCAGAGAACTCCCAGGAACTATCTGATTGTAGAAGAAATGCATGAAGTAAATTAAAACACATCTTCCAAGAGCTAAGTCAGCTATCTTTATTATTACCATTGCCTCCCAAAACACACTATCACCGTATTGTGTTTTACACCTCTTCTACTTTCCAACCACCCTTCTGACATATAAATAATCACTCTACAAATAAGATAAATTAGTTACAGCCTTGATATTAAAAAATGCCCTAATAGGCTATCCTATTCGTGTCATCCACCAGGAACCAACAATCAATCTAATAGTTTACTTCTAACTGACACTGTCTTTAGAAAATAAAATTGTAGGGGCACCTGTGTGGGTCAGTTGGTTGGGCAACCGACTCTTGATTTCAGCTCAGGTTGTGATCTCAGTGTCATAAGATCTGGCCCCACATCAGGCTCTGCACTCAGTCTGCTTGAGATTCTTTCTCCCTCTCCTTCTGCCCCCCCTTCCCCTGCTCATGCTTGCTCTCTAAAATAAATAAATAAAGCCTTAAAAAAAATGTAAAAAGCATCCTTTATATATTTTATAAAAATATTTTGAGTTAGCTATCAGTTTTTTTTTTTTTTAAACAAATGGCTCTCTCTCAAAATAAATAAAATGTTTAAAAAAAGGGGGGGAGGAGTGCCTGGGTGGTGCAGCTGGTTTAGTGCCTGTCTTCAGCTCAGGTCCTGCATTGGGCTCCCTGCTTAGTGGGGAGTCTGCTTCTCCCTCTACTCCTCCCCCCTGCTTGTGATCTCTCTCTCTCTCTCAAATAAATAAAATCTTTTTTAAAAACCAGAACAAATGGAATAATGTATGAATAACTCAATTATAAAATGTGCGACTTGGAAGAAATACAAACTACTCCATTATCTGAAGGAATAAAATCCCATCTTTCCAACCTGAGTGCCATATAGTTTGCTACCCAGGGCCTCACTAACTACCTCAGGGACACTTTCAGTATCACAGTTTTATCAATCTTGATTATAAATTTTCATATCTACATTACCTAAGAAGCAACAAACTAAAAAAAGAAGTCTAATAGAACTATTAGAAGTAGGCACTATTAGAAGTATTAAGAGTTGACTACTGAAGAATATATACCAAAAAATAAACAGGAAAGTGACAAAGAACCACAGTGTAACTTAGCATAGTAATAGATGTTCATAGTAATAACCCTCTGACATTAAAAAAAAAAGTTTTTCAAAAGGAAGAATGTATAAAATAGACTTCAAAGATTCTGTTAAAATTGTCAGAATAGTTTCAGTACTTAAATGAGGTAAGCTTCATAGTCTCAAATAATGTACTAATGAGTAATGCCTTATTCTTCAATGCTGCCAAACTTTTTTTTTTAAGTTCTTAGCTTATCTCTGTGGCGCACTAAATTCTTGCTCTCAAGTCTTTGCTCCCCCTATAGTAGTAGTATTCATCCATACCTTTGCCATAGATTCAAGGTAAGACAGAGGGTAATTTTTTGCCTCTTGGCTTTGGCCATATGACTCGCTTATCAATGACAAATCAGTGGATGTGATGCCAGTAAAGGCTTGAAATGTGCTTGTGCAGCTGAACCTGCCCTTCAGCATTCNNNNTGCTTTTCTCCATAATATGATGTCTGAAGTAGCTGTTGGTCCAAGGAAGCTGAGAAACACAAAGAGTAGACCAGGACACAAACCACAGCTTCAAAACAAGCCTAGATGAGCTAAATTCTAGCTGACTGACAGATGTGTGAGCAAGAAATCAAAGTTTATTGTAAGATGCTGCTGAAATTTTACTATTGGTAAAGTATACAATACATACAACTTAGCTTTTTAACCACAATTAGATGTATAATTCAGTGGCATTCACAATGTTGTGCAACCACCACCACTATCCATTTCTAGAACTTTTTCATTATCTCAGAAACTCTGTACTCATTAAATAATTAACTCTCTACTCATTCCAACTTCCCCCCACCCCCACCTCAGCTCCTGGTAACCTCTATTCTACTTTCTGTCTCCAAGAACTTAATTACTCTAGGTACCTCAGGTATGTGGAACTATATATTTGTCCTTTTGTGTCTGACTTATTTCACTTGGCATAAAGTTTTCAAGGTTCATCTATATTACAGCTTTTATCAGAACTTCATTTCTTTTTAAGGCGGAATAATATTTCATTATATGTACATAATACATTTTGTTTAACCATTCATCTGTTGATGGATATTTGGGTTGTTTTCCGTTTAGGTTATTGTGAATAATGCTGCTATGAACAATAGCATACCAGTATCTGTTTGAGTCCCTACTTTCAACTCTTCTGGGTATCTATCTAGAAGTGGAATTGTTGGATCATAATTTTATGTTTAACTTTTTAAGGAATTGCCATATTGTTTTCCACAGCAGCAGTACCATTTTACATTCCCACCAGCAATGCATGAGGGTTCCAATTTCTCTACATCACTAACACTCATTATTTCTCTTTTTCTTTTGAGGGGGGGGTAACAGTTATCCTAATGGATATAAAGTGATATCTCATTGTGGTTTTGGTTTGCATTTCCCAAATGCCTAGTGATGTTGAGCATCCTTTCATGTGCTTACTGGCCATCTGTATATCTTCTTTGGAGAAATGTCTATTCAAGTCCCTTGCCCATTTTGGAATGGGGTTGTTGTTGTTATAAGTTATCAGAGTTTTTATATATTCTGGATATTAATCCTTTATCAGATATATGATTTGCAAATATTTTCTCCAATTCTGCGGATTGTCTGTTCACTCTCTTGATAGTGCCCTTTGATGCATAAAATGTTTTAGTTTCAATGAAGTCAAATTAATCTAGATTTAGTTTTGTCACTTCTACTTTTGGTGTTATATCTAAGAAATCACTGCTAAATCCAATGTCATAAAGCTTCTGGCCTATGTTTTCTTCTAAGAGTTTCATAGTTTCAGCTCTTATATTTAAGTAATTGATCGATTTTTGTTTTGTTTTTAAAAGATTTTATTTATGTATTTGTCAGAGAGAGAGAGAGAAAGGGAGAAAGAGAGAGAGCACAAGCAGGGGGAGCAGAAGAAGGCTCCCTGCTGAGCAAGGAGCTCGATGCGGGACTGGATCCCAGGACCCTGGGATCATGACCTGAGCCAAACACAGAAGCTTAACCAACTGAGCCACCCAGGCTCAATTAACAGGTTAATTGATCCATTTTGAGTTAATTTTTATATATGGTGTATGTATGGTAAGGTCTTTGGCATATGGATATCCAGTTTTCCCAGCACCATTTGTTGAAAAGACCATCCTTTCCCCATTAAAAGGTCTTGGTACCCTTGTCAAAATTCCATTGGCCATTTAAGCCAGGGTTTATTTATGGACTCTCTCTTCTATTCCATTGGTTTATATGTCTATCCTTATGTTAGTACCACATACTTTTGATTACTGTAGCTTTGTAGGAAGTTTTGAAATCAGGGAGTGCGAGTCCTCCAAATTGTTCTTTTTTTCCAAAACCGTTTTGGCTATTCTGGGCCCCTTGAGAGTCCACATGAATTTTAAGATGGGTTTTTCTATTTCTGCAAAAAATGCCATTGGGATTTTTGAAAGGGATTGCACTAAATCTGCAGATGGCTTTGAATAGTCTTACCATACAGCAGAATTTAAGATGGTTTAGTACACAGTTTTTTTCCAACAGCTAATTCATAATGGAATGCATCATATACCCAACCCCTTCTTCCTATAATCACTGTTTACTATTTGGTCTATACTCCTCCCAATTTTTTCTCCTTTGCAAAAAATATGTAATGCTTCATAAATTTTGTGTTGTCCTTCTACAGTAGTTTTGTTCATTTTCCTCTGTATTTTTTTTAATGAAGAAGCAAGAGTTTTATTTTTACAGATCAAACAAAACTGATCTTAATATATATCAAAGCCTAAAGCATTTTTATTCCCATATCACTTACCAATTTCCATTTATGTTCCAGTTCCTGCATGAGGTGCTTTACACATATACCATTTCACTTAAACTTCTCAAAGGCCTACGAGATAGATATGACCACCGCTTTATAGCTGAGAAAACTGAGACTCTACAAGAGGTCAAGTAAGTAGGCTAAGATTATACAGTAGTAAGATAATGTATTGATTACTGCACTAGACTGTTCGTTCTGTTCCAGACTCACAATTTAGCACCAAATTTTAAATACTCCAGAATGCATCATCAGCTCACTCCGAAATAAGACATTCTCATTCTTAGGGGCTCACAAGCTGCCACATTCCTTTATGATTTATGTGAAGCAACTGGAAATAGCAGGCCCTTCACAAATGGTTTTCAAAATGCTCAAGAATCATACTATCTTCTTGTAACACTGATGCATCTTGATGTCCTGCTATTATTGCCAGCCTTAAACAGTATGATGTTATTAAAGTTGTATTTTACTTAGAAATTAATCCTAGGGTGCCTGGGTAGCTCAGCTGATTAAGCGTCTGATTCTTGATTTCAGCTCAGATCATGAGATTGAGCCAGGCATGGGCTCCGTGCTCAGCGGGGAGTCGGCTTGAGAGTCTCTCCCTTTCCCTCTGTGCCTCCCCCTGCTTACTCTTCTTTCTCTGTCTCTAATAATAAAGAAAAAAAAAAAAGAAATTAATCCCATAAACTGAGAATTTCTGACAGATTTTAGATCTACTTTTAAAAGTCCATCTTTATCAAAGTTTTTAATACAGATGTTGAACTGGACAGGACCGAATACAGAAGTTCTATTTCTCCTCCAATAGGTAGTATATAGATAAGTATATCACTCCAACAAAGACGTATAAACCACCTATATACAGTTTTTCAAAGAGCTGCAATCTACAGCAGTATAACGACCTAGCCTATATTCACCAACTTATTATCCACATGATGACAAGGAGTACCCACATGCCCATTCCCTCTGGGCCTCGACTGTACGTGATATATACATACACTTCTACCACAGCCCCTGTAGCATGTCTCTGCACGCAGTTGTTCATCTATTTTGCCCTCTCCCCAAATTAAGTTCCTTATGTGATACACGTGTCATGGTATTCCCAAGCCCAGCAGAGTGCCTGGACCAGAGATGCTAAATAAGTTTTCCAAATCAGTGATTTCTTTTGAGGATTATTTTGATATTTTACAATTCTAAAAGTTAATGCAGCAAACTGAAATTTCAACCTACCAACTAAGTAAAATACCTATTTTTAGATGAAAGATCTAGAAAGGAAAGAAAATGCACAAACTTATATGCAGCTAGGTGACTCATAGAATGAAAAATACACTTGTGACTCACCAGCTACCAATAAATCACTTAACCACAATGACTAATATGAAGAAAAAGAAAATAAAACACGTATGTACACTAGTTAACTAACAGTCTGAAAAAGCCTTTTTTTTCAGAATCCAAACATCTCTATGCTGGGTGGGAAGAGGGGTGTTACAAACGTACAAACAGCAAAATATAATTTTTAACTTTAACAACTGGTATTCAAATTAACTGCAGCCCTTTATAGTAGTCGCTATAACTTTAGCTTGAAACTTCATTTTTTTCTCCAAATTTTTAAATAAGAAAAAAATGGAACTAAGACCGTTGAAGGAAATATTACAGATCACTTAGCCACATGGACCTTAAACTTGCTGCTCCTTTTTCTTTTCCCTTCTAGCTTGAAACTTGAAACACTGTGTTTATATTCACTGTACCCCTTAATAGCAGTCAATACAAAAAGGCCTCTAGGGCTGCCTTTGAAAAAATTTTGTCTTTACAAAACTCAACCATAACTAACACAAGACTACTGTGTCCATTACTTCAAAATGGCACTAAATAAAAAATAATTTTGAAAAGAAAAAAAGAGATTACTTCTTGTCTCAACTCAAACACCAGCCACTAATTTTAGAAAATTAATGTCAACATAAGATGGAGATCTAGAAACACAGGACTGGATAGGTATCCCATCTTCCTGCTTCCAGACAAATTTCATTTAAGGACCACAAACCATTTTGGATACACAATTAAGAACCTCTTCTTAAAGATCTCTAGGGAATGAGATGTGCCAACCTTCCTATGTAACTCATTTAGTTGCTTCATTTTTATATGCATTGAACCATGAGAAAATTGATCTTTCCAACAGATTGATTAAAATAATGTGTTGAAGAGTCCTGTGGCACTTAAATCCAATTAGTGAGTCAACTTTTCAGATTAGTATATTGATGAATTGGATATTCCTAGGAAAGATAAGCGGGGACAACAACTGACCCCATATTAAGTGCCAATGTTGCTCTTAAGGAATACACTCAAAAGCTAGAAACTGCTAGTTGTACAATCTAGTTAGTAAGGCAAAAATAAGCACCTCAGATTTAATATCTAAAGTAAATGCTAAGATAGTTATCCACTTAAGATATTAAAAGTGACCTCATATTTTGCCTTTTAAATGATTGGGAAACCCCAGCTGGAACTATCTGATTTGATATTTTTAATAGTGGAGTCTTTGCTTTTTTCCACCTGGTATATGGCCAGAGGGAATAGAGTTAAATGTAGGGCCTCATGGAATTAACATATAAATACCATTATTTCTGCCATTTTGTTGTGTAAGAGTTCACATGTTTTAAATGTCCAGTCTCTTAAGGTAACACTATTCAAAATGGAAACACCTTGAGAATAAACAAACAGTCCTTAGGCACTCCTCTAAAGATAATCGCAATCATTTCACAAATAAGAACTAAGACAAAATGAAAACAAGCTGAGGATTAGAAATGGTCTTTTTCTCATGGACATATTTCTAAGCATGCTATTTTTCGAACCAAAGATTCTAGCAGAAAGGGTGGTTAGCTGACTCACTAAGCTGCTACCTTTCCAAAGTGAATGTATTAGTAAATATTCATTTGAATTACCTCATGCTTCGCTGGTCCTCAAATTTCTAAAGTAAGCTAAAAACATCTATAAGTAAGGATTTTTGCTTCATTTAAATAAGTTACAGAATCTACCAGAATTTATATGTTGTCGTTCATGTGCTGTTTTTAATTATAATACAAGGCTGATACATTAAGCAATAGAAGTCATAGTGTTTTCCAAATTTTTCTTTTCTAATTATAATCGTAGTTAGAAACCAAAGGATCAAGAGGAATGAGATACTGAAGAGTTCAGTGAAACAATGAAAACAGGGGTCACCTATAAAACTCTATTTTCATTATAAAGTGATTGTGCACTGGGTGTTATACATAACTAATGAATCACTGAACACGACATCAAAAACTAATGATGTACTATACTGTGGCTAACTGAACATAATAATAAAAAAAGAATACATTCCACTAGGCCCAGCTTAGGAAAAAAATCAACTTGTTGTGCCATGAATACACAATATACTCCTTAACCTCGGTGTTAGATGATGGCATCAGGAGTCTATGGGGCTGGGTAGTTTGTCGAGCATTCACAGGGCAAAAGAAAGGGGAACAGCGGGTAAGGATGCAGTGTGGGTAGTTCTGGGAATGGAACTGGGTTGCATGAGTTCAGAAGAGGACAGAAAACGTAGGACAAAAAGGGGAGACTGGCAAAAAGACCAGAAGTTTTGATGAGGTCCAACAGAAGATTAGGAGGCATGGGATAGGTAAAAAGTTGGAAATAATGGTTAGAGAGAATCGCCACTGGAGTTTAAAGTCAAGTTCTAAGGAGCAAAATCCAAGTGGCGGCCACAGGAGTGAGTTATTAAAATGAATAGTGAAGCTAGTGGAGGAGAAGTAAGGAATTTTAAGGCCAAGCTATTCCAAATGAACACCTAAAGACATTCAGAGTGAGATGACTTGAAATGAGAGGAATACAATACTATCAACCAGAAAAATAAAATGGCTTTGAGTCGACTACACTTCAATAAAAAAATAAAAATGTGACACTTATTGTAGTATTATTTTTGTATTTCTCAACCATTCAACACGTATCAAGCTATTCTACCTACATTAAAAAAAATAAGGTTCTTTTCAAAAAACTACATCACTGATGAAGTTTTTGACCATTGTGCTATTAACCCATTTTCCATATAAATGTTGAGGTTATTGCATAATTTTGCACAACACGGTGATTTTTAGGGAAACATCTGTTATGTTACAGCAGAACTGAATGATTATTAGCACTACTTTATAAAAAGTTAACCCCAAAGTCAACCATGTTGTGAATGTCCCAACATCTCCTCCCTTGCTGACAACAGAGCAATTCTAGGAAAGGATTTTGTTTATACAAGTGTGTAACAAAAGGCCGATGTGTTAAGGAATGGCATCAGTTATCCAGCCAAACTCTTTCATTTCCTTCCTGAGTCCAGAATCTTAGTAAACGATAAATTCTTTTTTTATATTCAGAATTTGTGGACTTATTCTCCACATCAGTTGCATACACCATATGGTTGCTTTGTTGACTGACTCTGTTTTACTTCTCACAACAAGAGTGCTAAGAATGTGCAAGATGCACTGTGTGGCAGTGCTGATGATAAGAAAAAAAGACAAAAGGTTAAACAGAAGTAGATGCAGTTATTAAATCTGCCTACTGAATTTTAGGTTTCATGTTTATAATTATAGCTATCAAATATTTTTCATATTGAAATTATTCAAGAAAAATAACTATCTTTGCAAACATACACTCTTTAGTTTCTTCCCCACCCCCACCCTTTCCCACCCCCACTGTTTCCATTTTAATAGCATGCTTTTTAACAATGGAGTGACTCCTTAGGAAGGCAACTACTGCTTTATGGTAGAGGAGACAAGTTCACTAATATTAATGATGGCTAGAAAAAAATTTTAATTTCTCCTTTGGAACTGTTTTTAGCATTAACTTATGACTCAACATAAAAATATTTTTTATTACTTTATAATCAGTCATGCTTAAAACCAAAATTATTATTTTTCACCAGTTTTGGTTTTCCACTCGGGCAGTATCTAAAAGTCATTATCACCATCAGGAAACAAAACAGGTATCTATCTATCTGTCCATTATCAATCAACTATATATCAGAATAAACTACACACTGTAGAAAAAGATACTGGTTAGGCAAAAAGCATTCCTTTGAGGCCGAAAGCATTTCCCAGGCATCAATATATTTCAATGACAGTAAGGTTGTATTCTAAGTGAGCTATATATTATAGAGGGCTTTGAACTACTATCATTAGACTATCTCAGAGAAACAGGATGACATAGGAGGAATATGAGTCCTAGAGTCAGAGACCTTACACTTAGTATTTAAATTTCAATTTCCTCAGCTGTAAAAATGAAGACATAAAAAAAAGTGTCTATACCTCATAGTGCTGCTGTGAGGATCAAGGGACAAAGTGCAAGTATGGCATTTTGCAGCTTCATACTAGTGTACAGGAATATTTAATTATTCGTTTATATTACAAATTATAAATATTATATAAATATAAATTATATTATAAATTATAAATATTATAAACAATATTAATTAATAATATTGCTGTTCTTTGGCTGTATATCAGACTGATGCCCTGCATTCCAGTAAGTATAAAATTCATGCTAGATGCTAGAAAGCTTGGCAAGATAAAGGAAGGGCCGTCACTACACTGAATTTTAATTACAGATTGTTTCTTAAACATTTTTTTGTTTCTTGAATATTAAAAATAATATTTCACATGCAATAAAAGTCCAGGGGTGTGTGTGTGGGCAGGGGGTTCCTTCCACGGCCTTTCATCTAAGAAATATATGTCGTTAGTTAACAGAGGTCACTGAAGAGTATCCTATCATTATTCATATAATCCACTCAATACATCCAAGATAATGATGGAAGGTTAACAGCATAACCTTTGTACTAACAGTGGTTTTTACCTTTTATTTCAAATTATTTTAGGTACTACATACTTAAGTCCCTCAGAGTGCTTCTACCAAACTAGCCTGTCACAGTAAAGGCCTAGAATATGTTAAGAAATCCTATACATGAATATACGCTGATTGTTACTTGTTAATAGTAGGGATAAACCTGGGAGTTGGATGAAAGCCAGGTGATGACAATTACAATTTTAGGTAGTCATCAGCTTGTATTTTTCAAAACCATTCCCATTTTATTTGTATCTACCCTCCGCTCCCCCCACCCAAATCAATAATGGTGAAAAAGACATTATTTTAAGCTTTTCTTTTTTGCATATTTACATATACTAATATCAACAAAAACTATTAAAATTTTAACACTTCTAGAAACTTGAGTATTAAAAGTTTATAGTAAAAACAGCAAATCTGTTAGCCTTCTGGCTGTCAAAAATAATTTGTTGAATCTTACAAGACTCAATGAGAAGTGTGCCCCACAGATCTACATAACCACCCATATTCAAATGAATAATTTGTAAATCTTGGGAAAGGTGTAATAAAAGATTAGTTTAAAAAAAAGGATAGACTATAAAGTTGCTACACACTAGTTTTTCAAGTAATGCACCAACATAAAGTGCATCAATGATGTAAATTAAATATACAATTCATTGAGGCAAAGAATTGAAAATTCCCAAACATAAGAAACCACATATTTGCCAGTTAAATCAAAATAGCATCCAAAAAGCATAAATTATGTAAGTTGTTTTAAAAATACTAACCCCCCTTTTCATAATAAAAATCCGTATTCCAATTCTTTTTTTTCTTTTTAATGTAGTCTCTGTGACCAGCATGGAGCCCAGCATGGGGCTTGAACTCTGGATCCTGAGATGGAGACCTGAGCTGAGATCAAGAGTTGGATGCTTAACCCACTGAGTCACCCAGGTACCCCTCTGTATTCCAATTCCTTTTTTTTTTTTTTTTTTAAGATTTTATTTATTTATTCCTGAGAGAGAAAGAGAGAGAGAGTGGCAGAGGGAGAAGCAGGCTCCCTGCAGAGCAGGGAACCCTACGCGGGACTCAATCCTCGGACCCCAGGATCATGACCTGAGCAAAGGCACATGCTTAACCAGCTGAGCCACCCAGGCACCCTGTATTCCAATTCTAAGGTAGGCATAAGTTGGTTTATAGGTCAAATAACTTCAATTATAGTGAATCAGTACTACCACACTCAATCTCAGACTTTTATATTTCCCAGGCAAGTGGAAATGAAGATGTTTATTATTAAAGAAGGGTCTTAGCTGTAAAGAATGAAGTAAGACCTGCATATGGTAAACAACTTATGAAGTTACATGGCTAGTTAGCGGGGAGCCAAGTTTCTGGGCTCTCTGGCCCTGTATTATTACACCCAGCTACCCAGAGGTGCTTTGTAAAAATTAATAGTTTAAATTATCCTAGTAGTTCTAAGATGACTTATTTTGTGAACTCATTTGTCTTCACCAAAACTCCAATAATGAGCTCAAAATAAACTTGGTAAAAAATTAAGCACTACTCAATATGGCACAGACCACTGGTTCTCAAACTACTACAGGGACTCTCTTTAATGGTATAAAATAATGTCAGGGACCACTTTAACCGGATTTTATCATGTTACTTATATACCTACAAATATAAAAGTAGTATGAATTAACATGCTTATAGCCCTTAACTTTATTCTATTTTGTTTTGAAGTTTTAATTTAAATTCCAGTTAGTTAGCATACAGTGTAATATTAGTTTCAGGTGTACAATATAGTGAGTCAACATTTCCATACATCAACCAATGCTCATCACAAATGTACTCCTTAATTCCCCATCACCTACTTCATTCATCCCCCTCACCTGCCTCCCCTCTGGTAACCATCAGTTTGTTTTCTATAGGTAAGAGTCTGTTTTCTTGGTTTGCCCCTCCTCTCTTTTTTTCCCTTTGTTCGTTTGTTTTGTTTCTTAAATTCCACAAATGAGTGAAATCATATTTGTCTTTCTCTGACTTATTTCGATCAGCAAAATACTCTCTAGCTCCATCCATGTTGTTGCAAATGACAAGATTTCATTCTTTTTTATGGCTGAGTAATATTCCATTGGATGTATATGTATATATAATACACATCTTTTATATACATGTACATATATATATCCTACATTTTCTTTATCCATTCATCAATTGATGGACACTTAGGCTGTTTCCATAATTTGGCTATTGTAGATAATGCTGCTATAAATATCAGGGCATATGTATCCCTCTGAATTAGTATTTTTGTATTCTTTGGGTAAATACCTAGTAGTGCGATTGCTGGATTATAGGGTAGTTCTATTTTTAACTTTTTGAGGAACCTCCATACTGTTTTCCACAGTGTATAGCCCTTAACTTTTTTTTCCATTTTAAAAATTTATGTTTTTGTGACAATTTGAGATAGCATTCACACACCATACAATTTCTCATTTAAAGTGTACAGTTCAATGGTTTTTAGTATATTTACAGATACATGCAACCACAATTTTAGAACATTTTCATCACCATAAATAGAAATTCTGTACCCTTTAGCTTTCACTCTCTTATCCCCTCATTCTTCCCCTAGTCCTAAGCAACCACTAATGTACTTTCTGTCTATATTAGCTCTTAACTTTAAATCAAAATGAATTTTAAAGGAAAATGAAAGCAAGTATTAAAAATAACAAAATTCAAATAGCAATATTAAAGTTTGCTAAAACTAAACTGCTGACATTTGGTTTAATGTATAAAGTTAAAGTCTCAGATCCAGTTCTATATTTAATCTGTTTCTGTATTTTTACTTTATTACCAGTAATGTGAAGAATGTCTGCTCACAATTACATAAAATGTTAAGTCTGAGGTTGATTTAGGACAATTAGGCCCCATAATTAACCCAAATACCACAAACAGCAATCCAAGAATGACAATTTAAAGAAAGTATCAGTTGATAATTATATAAACCTATCTTGTTCATATGAAAGTTAATAATGAAGCATCGTTAATTGAAATTTGAATCAAATAGGTATCTAATCTGATAAGTACTAGAACTGGAAATAGAATCATTTTTCCTTGCATTATTATTATATTATTATATTATGTTATATTATTAGTGATCTGCTGTCCCTCTATAGACAAAAATAGGATTCAATAAATCTGCTGGAACAGCACAGATTTTAAAAGTTCAGGATGCCTCCTAACTATTAAGTACCACCTAGTAATCCAACCTGTTCTCAGCATGTGTTGCTATTCAAACTACGGTGAAATCATCATTAGTACGGAACGTGGATATCGTCTAGTTTCAGCTGGCATGAACGCAATTGTAAATACGACAGTAAACGCTATATGAAAAGTACTGAATTCACATACCAGTTTTCTGTTGTAAGTTAGCCTTTAAAATGACATGGAAACATACCCTTATATATTAACTTTAAGGTAATCATCAAAATGTATGCTAAATTTAAAAAAAACATAAAAAACTTCCAGCCTCCCAAGAACATATCTATGGACCCCAAAGAAATGAAAAGAGAAACCAATGACTGAGGATCATCAAAGACATGGGCTTAAGCTAAGCGACAAAGAATGAGGATTCAATGAATAAAAGCAAAACTTTTAAAATAAGAGGAAGAGAGGTCATTGCAGACACAGAGAATCTGCCCAATATGAAGACATATATGGCAAAGTAGTGGGAAATAACATTGTGGTGAGGGAATCAGTAGGCAGAATTAATATTGCACATGGTTGGAAATAGGAAGCCATTAAAGATTTTAGATTAAAAAATACCACTTGAAAATAAACTTCTGGCAAATATAGACTTAAGGAAGAGCAAAAAGAGCTTGTATCTCTCAATAAATACTAAGTTTATACAAGATAGGACTATTTTGTTCTAACCCAACTAACATGTGACAGAAATTACAAAGAACAACACTAAAAAGAGAGAGGAAAAAAAAAAAAGAAGCCAAATGCCTTAGAAAACTCATTTGGAGAGACAAAAAGAAGACTTTACTTGCAAAAATAATTTTAGAAAATAATGATTATTTTCATTCTAGTGCCATATCGAAAATTATTCTTCATGCTTAAGGATACAGAAAAGTCCATGCGAACTTAAGGATTTTGCAGTATCGTGTAACAATAATATGTGAGTATAACTGACCATAGCAAGTTATAAAAATTCTTACTTTTCATCTGTTAATGTCAAATAGAGTAATTTCTTTCTAATGTTATTTATGATTTAACAATAACCTCACACCTTAGATTCTTGTTTTACAGAAATGCCAGCTCACCAGACAGCACTGCCAGAGCAAGTGACTTTAAAGATAAATGTACAACAGCTACCTTAATCTTTGTTTTCACACTGGAGCCCATGAACACACATTTTAAATAAAATAGTTTATATAAAGATAATTTTTAGGAAAAGGATTTTGAGAGATGAAAAAAAACAACACAATTTTTTCCTAAAAAAGTTTTAAAAGTTCTTTAGAATTCATATTATAACCTCACCTGATTTATTATTATTCATGAAAAGAATAGGTTATTTTCAAAGTAAAATTTTTCTGTTCTTGATTTTCTTCTTTAAAAATTTGCACTTTGAATTTAAGATCATCTACTACTGGCTTTCTGTCAGAAACGACATGTGCCTTAGACTTCTATTACCAAGAAAGATCAAGATTTCAGTACTACCTGAGAAGTACAGTGTAGAGTCACATAAAAAAGACAAGCTGACTGTTCCTAAAAAAATTACCAACCAACCACAAAAACTAAAAACTCATCATTTTTACGTGGACAGACCCAGAGGGGTATTATGTTAGGTGAAATAAGTCAGACAAAGACAAACACCATACAATTTCACTTATATATGGAATCTAAAAAACAAAACAAATGAGCAAATAAAAGAAGCAGAAATAGACCCATAAATACAAAGAACAAACTGGTAGTTGCCAAGGGGAGGGGAAATGGGAGGATGCGCAAAAAAAGGTGAAGGGGAGTAGGAGATACAGGCTTTGTTATGAAATGAATAAGTCACAGAAATGAAAGGTATAGCATAAGGAATAGTCAATGGTATTGTAATAGCATCCTATGGTGACAGATGATAGCTACACTTGGTAGTGAGCATAGTACAATGCATAGAGTTCCTGAATCACCATGTTGTACACCTGAAACTAATGTAACATTGTGTGTCAACCATACTTCAATTACAAAAAAAACATAATTTTTTGCCAGAGTCTTAGTCATGAAAATTTTCCTCTTTCACAAGGTAGCAAAGTTATTAACACATTTACTCTTAATTACTCAGGATAGATACTTTAACGTATGAGTAGTGCCAAAAGTTAAATAATTAACCTAAGTACCACATGTTAAGCCTATTGTATAAAATTGGCTTCATTCACTTGTATATAACCAAAGGCTTTATAATTTGCAACAGCTCTATTATGAAACCATCTTTTCCCACACATTACTAATTATATAAAGTCCATTTTCTGGGGGAGGGAGGCTAAAAATAGATACATGTTCTTTGCTTAAAAAAAAAAATCCAAGTCACGATTTAATTGTTAAGCTGAATTACATCTAGATCTTGAGTTCTACACTTCAAGATTATGAAATCCAGACTAACTTAACTAAATTCTTGCCTTATCTAAGAGAAAGATCACACTTATACTATATCGTTTATATGGAAATAGGAAGCCATTAAAGATTTTAGATAAAAATACCACTTGAAAATAAACTTCTGGCAAATACAGACTTAAGGAAGAGCAAAAAGAGCTTGTATCTTCCAATAAATATTAAGTTTATACAAGATGGGACTATTTTGTTCTAACCCAACTAACATATGACAGAAGTTACAAAGAACAATACTAAAAAGAGAAAGAGAGGAAAAAAAAAGAAGCCAAATGCCTTAGAAAACTCATTTGGAGAGACAAAAAGAAGACTTCACTCTCAAAAATAATTTTGCGAACTTAAGGATTTTGCAGTATTGTGTAACTTTAATTTATGTATTATGTATTTCTTTAATTTATGTATTATGAGGACATTAGTGAACTAAATTCTATTTGGGAGACCATTTGCAAGTAGCTAGGCCAGCTAGTAAGCTTTGGTTGACCTCTGATAGGGTCAATTGCTGTTAGTCAAGTCGCAGAAGTTTGAGAAGATCCAAAATAATAAGAAATAACTATTGGTGGACTACTTTACTTCTAAAGACAACAAATGAATTCACTGTCCTTTTGTCAGTAGGATATCTCTTAGTAAATATTAAGGGTAAGTGGGAATTTCAAAAGATTTTTAGACTAGAATATTTTCTTTAGGAATGTAACACTAAGGTTGTAAGGCAATTTAATGGAAACACACATTCTAAATAAAACTGTCAGTTCCATATATTAGTTTTCAGAACCAATTTAATACATAAAAGACAAAAGCCATAAAGATTATTTGTTGATTTGAAATGGACTTTTTCCCAGTATTTTTCAGTGTATTAAATATAATTTAGCATACATGTCTATGGTTTCCAGGGGCTCTATTTATAGAAGGTTCTGTGTGGAAAGTTTATTTCTAGGGACCAAGCTCATTTATGTCTCACTTCACAGGACTGACCTTAAAAGGCTAGCTGACAGTGCACCCCACAAGCACACACCCTCGTAGGCCATGAGATAAAAACAGCAAACCTACTCACCAAAAGATACAGACAGAAGAGACAGAAGTCTCCGGGTAGCAGGACTGGGAGATAAGGTGAGGTGGGACTATGTACCAGAAATACAAATACTACTGAGTTCATCAGTGAACTGATGCAATTAACGGCACTGGAGTTTTTAAACCAGGGTACAAGATACTGCTGTGATATAATAAAACTAAATTTGATAAATAAATCTCTAAACCCATACCAGTTACTGAGCATCCACTACACGTAAAACACTAAGGGAGTCGGGGAGGGCCCAAATATAAATTGTTTAAATTAGATTGTTTTTTAGTTCCCTTCTAGTTCTAAAATTGATAATTCTATCTATACGCACTCATCTTTGAAAGTATACATCTAAAGAACAGAGATAAAAATCAAGAGAAAAATAAAACATTTATCCTAGATTTAGTTTCTTTTAAAAAACATTCATGCCTATGAAGTACGCTATTACTTAAAATATAAAGATCATCCATTTTTCCAAATCTTCTTTGATCATTATCATGGAAATAAAATTTTGACTAAATTGAGAAAAACATACAAACAAAACTACCCACATTACCAACTATTATTACCTTAGAGCTATGTTACGCATAAGCACTACACTACCTCTATATCCTGCCTCTTGCAAACTTAACAAAACTAAGCATTTCTACAGGAACTCTGAGCCAGACAGCAAGACTTGTTGTGGGGGGAGGGGAGGAGTGGGTTGATTTTACTTTTCTTTAACCCTTTTGATGTCAAAGTTAAAAGCTATAAAATGTTATGACATTTGTTTTACTTCCTTTAGGAGGGAATCATTTGCAAAACGACACTCTTATTTTATGTGCTTTTATTTTTCAGTTAGAAAACTTGTTGCTTAATATGCAAATCTCAAACTGGGGGGGGGGGAGGTAGGAACTGAAGCTCAACAAACACAACAAAATAAAGTTGCTTTGCTATGTAGAGGCTGCCAGGCTTTTTGTTACTCTACTTGAAAGTAAATGTGACTTGTCTGTAGAGAGTGCTGCTTCAGCAGTTCCAAATGAATTTCAAGCCTGTGCTCCATATTTTCTCTTTTGTAAGTTTAATGTATTCAGCAATACTGAACTGACAATTTAAATAACTACATTTTTAAACAAACGAAGCATTGATGTTAATGTATGAAAATGGTCCAAACCCCTGGGAGTCTTGGTTCCCACCATTGTTTATTCTGACAACAGGATATAATTGCTTACTTACTTGGCAGCAAATTTAACCATCTGCTTGCTTGCATGGTCTCCCACCGCCACGAGCGCCTGGACATTAAACTGCTGCTGACGTAGGACTAAGAAACACTGCTTCCCTGAATAAGACAGAAAGAACACAAGTGTATTAAGGACATGCTACTTCAGGTTTTACAAAGAAAAATGTTTCTCTACTTTAAAATTGAGCCAAAATTGACTATACTCATTAGGCACGTACATATGTGTATCCAGCTTCCATGGCCCAAATCATACTGTTGACTAGCTTTAAAGAAACCCAAGTTCGCACTACGAGTAACAAAAGTGCTTTTAACATGTTTGTTATGAGAACAAAGGCAAATCACCAATTTCAGAGAAATATTATTAATCAGAAAATTATTTTGTCATTGCATCGATTAAACAAATTTCAAGTAACTTCAGATCACTTTCAACATGCATTCAATAACAAGTGTATTCTACAGGCAAAGGCACTGTGCTAACCACTATGGGATCTTCAATGATAACCACAGAAGTGCTAATAAAGTGCTTTGTATCAAGAATACAGGCATTCTGTGCAGGTGGTCCATTTTACTTCCTACCAAAGTATATTTTAAAGAGCACTTAGAATGACAGGCTAGTTTCTTCCACATTTTATTTTCCTGTTTTCCTTTATCATATTCCTCATCCTTTATTAGAGTTCTGCATTTTCCTCTTTACCCCAAATATCTTTTTTTTTTTTTTAAGATTTTATTTATTTATTTGACAGAGAGAAAGATAGCCAGTGAGAGAGGGAACACAAGCAGGGGGAGTGGGAGAGGAAGAAGCACGCTCCCAGCGAAGGAGCCTGATGTGGGGCTCGATCCCAGAACACTAGGATCATGCCCTGAGCCGAAGGCAGACGCTTAACGACTGAGCCACCCAGGCACCCCTTACTTTTTTTTTTTTTTTTTTAAAGATTTTATTTATTTATTTGAGAGAGAGCAAATGAGAGAGCAAGTGAGAGAGCACAAGCTGGGGGAGCTGCAGAGGTAGAAGGAGAAGCAGACCCTCCTGCTGAGCAGGGAGCGTGACAGGGGGATGATCCCAGGACCCTGGGATCATGGCCTGAGCCAAAGGCAGACGCTTAACCAACTGAGCCACTCAGGTGCTGCTCCAAATAACTTACTTTGTCTATAAAAAAATCATTGTCTTTATCCTCTATAACCAGTTTTATTTTTACATATTCTGGGCCTCTAAGAGCCCCCCGCAATCTCCCCTCCTTTCATAAGGAACTGCCATTCCCTATTCTTAACCTTTTCAAAAATATTATTCATAATAGATTCAGTGACTATTTATCCTTGTGACATCCTTTTCCTCCAAAGCAAATTCTTTTTAAGTCTCTGATCAAGTTTTGGGAAATTACTTCCTCATAAAACAAGTTAAACCTTTTCAAGATCATTTTTCTCATCAGATTGTTTTATAAAACACCAAAAGATTTCAGTTTTTAAAATACTTGCAAAAAAAAAAAAAAAAGCAAAAATGCAAGCAGACTCACAGTCATTTCTTTCAACATACAGTATTTTGAAACACAAAGCAGACCACAATCATGAGTCTAAAAAAAAAATGTTGCAAACAAAGTGCCAACACAGACATAATCTATGGACTTTGGAGTGATGTATGACTGACATATTTTTAACCACGAAATATACACTTATTTTCCCTTTCCTTTGGACTATGATCCAGTCATAAAGTAAAATCTTAAAAAGAAAGTTACACATACTAAACGCATTCAAGGGGATTTTAAGATACTGAATGGATAAAGACTGTTACCGTGGAGAAATCTGCAGATGGATCGAAATGACATTACCCTGGGAACGACAGAAACCACAGAATATTTGAGAAACCTTTAACAGAATGTTTTTGTGCAATGGAAGGGAATGTGATTTAGTAAGTATTTTAGCTGCTCTAATAGTGCAGATAGGCAGCACAGACCTAGCTGCACTACAAAGCCATGCTGCGATGAACTCCAGTGCTACACAAAAGACCTGGACAGAGAATGGAGCTCTACAGGACTTACAAAAAGGCTTAGCACATGAAAATGTCTCTGGGTCAGCACTAGGGGGTAACACTTAGTGTAAGGGTCGCTAAAGAGTAAAAGCTTTGAAATCCAAAGACCTAGGATCCTATCCTATCACTTCCTGGGAAGGGGCCTGAGGGAAAATTATTAAACTACTTTATGCTTCAGTCTTCAGCTTCAAAATCGAGAACATATAAGTATGTTACTCTTGGGGTTTTCTCCTATAATCTTGAGGATTATACAGGTAATATATTTTGAGTTGTGACATACCTAACTAATGTTAAGTATGAATTAATGTTATTAATTAATGTTAATTATTATTTTTTCTTTTTTTTTTTAAAGGGAGAGGGAGAAGCAGACTCCCCGCTGAGCAGGGAACCTGATGCGGGACTCGATCCCAGGACCCTGGGATCATGACCTGAGCCAAAGGCAGATGCTTAACTGACTGAGCCACCCAGGTGCCCTTAATTATTATTAATAGCACCACTGGCTACTTATTTGATTGATTACCATTCCTATTTCACATTTGGATTACAATGTGCAACAACCATGCCAGGTGCTGGGAACACAAAGTAAATATTTGATAGACAATCATGATAGACTATTATGTTAAGGAAGTGATAAAACCATATAGTATAATCCCAATTTTGTTTGTCTAAGTGTATTAAAATTGTGCAGAGAAAAAACCCACCAAAATACGAAACTGATTGGATAGGAAAAAAAAAAAAACCCACCACAATGTGGCTACTAAAGGATGTGAAATTATAGGAAATTATGCTGTTTTTCGTATTTTTGTATTTTTCTGAACATTCTACAATAAGCATGTACTATTTTTCTAATCAGAAAAAATACTTTTTAAGAGAATAACACAATCAGGGGGGTAGGTATAGAAGAAACTTAAGGGTTGAAAGGAAATCTTGGCCATCTTCAAGATTCAACACAAATAATATGTAAAACCTGGAAAGTTCTAGGAGGCTAAATATAGAAGCCAATGTGCTCCCTAAGATTTGACCTCACTGCTAGGGAAAACAAATCAAGAAATCAGTGGTAATGGGTGGAGTGAAGATTGTTCACTGTTCTCTTTTAATGCTTAATGTGTTTATTGTATGTAATTCTAAATATTAAACCTTTTATTTTTTAAAAAAGGAAACAGGGGCGCCTGGGTGGCGCAGTCGTTAAGCGTCTGCCTTCAGCTCAGGGCGTGATCCCAGCGTTCTGGGATCGAGCCCCACATCAGGCTTCTCCACTAGGAGCTTGCTTCTTCCTCTCTCACTCCCCCTGCTTGTGTTTCCTCTCTCGCTGGCTGTCTCTCTCTGTCAAATAAATAAATAAATAAAATCTTTAAAAAAAAAAAAAAAAGGAAACAGATGGAAGGGAGAGGATGAAGTAGTAAAACCAGCACCATGAGATAGTATATAAACCTAAAAGTAAAAATGTATCAGCACAAAAACATCCAGATCAATGGAACAGAAAAATAAACTCAAAATAGACCCTATTAGAGAAAAGAAATTCTAATTCTAGATAGAATTCAGGAATTAAAAAAAAACCAAACAAACCAACAAATAAAAAACTGAGTAAAAAATGAAACAATATTAAACTGTACAAAAGAGGAGGGAGACCTTTCTAAGTTTAAAAGCTACAGAATATCTATATATAAAAAACTGAAACACTGGGAAAAATTATTTGCTGAATGACTTATAACCTATCTGAGTTAATATCTTTAATACAGAGATCATAAAGATTTAGAAGTAAAAGACACTGAGATTCCAGTAGGTAAATGGGCAATAAACTAGAACAAATCATTTGAAAGAAAAAGAAAAAAACTGAGTAGATAAATATAAGGAAAAAAATGAAATGAAGGTAATGCAAGTTGAAGCAAACAATGATAACCATAATTTACCTCTCAAATTAGCAGAGATTTAAAAATATGTAATGCTATCTAATGCTTGAGAGAATTAAATGAAAACCGTTCCTTCATAAGTTGCTGATGGCAAGGTAAACTTGCATAGGCTTTTGGAGAATCATTTGACAATGGGCATTAAAAGGCTTAAAATTGTTCTCTTTGCTTCAAGAAATGTATTTCTTAGAATGTATGTTAAGCAGGCGCCTGAGTGGTTCAATTGGTTAAGTGTCTGCCTTGGCCTCAGGTCATGATCCTGGGGTCCTAGGATGGAGCCCCACATCTGGCTCCCTACTCAGTGGGGAGTCTGCTTCTCCCTCCCCCTCTGTCCCTCTCTGCCTCCCCCACTCATGCTCTCTTTAATAAATAATCTTTAAAAAAAATGTATGTTAAGGAAATTGAGTATGGAGAGAGTCACAGTTACAAAGATGTTCATAGTAGTAGTATTTCTATAAAAGCACTGAAACTCTATTATCACTTACTTCATATTTAAGCAGTCTTTACTAGTAGAATGACCTACACGTGACTTTTATGCTATGGTTCCCAGGTTTTTGGTGTTCAAAGCATTTTCAAATACTAGAACCTTGATGGTCCGTTCAAAAAGATTTTTAAAAGACTCAAAAAACCCCACAAAAACCCAGTACTGGTTTCCTGGTAAGTAGACCTGTCCACTCAGACTACTTTTATCAAGTACTTTCAAGACCAAGTTCTTGGCTGTTAGTAAACAAAATTGTTCCTTCCTTGGCTCTGGTTGGACATACACTGCACGACCTGCTTTGTTTCGCGTTTTGCAAGGCACTCTCATAGACACTGGTGAGTGTTAACAGGGAGCAGCATGTGAACTGCCATCCCTTTTATATACATTTAAAAAACTAAGAATATACCCATGCTTGTAAATGCATTTTTTTTCCTGGAAGGATACACAAGAAACAACAGTGGTTATTTTGGGGGGAAGAGACTGTGATGAGATGGAGAAGCTAGAATGGTGAGACTTCTATTTTTCCTTTTATATCTTTTTTTTTTTTAAAGATTTTTAAATTTTTTTGCGCGCGCGAGAGAGCGTGCACACGCGAGAGTGAGAGCGCATGCTTGAACCGGGGGAAGAGCAGAGGGGGCCCGATGTGGGACTCCATCCTACGACCCCAAGACCACAATCCGAGGTGAAGGCAGATGCTTAACTGACTGAGCCACCAAGGCGCCCTTTCCTTTTATATCTTTTTGCACTTTTGGAATTTTAATTTTTACTAGATCTACATATTACCTTTTATTCTAAGAAGCAAATATGTAATTTCTCACCCTGTGTAAGTTAGTATTGGAACTTTATAAGATAGACTAATCAACTGCTAAATATTACTTGTCTTTCTTCTTGGAACCCGCCAACTGGGAGAGAGTTTATAGAAAGGAACATAAAGTCAACGTTCAAAAAAGCTGAATAATTTGCTACTTATAGATATTTTAAATTTAGCTCCTTAACAGTTAAGAATTTGTGTTGCATTTTGGTTAAGTTTTTAGAAGAGGCAGTTTATTTCTTAAGTTTACACAAGAGTCCTGTTTTAGAAAAATGTGAAGTTTGATACTTTTTATAGCACCTGGTGCAAACATAGTCATAGTCAGGACAAAAAGGCTCACCCTCATCTCCATTATAGTGATAGCTCAGTAATAAAGTGGGCTTTTGTGGGAGAACTACGTTATCCAAGTTGTGAGGCAATCTTATGTTTTCATCTCCTCCTACTGTCTTTTAGCTTGCCAAGCTCCTGAATTCATTAGTTAGATAATGTTCCTTAACTTCCTAATACCTAACATTAACATTTTCCTTTATCATTTATGTTAATTCATTACCAAATAAAACAGCAAAGACCCGAATGTTTTAAAGCACTTTCCAATTGTTATTCCCCCGAAATATTCTTGCACGAACATAAGTTCGTGAGCTTTTAAACTATCTGACAACCAAAATAAACTAGCTATTTTGGAAGTGTAAGTAAGTTTTCAGAAAGAATAATATTGAAGGAGAAGTATTTTCTGGCTTCAATGTAGTATATATAAAATTTGAAAGGAGTCACAGATATTTCAATTACTCTTTCAATATGCAGGCGTAAGATCATAAACTTTCACAATCTAAAGAAATGAATTTTAAGCGTATCATTAAGAGTTAAAAATTTCTTCTTGCTCCTCTATACACCACTTGATTTTAGGGATAGAATATACAAACCTAGTAAGAAATCTGATTTACTTTTTAAAAATGTATGAAATACTACCCTTAAGAATATGTTATTAAAAGTTGTTTTTGTTTTTTTTGACATAACAGGATTCTAGTTGTCATACTTCTGACACTATGATTTTGACACTCCCATTTCCTTATTCGTGGTTTTTCAGAGCTTTGCTCTACTTGAAATTGCCAGCATGGGTTATTTCCAAGTCCAGTTTCAGTGTGTTACTATTTTTGGAGTTAAGGCACCTGAATGCTTCCAAGTCAGTCATATTTACTAGCTATTATTCCTATATAAGGAAGAAGGGAGTAGCAGCAATCAGGGTTTTGCAAATTCAAACCATAAGATTTTATTTATTTCTTTAGACAATCTACTTTGAGAAGTGCGGATGATTATTATTGGTAACAATACAGAGAAAGTGGTACTGTCACATACTTTTGGGAGTATTAACTGAGCAGTTTTTTTGGAGGATAATCTGGTGAAATTTTAAATATGTATATGTATGCCCTTCAATCCAGCAATTTCACTTCTGGATATCTACCCTGGAGAAATACTGACTTATGTAGATCTGTGACTAGTATCATGGAAAGATCTCCAAGAAACACTGTTAATTGAAAATTTTAAAAGTTGCAGAGTAACATGTAAAATACTCTATCATCTACGTAAAATAAGTTAAAAGTCACACAGAACAAATAAAAACCTGTATATATGAATGCGTGCAATGTGCCTTAAAAAGAAAGATTTTTGGAAAGACACTAAACAAATTATTAAGAACAGAAAGGCTAAGGCAGAGGATAGATGTAGAGAAGAAAAAAGAAAGTATCACTTCTGTATTCTCTGAAAAATTCATGTAAAGATATTAATGTATTACTTGGGTAACTTGCAGCTTAAACACAGACAGACACTTATATACAAACTTAAAAACAAAATCATAGGATTTTCCCAAAAAAATTATGAAAACAAGATTAATGCAAAATTCCAGGGAAAAAAACAGTGAACCTTAACCTAGTACTATACTAAAAGAATACTACCCACACCTTTGCCAAATTCAGTTTATTCCAAGAATTCAAAAATGGCTCAACATTAAGAATTCCAACTAGTATAAATCATTACAATTACAAAGAGTTGATTCTTGTTATTTGTAGTAGTTATGTTCTATAAAGTCAGCAGGAACAATGAATTTGCAAACATCGAACCATTGCTCCTAGGGAAATACAAGGTTAAGTTCCTGTGAGCCTCTGGTCACAATATTTTCATCAGTCCATCAATACACAGGTGTTTTGTAGGTGTTTTTGTTTGAAGGCACACTATTTAATATATATTGTTGATTCGTTAACATTGAACTCATGGCCAACAGCACTGTAAGTCATGCTTGAATGAAGCTTATCTAACACATGTATTTTCTCTGCAAGGCGTAAGCCTTCTTGCACTTAGGAACACCAGAAAGTACTTTAGCTCTATGCTTGGTGGCCACTGTAAACAGCCATTTCACCAACAAAAAGCATACAAGTGTGAAGAATGTGGCATTAAATAGATTGTGAAAGAACACTTGTTCATCAGAGCTGATACAAGAAGGCAGAGCTTCACTGTCTGACCTCAGCTGGGACCCTGTGCATTGGGTGACTCAAGTTTCTTGCCTCTCCGCACATGTGCATGCCTGGCATTTCTGTGAATGACAGTGAAAGTGCTGCAAGTATTGATTTTGGGGTTACAACTACATTTTAGCAAGGAGAATTTGCAAATACACAATCCATCAATAAAGAGGATCAACTGCATTTTAATTTTTTATTATATGGAAAATTTCAAAAAACACAAAAGCAGAGAGAATAGTATATGAACCTCTATATAAATACACTCAACACAATTATATTTTGAGGGAAAAAAACTGATGGAAAAAGGTCAAGTAAAATTTAACACCTATTCCTGATAACAGAAAATTTGGACTAGAAAAAACTTCTTTTAATCTAGTCTTTAAACTTTGGCATTGTTTTCTAATGACATTTTATGCAGAACACCCAAAGTCATGAAATAACTCATCAGGAGTTTAAATCTCTGCTGTCTGAAAAATTCTTCATTGAGGGAATCCCCGTAGTACTGGAGAATCTACTAATCATTGCAAAGAGAAACAAAAAATGAGATAAACATTTGAAAGAAAAGGACAAAAAGATCATTATTTGTAAATGATACCAATGTTTACCTACAATCCCCATGTACTTCAATAATTATCAACTCATGGCCATTCTTGTTTCAGCTTTATCCCAATCCTCATATCCCTCGATTCCTGTATACTGTGAAGCAAATTTCAGCCATTATCTCATCCATACATAATTCAATATGGATTCTGAAGAGATAAGATCTTTTTAAAAATAACGTTACCACAGTACTATTATCTCAACTTAAAAAGAACATTTTTTAACATCATCCAGCCAATGTTCAAATTTCGAAGAGTCTCAAGTGTCCTTCCTTCCTTCATTTAACTATATATTTAAATTCTGATCCAAATAAATGACTGTTGAGAGATAAAATTCTTAAGTCCACCCCTCCCTTTTCAATTTATTTGTAGAAGAGACGAGGTCATTTTTGCCCAGTAGTTTCCTATAGTCTAGATTTTGCTGATTGCATCCTCATTGTTACTTAACATATTCCTCTATCCTATGTTTTTCCTATAAGTTGGTGGTTAGATCTAAAGGCTGCATGAGATTCAGGTACAATTCTTTTGGGCAAGATTACTGCATTGGGTGGTGTTGAGTTCTTTCATGAATAGACATAAAATATTTCTGGTTGTCTCTCTATTGTGTCATTAGCAGTCACTGGTGATGAATGCCTGGGTAATTTACTAGGGGCAAAATGATGAAGTTCTAACATGCTTTTTTTCATTTTATTAGCTGGAATACTTGTCCAGCAACTTCCCCCTATCTACCATTTGGTTAGCCAGTGAATATACAATTCATACAGAAATGGTACTTTCTCTTTATTTACCAGTTTTCAAAATGATGAGCTTGTTTCATCAGTGACCAACCAGGTTTTGTTGCCTGTCTTAACATTATTATAAATCTATGGATTTAAAAATATCTGATATATTTCATTGCAGTTATCCTTATTTTATTTTAAAGATTTTATTTATTTATTATTTGAGAGAAAGAGAGAGAGAGCGAGAAGAGAGAATGAGCGGGGAGGAGAGGGAGAAGCAGGTTCCTGCTGAGAGGGAGCCCGATGTGAGGCTCAATCCCAGGACACTGGAATCATGACCTGAGCTCAAGGCAGATGCTTAACCCACTGAGCCACCCGATGCCCCTGCAGTTATCCTTATTGATACTCAAATTGTTCCATCTGGGGGATGGGTGCAAAGGGAACTATTCTTGGTTCAGGCCTACATGCAGCATGCATTGTATCTTTTAATTTGCTAAATAACTATGTTTAGGAAACATACAGAGGCTGTCAGTCTAATGGAAGGAAGACAACTAAATGAAGGATTACAATACAATGTGATTATCTTTTAGTAGAGTAAATGGCCCAAATTTTCAGAAAGGCAAATCAACATTTTTGAAAAAATTAAAACTCCACCAGTTTTCTCAAAGTCCAACAGTATTCAGCTATTTGGGGGGAGTATATTGGAAGAACAGACAAACTTTTAGTTGTAGTGATCCTGAGAGTGAGATATAAGTATATGTAAATGAGAGAGATATATAAGATGGCATACATTAATTCTATAATAAACATTTTAGAACAAGTAAGAAATGTAACACAGAATGTATTAGATATTACAGAAGTAATTAGCTCTGCTGGGGAGACTAACTGTCTTAGAAAACTACCACGTTCTGTTCATATTCTACCAATACTATGAGCTCTTGGGCGAGTGGCTTTATCATTTCAAGCGTCAGTATCCTTATTTACAAAGTGGAATAACAAAGCCTGTTCTGCCTACTTCACAAATTTGTAGGGAATATCAAATGTGAAAAAGTGTGTGAAAAGTATAAAATTATAAACTAATGTTAAGTGTCAATATTTTTAGACAATTTTGAACATTAGGCTAGGACAATTTTCTATTGTCTATTGCCTATCAGGCTAGGCCTGTCTAAACCGCCCTAATCCTTCTTCTTTGTTGTTAATGCTAAATTCTTAGTACTTTCTGACAGAATTTTCTACAGTGGCAAAATATTCTATATTTGTGCTGTATTTGGGAGCCACTAGCCATTGTGGCTATTAAGCACTCAAAATACAGCTAGTTACTTGAACTACTGAATTTCAATTTCAATTTCAATAGTTAAATGTAGCCAGTGGTTACTATACTGGACAACGTGAACTTAGCCTTATTTCTTTGTCACCTCTCTTGGCTATTTAAATATTACAAATATAAGACTATTAACATATGAAAAGCTTCTCAAACATTCTCTTCACTTAAAAAAATTAAACGTTTGGGGTATCTGGGTGGCTTGGTCAGTTAAGTGTCCCATTTTTTACTTCAGCTCGGGTCATGATCTCAGGGTTCTGAGACAGAGCCCCGTGTTGGGCTTTGCACTCAGTGTGGAGACGCTTGGGATTCTCTCTCTCCCTCTCCCTACTCACTCAAAAAAACAAAAAACAACTCTAAACTTTTGAGAGATGCTAGAAAAGTACCTTAAAGTCTTAGACTTAGGCTGAGTCTTTAAGGTCAAATTATTTTTAAGGATGTCTTTTGTTTTTGTTTTTAAGAACCTCTACACCCACGATGGAACCCAACATGGGGCTTGAACTCACGACCCAGAGATCAAGGCTTTAGCTGAGGTCAAGAGTCGGAATTTAACCAACTGAGCCATCCACACACCCCAAGGATGCCCTGTAAGAACCTAAAATTAATTAACCATGGATTAAGCTTCACTATGATTTAAGAAAGAAAATAGATGTTTTTCTTTTGTTTTTAATGATATTTTAGTCTGTGAGGAATTTGCAAAACAAAAAATTCAGAGTCCTTACCAAAAGGGCTGTAATCATGAAATCAATCTTACCTTTAGCTCTACTTGTATGAATCCTTGCACGCACCCAAACAACTTCATCAGCTTTGTGTACTGTCAAGTCACTAACCCGAACCAAAACTCGATCTGCAGCAAATAAGTAAAACAATTTTGTAATTCAGAATTTACAAAGTCATAATTATTTTGGTTTAACAGCTAGCATAAGTACTTGGTATTATCCTAAGTAACTTTCAATCTCTGACGACACCTTCTTTTCTAAAATTCTCCATATGCAATTTGCTTCATGTTTTATGAATTATACTAAGAACATCTCTAAAATCTATCCAATTCTTTCATCTTCATTGCCACCATCTCAAACCAAAGTACCATTTAGTTTGCCCAAACTACAGCAACAGCCTTATAACTGGCACTCCCCTGATCCCCTAATTCAGTCTACATTGGAGTCAAAGGGATAGTTTCAGAATGCAAATCTCTTGAATACTTCAATGACTTATAGGGCCAAATACAGCCTGTCTTCACTTGCCTTTGCCTAAATGGACATGGAATTTTCCCTTGCCTGTCACAGTATACAGAAGTCGACCACACGGGAGGATTTTCTGCCAGGCCTGGATAGTCATGGCACCAGGACAGAGAGAATGATCCAGGGAAGGCATGTTACTCAAAATGAGCTAATCAAAGTTCTCCCGTGGGACTTACTATAGAGACATGGGAATGAAGCTCTCCTCCCTGGGGTTTCTGAGATGAGATGGTGTAGGCCTGGGCTTCAGCCACTACCTTTCCCAGTACCTGAGATGGCAGGATGAGAGAATAAGGCCAATAACCTAAGGGAAGCGGAGGAAAAAAGTGAAGACAGAAAGTGTAGATGCTGCTTGAGCCTCTAAATTCAATTATGCTACGTACTATCTTACACTTTGTTTCCTATAGTTATGTGAGCCAATAAATTCCCTTTTGGGCTGTAAGTGAGCCCCCCAATGCTAATAACAAAGTACTGTATTTATCCAGAAATCCCCACACAGGAAACCTGTGACAAAACAACTATTATGTCAAGATACTGATATAAGGCAATCATGATCCAGAAGTGATCCAGAAATCATTTTATTATTTGAAATATGCAATAATTTGAATATCAAAGAAAAATTTAACTATTAATTAAAAACACAGTAATAGACATGACATCATAACATCATAAGTAATAAAAGATCTCTATTTTCAAGAGTTACATTACCTAATTGTAACGAAATCTGTCAATATCACGTTCAGCAAAACCTAGTTACTATTACTAAAAATACCTTTGGGAGGATATTATAATGAAATCAAATTATAAATCTATTTTACCTACTTTGCTAAATGTATTTATAACTTGTCTCTTGAAGCAAAGATGCAGCTTAGAGAGAATCTGATTTATAGAACACCACGGTTCTCATTGCCAGAAACAAAGACAAAGAATGAGGAATTTTTAAGCCATGAGGTTTCACAAGAAAATTCCTACAGAACATTGCCAAAAAGACCTTATAAATTAAGCCAATTTCCAAATCTGCTGTGTAAACTCAGGCAAAAGAAAGTGTGAAAAAGAAGACAGATGAAGGAGCATAAAATTTTAAAAGACAAATCTGAAAATGCCAAGCCTGAAAAAGCAAATGACTTATTAACTAGTCAGTCAAAACTCAAAACCAAATGAAACAGAGTAACATAAATCTAAAAGAATGAGCTTATAAATAAGTGGCATGATTACAGTAATTTTAATAGTACTTAAAAAAAAGATTTTATTTATTTGAAAGAGAGAGATCACCGAGAGAGAGGAAGAGGGAGAGGGAGATGCAGACTCCCTGTTGAGCAAAAAGCCTGATGCCGTATGGGGTTCAGGGTTTGATCCAGGACCTGGAGATCATGACCTGAGCCCAAGGCAGACATTTAACCGACTGAGCCACCCAGGTGCCCCTTAATACTACTTCTGAAAATAGAAAGTATCATTCCTTCTTTTGTGTGGCATTCCAACTAATTAGCATAGGGGTTCTTAACCTTCAACACATCCACAGATATTTGAGGCACATGGCACACTCTCACTAGTATGACTGCTGAGACAATGATCAGGGGCAGCAGGTTTTCAGTTTGAAAATCTGCCTCTTACACACTTTTAAGTCACTAGCATTAGAACAAAGGAATTTGGAGAAATGGAAGCACATGTGAAGGAAACCTTGTGCTGAACCAAATATTAGAATTTTAGCAGAAATAAACCAAAGGCAGAATTTTCCTGTTATATTACTGTAATCAGATGACATACATAGTTTATTCCCCTCCCCTCCACCCCGTGAGAAGAAATTATAAGTGGAAGACAGTAGTCTGGTTTTGTCAGCCAAATGGAACAATACCCCAATAGGTGATTGGGGCTCATGTAAAAGATTGAAACTCCGGTGAGCTTCTTTGTTATAGTTTAAGGAAGTCCAATTCAGGAAGATACTGAAGCTGGAAAAAAGTCTCAATCACCTCTCCTGCTTGTCCTGGCAGGGGAATGTCATCTTCTATACTATACTGTTTATATTCCATTTTATAATAAATTATTTTGCTCCACTATCTTTGCTTTTGGAAATAGTTTATTTTTAGCAAACCATTTGTCTTATATCGTACATTTTCCCAAGAAAGTTGGGAAGTAAAAGTGATTTTGTGGCAGTGCAATAAATCAAATCCCAAAGTACAATAAAACTGACCTGGAGGTTTATTTCCAAAGCATAAAATTCACAGGCAGGCTTCTAAATCAGAAGGAAAGAAGGAAAGAAGGAAAGAAGGAAAGAAAGAAAAGAAAAGAAAAGAAAAGTACTTAGTACTTCCAATGGGCCAGAACTTAAAGGTCTGCAGTTGTACCAATATTTGAATGATTCGGGGTGTTTACAAAAAGACAAGTGATTGTTAAATAGTTGAGAGTAAGATAAATCTGCTTGAAATATATATACAAATATATAAAAATACAAACAAAAGGAAGAAATAAATAGAAATAGAAAACTTACAGGTTTGAGAGAAACAGCATGTGACAAGTCAATTTCAAAGAAATATAATAAAGTCAAGGGGGAAAAAGAAAGGAGGTGGCTTCATAAAACATGCAAAATGGTCGTATATAATGAAGGCAGTTAATATTAACCACTCTTCCTTATCTCCTAGGCTACAGCTAAATCTTAGTTAAATCTTGTACCTTATCTTTTTAATATAATTTACCATTTTAAGTATACTCTTTAATGTATTTGTCTTCCCTTCCTAGAGTAGTAACCCTAGACTGACAATGATTATGCAGGGTTATGGCGTCTGCTTGGGTTATTCATTTAACCTTTTCAGAGTTATGCCTTCAGAGTTATGCCAAACTTAATTAACTTCATGAAGAGCTTTCCTGGAATTAGAAAGAAAAAAAAAAAGGCTTTATTATCATACAGCTACTAACCTGGTTTTTCCTGTGATTGTATCATTGAAGATACTCCGTATCTTTCTTTAGCATAATCCTACAAAAAAACGGTTTTGGATTATGACTTTTTATTTAGACAAGAATAGCACAGTATACACATACATACAGATAACAGAATATAAAAATGAATTCATTTTAACTTTCAGGACCATTTTATTACTTTAGAGAGTCAGTAGTTTTAAAGCATGGAAATTTGCCATATCATTTACCTGTATACAGAAAAAGTTTCTTTTGTTTTGAAGATGACCAGTCCTAGATGGATATACCATATACAACAGCACTCAAATATAAAAATTTCACACATATACAACACATCTTAACTACCTTCTTCAAAAAGAACATTAAATGACTTCAAAGCAGGGATATAAATTTCCTCTGCGAAGGGAGTAGGATGAAGTATCACAGTTTTATTAACTTCCTATTACAGGAAGAGATGTTCAAAGAGAACCAACATTTTTGGGTAAGCTTTCTGAGCACCAGATGTCCTCAATTTTTAGAAATCTGAGATGTTGGATATAAGCTACAACTTTGTAAAAGGAAAAAAATTCACCAGCTTCCTTTTTCTAAAACTACCTTCAGCATACAGGGTTGCAAGCTGTTGGAAATGGACAATATCTAATTTCTTGTTACATTTTAAATTCAGGAGCAGGAAACAGAAGATCTATGGTATAGACTGTTAACAACAAATTATACTTACTGAATAGATAAGTGGCCTTTTATTTTAATCTCACTTTACTTCTAAAATGATATCTTCAGATCCTTCTAGCTATAAAATGACATAATTCCACCACAATGTCTATCTTATTATTTAGACCTATGCTATCTGCAAGGGAGCACATGTTATATAATTAGATAAAGAATAAGTGAAGATAATTTCCTTAGATTTTACAAGGTACTTTAAAACATACAGGAAGCAATTAGTTTCTGTCACTCTATAGCTATCTGCTGGAATCCTTTCCATTAGATCTGGCAGATACTGGAGTTTGTGTTTATACCAAAATAAACCAAAGTTAAGGTGAATACTGAACAATTTTTTTTTTCAAATTAAAAAAAAAAATACACCTAAAGACAAAGATAACCGAGCCCTAGTAGAAAGATACAGTCACACAATGCAGCATGAGGCCAGCATAGATTACAGCGTATGAATACAGGGTCACTTATCAGTACTGTTCATATTTCAGCAATTTTTATTCCATCTAATATTATTAAGATGACCCATTCCTTATGTAGTTTATCACAAAATCCTAATTCCTCAAGAGAAAAATTAGGAGCTGGGTAGGGATTAAGCCCTGGTTATTTTACAGCACACTAAGTTGTAGGACGGCTTCAAACTTTCATTTCTGAAAAGCACTGAAGGACCCCTGGGTATTATGAATTACCCACATGATTTTGAATCACTTCATCTCAAATGCTTGCTCTGCAAACTTCCCTACCTACCTTACTGGGTCACTAGAAGTGAGAAAGTAGATAAAAATAGCAAGCGTTCTTTAAAACTGTCGCATGGTAAAAGGTCATTAAACATACCGGCAGATCGTTTTACTAAGTACTGTCATTACTTGCAAAAACATTAGGTACGCAAGAGCTGAGAAAAAAATCGATTACTAGTGGACATTAAAATTTTACGGGGCGAGGAGCAGGGGGCGGATTACATGATGGACGTGCCTAAAAGTGTGACCCCGCCGCTCCTACTTCCGGGACAGTCGGTGCTCCACGTCTACCCCACCCCGGGACACGCTTCTGTTACGCTAGGCCTCCCAAGCGCCCCTGTGAGAAATGAGATCCAAAGTGGGTCTGGCCACGCTGGTCGCGCAAGGGCCCTGGAAGCCCAGTGAGGGCTCTGGGCATCCCGGCCCCAGGCCCGCGGCCTGCAAGCCAAATGCCAACACGGAGCCGGAGGCAGGGCCCCCCCTCACCCTACTCCCTCCCTCAGGTCCGTGCGGCCCAGGGGGTCTGTCCTCCCAGGCCCAGGGAAGGAGGACACCCACTTCCGCCGCGTCCATGATCTCCCGCGGCTTCTCCTGACTCTTGCGGCTTGCGCTGGCGCTGGGCATCGGGACAATAGGACGGGGCAGCGGTCACCACCCTTCCTCGCAGGCTTCCGTAGGACAGGCAAAGGGGCTTCTCTGTGCCACACAGTCTCCGCCCTCCCGGCACTCCAGCCAGCACACGCGCTCGGACTCCCAGTGGAGGGCCGGCTCGGGAAAGATCGCGAGAACTGAGATTCCGGAGCGCTGTAAGGCGAGCGGCCCTGCGCCGTCATCTCCTCTTGCTCCGCCCTTACAGGCGTTTACTTGGAGTTTGAGGGAATCCCTGGGAATTTGTTATAGTCTCGCGGGACTGGCTCTGAGGGGCTAGGTGCCTGAATTCCAGTAGGCGTGCAACGGACTTCTGTCGTTTTTCCCTTTTATCTTGGCTGTGACTTTTGGGCCGTTCTCTTTTCAGCCTTATTTACCCCTACTGGCTTTAAATGCAGACTGTTCACTAAAACACCCACCCAAGCTCAGGCGTCGGCTTTTCGTCCCTCGGACTTTCCCGCCTCCACACTCCCCAGCGGCATTGTAGCTGCCTGCGGTTACGGGAGACATCTTCGGAAACTGCTCTTTGTGTATTGGGGTCACAGGAGTGCTGGGTTAAAAGCAGTTGACTTGCTAAGGTAGGATTGGGTACCACCGCCCAAGCGGTAGATGAAGTGTAAACACAAGGGTAGAAACCCCACACAATTGCGCTGATTACCTGGACCCATTGCATTATTTCAGGATGTGCATAGTACTAGTTGGTTGTTCAAGGGGCAAATCACCCTGTTAGGCTTTAAAAAAAAAAAATAGTGTGATCCATAAGCCTTTTATCGCAATTGAAAGTAATTTGGGGACTGGATTACCGTCTCTACTGCTAGATTTCTTTGCACTCTGTCATGTTTTAACTAAGTATGTCAGCCTGGCACAAAGTGGCACAGTTAATACTCGTTCAAGAGTGCAGAGAGACCCCAATGAAAACAAAAGGACTCTGGAGGCTGCCTCATTTAGTCATGGGATACAGTCGTGAGAAGACAGACATCCCTTGCCCTTGTGTAGCTTACCTTCCTTCTGAAAGTAGGGAGATTCTATGAGGGTTTCTTTGAGGGCATTCTCCTCAGGGTTCCCTGAGGAAGTGATGCTTCAACTGAAATCTAGGGCCAGCCAGGTGAAGAGGGACTGAAAAAATAGAATATTCAAGCTGAGGGGGTAGAGAAAGAAAGATCATGGTCAGGTTTGGAGGTAGTACGCATTAGATGCTTTTGAGACATCCAAGGGGGGATGTCCAGGTAATCCCTGGCCTCGTGGGGTCTGCAGCATAGAATAGAGGTGTGGGCTATTGATAAAGATGGGTAAGACAGGAAAGGTAGGTGGTAATCGAAGTCCTGGACAAGAAAAGAGAATGTCACAAGAAGAGAATATTAACATTGATTGTCAACTGCTGCATAGACTTTAAGATGATGACTGAAAAATATTTGTTGGATTTAGCAACATAGAGGTCATTGGTATTCTTAGTAAACACTTTATGGTAACGTGATGGGGTCAGAATTGGCTGAGAAGTGAGTGACAGTGAAGAAATGAAAGTACTGTGAAAGTGATTCTAACAAACCTTTCTTTATATGGTGCTTACAGTGTGCTAAGCATTGTCAGTGTTTTACATACACTAACTCACTTAATTCTTAAATTTTTAAAAATTCTAAATATAGATGAAACAATATTGTGTATGACACAGTGATTCAACTTTCATGTTATGAAATGCTTACCACGTTAAGTGCAGTTACCATCTATCACTGTGTAACTTTATTACAATATTACTGATTATATTCTCTATGCTGTACTATTATCCCCATGACTTATTTTTTAATTTTTTAAAGATCTTATTTATTTGAGAGAGAGCAAGAGTGAAAGAGATCAGAGGGAGAGGGAGAAGCAGACTCCCTTCTGAACAGAAAGCCCAGCTAGGGGCTGGATCCCAGGACCCTGGGATCATGACCTGAGCTGAAGGCAGCTGCTTAACCCACTGAGCCACCCAGGCGGCCCCCCGCCATGACTTATTTTATAACTAGAAGTTCGTACCTCTTAATCCCCTTCACCTGTTTTGCCCATCCCCTCACCTCCCTCTGGCAACCACCAGTTTGTTCTCTGCATTTATGACTCTATATTTTGTTCTTTTCTTTTTTAGAGTCTACATATAAGTAAAATCATATAATATTTGTCTTCCTCTGTCTGACTTGTTTCATTTAGCACAATTCCTTCTAGGTCCACCCATGTTGCCCTAGATGGCAAAATTTCATTCTTTTTTTGGCTGAGAAATATTCCATTGTGTGTATACCACATTGTCTTTACCCACTCATCTATCAGTGGACATTTAGGTTGCTTCCATGTCGTGGCTATTGCAAATAATGCTGCGACAAACATGGAAGTGCATATATCTTTTTTTAATAAGGTTTTTCTTTTTTTTTTTTTTAAATTAAGGTTTTCATTTTCTTTGGGTCAATACCCAGAAGTAGAATTACTGAATCATATGATAGTTCTATTTTTTATTTTTTTGAGGACCCTCTGTACTGTTTTCCATAATGGTTGCACCAATTTACATTCCCACCACAGTGCACAAAGGTTCCTTCTAGCCACATCCTTGCTAACACTTGTTATTTCTTGTCTTTTTGATAGTAGCCATTCTGACAGGTGTGAGATGATATCTTACTGTGGCTTTGATTTGCATTTTCCTAATGATTAGTGATGTTGAGCATCTTTTCATGTATCTGTTGGTCATTTGTATGTTTTTGGAAAAATATCTGTTCAGGTCCTCTGCCTGTTTTAATCAGGTTTTTTGGGGGTGTTGAGTTGTATAAATTCTTTATATATTTTTGAATAGTAACCTCTTATCAGAGACGTCATTTGCAAATGTCTTCTATTCAGTAGGCTGCCTTTTTGTTTTGTTGATGGTTTCCTTTGCTGTGTTAAAGCTTTTTTTCGGTGTAGTCCCAATAGTTTATTTTTGCTTTTGTTTCCCTTGTCTGAGGAAAAATATCTGGAAAAATGTTGCTAAGGCTGATGTTAAAGAGATTACTGCCTATGTTTTCTTCTAGGATTTTTATAGTTTCAGGTCCCACATTTAGGTCTTTAATCCATTTTGCATTTATTTTTTGCCTGTGGTGTAAGAAAGCAGTCCATCTGTATTCTTTTTCAAGTAGCTGTCGTGTTTGTCCAGCAGCATATATTGAAGACACCCTCTTTCCCCCATTGTATCTTGTTTTCTCCTTTGTTGTAGATTAATTGACCATATAACCTTGGGTTTATTTCTAGGATCTCTGTTCTGTTCCATTGATATATGTGTCTGTTTTTGTGCCAGTGCCATACTCTTTGATGACTATAGCTTTGTACTATAGTTTGAAATCTAGGAATGTGATACCTCCAGCTTTACTTTTCTCAAGATTGCTTTGGCTGTTTGGCACATTTTTTGGTACCATACAAATTTTAGGATTGTTCATTTTAGTGCTGTGAACAGTGCTATAGGTATATTAATAGGGATTGCACTGAATCTGTAGATTGTTTTGGGTAGTATAAACATTTTAATAATATCAGTTCTAATCTGTGAGCATCTTTCCATTTATTTGTGTTATCTTCAATTTCTTTTATCAATGTCTTATGGTTTTCAGAGTACAGGTCTTTCACCTCCTTGGTTAAACTTATTCCTGGGTATTTTATTCTTTTCGGTGTTATTATGAATGGGATTGTTTTCTTAATTTCTCTTTCTGCTAGTTTGTTATTGGTGCATAGAAATGCAACATATTTCTTTTTTTTTCATTTCTTTTTTTTAATTTATTTTTTAAATTTAATTAATGATTTTTTATTATATTATGTTAGTCACCATACCGTATATCCCCGGTTTCCGATGTAAAGCTCGATGATTTATTAGTTGCATATAACACCCAGTGCACCATGCAATACGTGCCCTCCTTACTACCCATCACTGGTCTATACCATTCCCCCACCCCCCTCCCCTCTGAGGCCCTCAGTTTGTTTCTCATAGTCCATAGTCTCTCATGTTTCATTCCCCCTTCTGATTACCCCCCCTTCTTTATCCCTTTCTCCCCCTACCGATCTTCCTAGTTCTTATGTTCCATAGATGAGAGAAATCATATGATAGTTGTCTTTCTCTGCTTGACTTATTTCACTTAGCATTATCTCCTCCAGTGCCGTCCATGTTGTAGCAAATGTTGAGAACTCATTCTTTCTGATAGCTGAGTAATATTCCATTGTATATATGGACCACAACTTCTTAATCCAGTCATCTGTTGAAGGGCATCTCGGCTCCTTCCACGATTTAGCTATTGTGGACATTGCTGCTATGAACATTGGGGTGCATATGGCCCTTCTCTTCACTATGTCTGTATCTTTGGGGTAAATACCCAGTGGTGCAATGGCTGGATCATCATAGAGTAGCTCAATTTTTAACTTTTTAAGGGACCTCCACACTGTTTTCCAGAGTGGCTGTACTAACTTGCATTCCCACCAACAATGTAGGAGGGATCCCCTTTCTCCACATCCTCTCCAACAATTGTTGTTTCTTGCCTTGTCTATTTTTGCCATTCTAACTGGCGTAAGGTGGTATCTCAGTGTGGTTTTGATTTGAATTTCCCTGATGGCTAATGATTTTGAACATTTTTTCATGTGTCTGTTAGCCATTTGTATGTCTTCATTGGAAAAGTGTCTGTTCATATCTTCTGCCCATTTTTTGATTTGTTTATTTGTTTCTCATGTATTGAGTTTGAGAAGTTCTTTGTAGATCTTGGATACCAGTCCTTTATCTGTAGTGTCATTTGCAAATATATTCTCCCATTCCGTGGGCTGCCTCTTAGTTTTTCTGACTGTTTCCTTGGCTGTGCAGAAACTTTTAATCTTGATGAAGTCCCATAAATTCATTTTATCTTTTGTTTCTCTTGCCTTTGGAGATGTGTCATGAAAAAGGTTGCTTTGGCCGATGTCGTAGAGGTTGCTGCCTATGTTCTCCTCTAGAATTTTGATGGATTCCTGTCTCACATCGAGGTCTTTCATCCATTTGGAGTTTATTTTTGTGTATGGTGTGAGATAGTGGTCAAGTTTCATTCTCTTGCATGTAGCTGTCCAATTTTCCCAGCACCATTTATTGAAGAGACTGTCTTTTTCCCACCGGATGTTTTTTCCTGCTTTATCAAATATTAGTTGCCCAAAGAGCCGAGGGTCCATTTCTGGGCTCTCTATTCTGTTCCATTGGTCTATGTGTCTGTTTTTGTGCCAGTACCATGCTGTCTTTGTGATCACAGCTTTGTAGTACAGCTCGAAATCCGGCATTGTGATGCCCCCAGCTTTGTTTTTCCTTTTCAACAGTTCCTTGGAGATTCGGGGCCTTTTCTGTTTCCATACAAATTTAAGGACTGTTTGTTCCAGTTCTTTGAAAAATGTCCTTGGTATTTTGATCGGGATAGCATTGAAAGTGTAGATTGCTCTGGGTAGCATGGACATTTTAACTATGTTAATTCTTCCGATTCATGAGCATGGAATATCTTTCCATCTTTTTATGTCTTCCTCAATGTCTTTCAAGAGTGATTTATAGTTTCTAGAATATAGGTCCTTTACGTCTCTGGTTAAGTTAATTCCAAGGTAACGTATGGTTTTTGGTGCTATTGTAAATGGGATGGATTCCCTAATTTCTCTTTCTTCGGTCTCGTTATTCGTGTATAGAAATGCAACTGATTTCTGAGCATTTATTTTGTATCCTGCCACGTTACTGAATTGCTCTATAACTTCTAATAGTTTGGGAGTGGCTTCTTTTGGGTTTTCCATATAGAGTATCATGTCATCTGCAAAGAGAGACATTTTGACTTCTTCTTTGCCAATTTGAATACCTTTGATCCCTTTTTGTCGTCTGATTGCTGTTGCAAGGACTTCTAGTACTATGTTGAATAATAGTGGCGAGAGTGGGCATCCTTGTCGTGTTCCTGATCTTAAGGGAAAGGCTTCCAGCTTTTCCCCATTGAGAATAATATTTGCTGTAGGCTTTTCATAGATGGCTTTTATGAGATTGAGAAATGTACCCTCTATTCCTACACTCTGAAGGGTTTTAATCAGGAAAGGATGCTGTATTTTGTCAAATGCTTTTTCGGCATCGATTGAGAGGATCATATGGTTCCTGAGTCTTTTCTTGTTGATATGATGTATCACGCTGATTGATTTGCGAATGTTGAACCACGCTTGCATCCCAGGTATGAATCCCACTTGATCATGATGGATAATCCTTTTAATGTACTGTTGGATTCTATTAGCAAGTATCTTGTTGAGGATTTTGGCGTCCATATTCATTAGGGAAATCGGTCTGTAATTCTCCTTTTTGAGGGGGTCTTTGCCTGGTTTGGGGATCAAGGTAATATTGGCCTTCCAATTTCATTGGTGTTGGTCATGACCTCTCCTTTTTCATTCATAATTTTAATAGTTTGGGTGATTGGATAAGTCTTGCCAGTGGTCTGTCAATTTTATTGATTCTCTCAAAGAACCAGCTTCTAGTCCTGTTGATTTGCTCTACTGTGCTTCTGGTTTCTAATTCATTGATTTCTGCTCTCATCTTGGTCAACTGCTTCCTCGTGAGTGGATTAGGCCTGTCCCTCTGTTGCTGTTCCAGCTTCTTGAGGTGAGAATATAAAAACTGCATTTTAGATTTTTCTATTCTTTTGAGTGAGGCTTGGATGGCTATGTATTTCCCCCTTAGGACTGCCTTTGCAGTATCCCATAGGTTTTGGACTGTTGTGTTTTCATTCTCGTTGGTCTCCATAAATTGTTTAAGTTGATTTTTGATTTCCTGGTTTATCGAGTCATTCCTGAGCAGGATGGTTCTTAGTCTCCAAGTGTTTGAGTTTCTTCCAAATTTTTCCTTGTGGTTGAGTTCCAATTTCAGAGCGTTGTGGTCTGAGAATATGCAGGGGATAATTTCAATCTTTTGGTATCGGTTGAGACCTGTTTTGTGTCCCAGAACATGGTCTATTCTTGAGAATGTTCCATGGGCATTAGAATAGAATGAGTATTCTTTGGTTCTGGGGTGTAGTGTTCTATATATATCTATGAGGTCCAACTCGTCGAGTATGGCATTCAAAGCCTTTGATTCTTTGCTTAGTTTTTGCCAGGGTGTTCTGTCTATTTCTGATAGTGGAGTGTTGAGGTCCCCTACTATTAATGTATTTTTATCTATATGTCTCTTTATTCTGGTTAAGAGTTGGCTTGTGTATCTTGCTGCTCCCCTGTTGGGGGCATATATATTTATAATTGTCATATCCACTTGTTGAATACTTCCCTTAAGAATAATATAGTGCCCTTCTGCATCTCTAACTATAGTCTGTAGTTTAAAATCCAATTTATCTGATATGAGAATTGCTACCCCAGCTTTCTTTTGAGGTCCATTTGCGTGAAAGATGGTACTCCATCCCCTTACTCTCAGTCTGAATGCATCTTTGGGTTCGAAATGAGTCTCTTGTAGACAGCAAATGGATGGGTCATTTCTTTTTATCCAATCTGCAACCCTGTGGCGTTTTATGGGATGGTTCAAACCATTTACATTAAGACTGATTACTGAGAGATATGATTTTAATGTTGCCATGTTGCCAGTAAAGTCTTTGTTTGTATTGGCTGTGACTTTCTGTTCTGTATCACTCTTGGGGCCTTTTTACTTTTATAGAACCCCCCGTAATATCTCCTGTAGGGCTGGTTTAGTGGTTACAAAATTGGTTAGTGACTGGCGATTCTGAAATGTCTTTATTTCTCCATCAATTCTGAATGACAGCCTTGCTGGATAAAGGATCCTTGGCTGCATGTTTTTCTCTGAAAGAGCTTTAAATATGCTCCCCCAACCCTTTCTCTCATTCCAGGTCTGTGTAGACAGGTCTGACGTAATTCTGATGCTTTTGCCTTGGTACGTGAGAAATTTCTTTGCCCTGGCCGCTTTCAATACTGTATCCTTGCATCTAATATTTGCGAATTGCACTATGACGTGACGTGGCGTAGGTTTGTCGTGGTTGAGCTTGGGAGGGGTCCTCTCTGCCTCTTGGACACGAATGTTTGTTTCCCTTGCTAGATTAGGGAAGTTTTCAGCTACAATTTGTTCAAATATCTCTTCTAGACCTCTGTTTTTCTCCACCCCCTCGGGGATGCCGATGATTCTAACATTGGATCGTTTCATTGAGTCAGTAATCTCCCGTAACCTACATTCGTGGGCGTGGATTTTTTTAAGACCATCTTCTATTTTCATTTTTTCCTCTATTAACCCATCCTCCAATTCACTAACCCGTTCCTCTGCTTCTGCGACCCTGGCCGTCAGAGCCTCTAGTTTTGCCTGCATTTGGCTCATAGAATTTTTAATTTCTGTCAGATTCGCTCTCATTTCTGTCCTTAGGGATTCTATATTCTCAGTAACCTTTTCGTTAATAGTTTTTTCAATTCTACTCATCATTTTGACCATCGTTACTCTGAATTCCATTTCTGATAATTTGGTTACATCCATATCCATTATTTCTGTGGCAGAGGCCACAGACTCACTGTCTTTTCTTTGCTGGGGGGGGCTTCTCCTTCTTGTCATTCTGATGAAGAGAGGTTGCGGGGTTTCCAGAGCCCAAATTATTGACTGGGTCCCAGGCCGTGCCCCTTGTTTTATAGGGATCTTAGGGATGTGGGCTTCTTCTTTAAAGATTTTATTTATTTATTTATGTGGCAGCCAACCAGCGAGAGAGGGAACAGAAGCAGGGGAGTGGGAGAGGAAGAAGCAGGCTCCCAGCGGAGGAGCCCGATGAGGGACTCCTTTCCGGAACGCCGGGATCACGCCCTAAGCCGAAGACAGGCGCTCAATGACTGCGCCACCCAGGCACCCGGGTTGTGGGCTTCTTGATTTTTCAGCCTGCCTTCTGTGTTCTGGGGGAGGGGCCTGCCGCGCCGATACTCAGGCAACCCTGTTTGGGTAGAGTCTCTGTGTCCCCTGCGAGGGGGGATGGGGATGGGCACTCTCTGAGCCGGTATTTCCAGGCTTTTGTTCTCTGGCGGCTTTCCCTGGCGGTTTGCTGTGCCTCTTCTGAGAGTCAGGGCAGCAGCGGCCAAATTTCAGCCTCTGTCACAGAACAGAGGGATTGCGGCCCGTTCTCCACTAATGTTCTGGCCACTTTAACTCCGTTACTGTTGGTGCTGCTCAACCCTGCAGCATCCCGGGATGTGCGCCCCACACCCGGAGTCCCAGCCCTCACTTCCAGGGCCCGCACATCTCTGTCCTTTGTGTTTCTAACGTCCCCAGCCGCCAGCCACCCCGCGCCCGCTCCCGGATCTCCCGGTCTCAGTCTGGATCCAGTGAGCGCACCGGGATTCCGGGGTTCCGTGAGAAGCCTGGTGGCGCGCGCTCCCGGCTCACGGTCTCAGTCTGCTGTTTTGCGGGTGCCGTCCGCGGGCCCGCCCGCTCCCCCGTGTAGGTGGCTACCGCTTCCCGGCACCCAAACGCGGCGGCTCCCTCCACCTTCCGTTTATCTTCCGATATCTGTGTGCGGTTTCACGGCTCCCCGCTTCGTACCTCAATACTCAGCGCTGGAGATGTTCATTTGTAGAGATCCAGATGCATCTTCCTGCATCTCAGGCTGGTTCCGTGGTTGTTTAGGCTGGTCTGGTTCCTATCCAGCTCGACTTGGGGGACCGGCTGAAAAAGGTGTCTCCTACTCCTCCGCCATCTTAACTCCCGAGAGCACAACATATTTCTATATATTAATTTTGTATCTTTCAACTTTACTGAATCCATTTATTAGTTTTGATAGTTCCTTGGTGGAGTCTTTAAGGTTTTCTTTATATAGTATCATGTCCTCTGCAAATAGTGAAAATTTTACTTCTTTCTTACCAATTTGGATGCCTTTTATTTCTTTTTGTTGTGTGATTGCTGTGGGTAGGTCTTCCAGTTCAGTAAAAGTGGTGGCAGTGGGCATCCTTGTCTTGTTTCTGATTTTAGAGGAAAAGCATTTAGCTTTTCACCATTGAGTATGACGTTAGCTGTGGGTTTGTCATAAATGACCTTTATTATGTTGATGTATATTCCCTCTATATCCACTTTGCTGGAAGTTTTTATCATGACTGGATGTTGAATTTTGTCAAATGCTTTTTCTGATATATCACATGGATTTGTGGATGTTGAACCGTCCCTTGCATCCCTAGAATAAATCCACTTGATCATGGTGTATAATCCTTTTAATGTATTGTTGAATTATGTCTGCTAATATTTGTTGATGATTTTTGCATTTATATTCATCAGGGATATTGGCCTATAATTTTCTTATTATTTTGGTGTCTTCGTTTGGTTTTGGTATCAAGTAATGTTGGCCTCATAGAATAAATTTGGAAGTATTCTTTCCTCTTCTATATTTTGGAATAGTTTGAGAAGGATAGGTATTAACTTTTAAAATACTTGGTAGAATTCACTTGTTAAGCCATCTGGTCCTGGATTTCTCTTTGTTGGGAGTTTTTGTATTGATTAAATTTCATTGCTAATAATCAGTATGTTCAGATTTTTTATTTCTTCATAATTCAGTCTTGGTAGATTGTGTGTTTCTAGGAATTTATCTATTTCTTTTTCATTGTCCACTTTTTTGGCATAATTTTGTAGTAGTCTCTTATAATTGTATTTCTGTGGTGTCAGTTGTAAGTTGTCTTTCATCTGATTTCTTTCATTGATTTCTCTCTTATTTCTTGAGAGTATGGCTAAAGGTTTATCAATTTTGTTTATCTTTTCAAAGTATAGCTCTTAGTTTCTTTCATCTTTTATATTTTTTGTTTGTTTTATTTATTTCCACTCTCATCTTTATTATTAAGTTTCTTCTAGTATCTATGGGCTTTGGTTAGTCTCACTTTTCTAGTTCCTTTAGTTGTAAGATTAGATTGTTTATTTGAGATTTTTCTTGGTTCTTAAGGTGGGCCTGAATTGCTATAATCTTTCTTCTTAGAGTTGCTTGCTGTATCCCAAAGATTTTGGACCATTTTGTTTCCATTTTCATTTGTCTCAAAGTATTTTTTAATTTTCTCTTTGATTTCTTTATTGACCCATGATTGTTTAGTAGTTTGTTGTTTATTCTCCATGTTTGTGGGTTTTTTTTTTAGCTTTTTTCTTGTAATTAATTTCTAGTTTTGTACCATTGTGATTGGAAAGGATATTTGATATGATTGCAGTCTTCTTAAATTGACTGAGACTTGTTTTGTGGCCTAACCTGTGATCTGTCTTGGAGAATGTTCCATGTGCATTTGAAAATAATGTGTCTTTTGTTGTTTTTGGAGTAAATGTATCTGTTAAGTCCATCTGGTCAAATGTGTCATTTAAAACCACCGCTTCCTTGTTGATTTTCTGTTTGGATGATCTATCCATTGGTGTAAGTGGGGTATTAAAACCTCTTACTATTATTGTATTGCTTGTCAATTTCTCCCTTTAAGTTTTTCAACATTTGCTTTACATATTTAGGTGCTCCTTCGTGGGTGCATAAATATTCACAAATGTTATATCCTCTTGTTGGGTTGATCCCTTTATTATGTGATACCCTTATTTTTTTCTTGTTATAGCCTTGGTTTTAAAGTCTATTTTGTCTAGGGTGCCTGGGTGGCTCAGTTGGTTAAGCATCTGCCTTCGGCTCAGGTCATGATCCCAGGGTCCTGAGATTGAGCCCTGAGTTGGGCTCTCTGCTTGGCAGGGAGCCTGCTTCTCCCTCTCCCTCTCCCTCTGCCTGCTGCTCCCCTGCTTGTGCTCTCTTTCCTTGTCAAATAAATAAATAAATAAATAAAACCTTTAAAAAGTAATAAAGTCGTATTTTGTCTGATATAAGTATTGCTACCCCAGTTTTTTCTTCACTTCCATTTGCCTGAAATATCTTTTTCCATTCCTTCACTTTTGGTCTGTATGTGCCTTGAGACCTGAAATGAGTCTCTTGTAGGCAGCATATAGATGGGTCTTGTTCTTTACCCATTTAGTTACCCTGTGTGTTCTGATTGGAGTATTTAGTCCATTTACCTTTAAAATTATTATTGTTAGGTGTGTACTTAGTGTCCTTTTGTTAAATGTCTGATTGTTTTTGTAGTTCTTCTCTGTTCCTTTCTTCTTATCTTGCTGTCTTCCCTGGCGAATTAATGAATTTTTTTACTGTTATGCTTGGATTACTTTCTCTTCATTTTTTGTGTACCTGTTATAGAATTTTGGTTTGTGGTTACCACATGGTTCATGTATAACACCCTATGTACATAGCAGTTTATTTTAAGCTGATGGCCACTTAAGTTCAAACACATTCTAAAGGCAGTACATTTTTACACCCCCTTCCACAGTTTATGTTTTTGATGTTATATTTTACATCTTTTCATTTTGTGTATCCCTTAACTAACTACTGTAGATTTGGTTGATTTTTACCACTTTTGTCTTTTTAACCTTCATAATAGCTGTATAAATGATTGATCTTTACTATATGTTTGCTTTTACCAGTGAAATTTTTCTTTCATAATTTTTTTTTACTTCTAGTTATAATTTTTTCTTTTCTACATAAATAAGTCCCTTCAACATTTCTTGTAAGTCTGGTTTAGTGGTGATGAACTCCTTTGGAATTTTTTTGTCTCTCCATCAACTCTGAATGATAACTTTATGAGGTAGAGTATTCTTGGTTGTTGGTTTTTTTCCTTTCAGCACTTAGAACATGCCACTCTCTTCTGGCCTGCAAAATTTCTCCTGAAAAATCAGCTGATAGCCTTATGGGATTTCTCTTATAAGTAACTAATTGCTTCTCTCTTGCTGCTTTTAAGATTGTCTTTATCTTTAATTTTTAACATTTTACTTTTTATGTGTGTTGGTGTGGCCTCTTTGGGTTCATCTTGTCTGAGGCTTTCTGTGCTTCCTGGATCTGGATGTCTGTTTTCTTCCCCAGGTTAGGGAAGTTTTCAGCTATTATTTCTTCAAATAAGTTCTTTGTCCCTTTCTTTTTCTGTTCTCTTTATGGGAACCCCATAATTTGAATGTTAGTATGCTTGATGTTTTTCCAGAGATCCCTTAAAATTCTTCATTTTTAAAAATTCTTTTTGCTATTTAGCTTGGATGATTTTCATTACCCCATCTTCCAGATTCCTGATCTGTTTTTCTGCATCTTCTAATCTGCTGTTGATTCCCTCTAGTATATTTTTCATTTCAGTTATTGTATTTTTTAGATCTGATTTGTTCTTTTTTATATCTTTGTTGAAGTTCTCACTGAATTCATCCACTGTTCTCCCAACTTCATTGAGATCCTTGTGACCATTACTTTGACTTCTTTAGCAGGTAGATTGCTTATCTCTGTTTCATTTAGTTTTTTTTTTTGTTTTTTTTTTTTTTAGTTTTATTTTAAGTAATCTCTATACCCCATGTGGGGCTTAAACTCATGATCCCAAGATCGGGAGTCATGTGCTCTTCTGACTGAACCAGCCAAGCACCCCTCATTTAGTTCCCTTTCTGAGGTTTTGTCTTGTTCTTTCATTTGGCATGTTGTTTCTGTGTGTTAGGAAGGTCAGCTATGTCTCCTTGTCTTGAAAGTAGTGGCAATATATAGAAGGTGTCTTATGGGGCCCAGAAGCACAGTCCACCCTGGTCACCAGAACCAGGCATTCCAAGGGTATTTCCTGTGTGGGCTGTGTGCAACCTCCTATTGTGACTGGGCTATAACTATTATAGATATGCTGGTGGATAGGCTGGCCTTCGTCCTTTCCCCTGGGTGGAAGTCATTCTGGAGGAGCACTGGTCCTGGTCAAGGCTGTCTGTTGAGTCTGGCAGGGTGGCAGCCACTTTTGCAAAGTGGTGCCTGCTGGAACCTGTGGGTTGGGTGGGGCAGGTCTGCAGGGGAACATCAGGGTAAGTTGAGTGGTCCTGGCAAGGTGGATAGAGAGTGTCAGAACTGGCACCCACCACTATTGGGCCAGCTAAGGTAAAGGAGGGGAAGAGAAATGATGCCCACCAACACTTCTGTTCCTGGATAAAGTTCTTACAGATCCCTGCTTCCCTACACATGCCCTAAAATTATTTTTGGGTTTGGTTCCTGACCAGACTGTGTCTCTCTCCCTCCTACCCTCTGGATGTGGCTTTTTCTTTATATTTTCAGCTGTGGAAGAGCTGTTATGTTAGTCTTCAGGTCATTTTCAGAAGTTGCTCTATATTTAGTTGTATCCTTCGTGTGTCCATGGGAAGAAGAGGAGAGCTCAGTACTTCCTACTTGGCCATTTTCCCCTTGCCTCTGTAACTCATTTAATTGTTATACCAATATTATCAGAGAGATAATATTACAATCTTTTTACATATGGGGAAGTTGAGGCAAAGAGATGTGAAGTAATTGTCTGTGGTTATAGAGCCATTAAATGATATATTTTAATTCAGGGAGTGTGGTGCCAGAATCCATGTTCTTAACTGATGTACCTTTCTTGTCTTTGGGAGCCAATGAGAAGATTGGATGTGAGGGGAAGGAAAAATATAGGTGATAGCTAATGGGGAATAAGGCAAGTGAAATTTTTTTAAAAAAGATTATTTATTCTAGCGAGCAAGAGAGAGAGCATGAGCAGGAAGGGCGGAGGGAGAGGGAGAGAGAATCTCAAGCAGATACCAAGCTGAGCATGAAGCCCAATGTGCAGTTTGATCTCATGACATTGAGATCACTGCCTGAGCTGAAACCAAGAGTCAGATGCTCAACCAACTGCACCACCCAGGTGCCCTGAAACTTTTGTTTTTAAGAGCGAGAGATATGAGTGCATTGAAAAACTAATGGGAAGGATTCATGAAAAAGATGAATGTGCAAGACAAAGAAGGATTGAGAGACAGTATATGATTCTCTTTATAAGGGAGAGGTAAGAATCAAAACATAGGAGATAGGACTAGCAAAAGTATGACAGTTCCTCTATCACAACTGTAGGGAGGAGGCTAGGATAGCTATAGATACTTGGTTTCAGGAAAAGGAAAGAACTCCCATTTGATGAGTTCTGGAAGAGGCTCAGTCATGAATGGTGGGTGTGGTTGTAGGGGAGGGAGAAAAGAGAGATTGGTGATTTGAGGAGAACAGGAAAGATTAAATAGTCCTGGAAGTTATTTGGGATTCAGTATTATTTCTGGGGATTGTAAGGACTCATTTGGTAATGAATCATGAATTTTATGGAAGTGAGACTCCTCCAGACCATGGCTGGTTGGTGCTTTTATTCTCTCAGTTAATTGTAGTCCTAATATATGAACTGATGGTCAGAAATCTGAATACACATTATTATGTATTTTTTTATTTTTTAATCTTTCCATTGCTTATGAGGCCTCTACATGTACTTCTTCCTTGCTTTGATCCCTTTGTCTCAATAGATTAATTTTATTTAGGACATAGCCCTGGGGGAAGACTGTAAATATAAACTCTTGCTTCTGGCTTTCTTAATAGTGATGGAAAAGAAGAATTTGCCAGATGAGTGACCATATATAATGTGCCTGAGGTCTTGTGAATGTACTCTAGTAAAGATACCACAGCTGCAACTACTTGCTTGAATTTGCAGTAGTCTGCCATCAACTTCCTGGATCTGTCTGCTTTTTGCAGGAACCAGATTGGTGAAAATAGGAATATGATAGGGATGGTCAACTATGAGGTCTCTAAGGGTTACACTAATCTCTGCCATTTTCCCTGGAGATATGATATTGTTTATGATTTACTTTCATAATTGAGGACTGGGGAAGCAAATTTAGAGGTTTCTTGTTAGCTTTCTGCAATATGATAGCCCTATTTCACAGGCTAAGGGAGTATAAGGGAACAATTCCAGTGTGTAACCCAACAACCTTGCAGGTATCCAAGTAAACCAGATAGGCAAGGGCTGGCTTGAACTGCAGCTAATCTGAGTCTTGGAAAAATGCCATGTGATCATCCGAGAACAGAAGGGGCTGCGAGGCCATCTCTCACTTGTTTCCCTGTCTCCTCTGGGATTCTGTCTAATGAAGTATGGGACTCTGCCATGCCCTTCCCACCAGTGGAGCTACACAATGTGAACTGCGTCGATGGAGTCTAGAAGTGGCTCCACAGCAACAGGGTGTCTATACCTCATATTGCAGTCATCTGGTCCCTTTTGTTTCAATGTCAACCTTTTTGGTGTGTAGGACAAAGATTACAGGGGAGCTGGCCTCTTTGGCTTATTCTTCTTTTCACTATTTAACTAACAAACTGTCTAAATCTAAAAGTGGCTTGTTATATCTTTACCAATCAAATCAGTCAGGGCTTGACCTTGGCCTTGCTTGTCTTGTGTGTTCCTGTCTTGACAGGAACCAATGTGGGGTTCTTCCGAATACCAAATGTGTCCATCCCAAACTATATGATTAGGGATCAGGAAAATGACTATGGGTAGGCCCCCATAGACCCATTCTAGGTGTTGCTTTTAAGAGGTTTGAAGCACCGTTGTGATTCCTAATCCTTTGTATGTGATTTTTTTCCCTGGAAAAAAGAAATTTGCAGGTAGACGTTTGCTAGTAGGTTACCACTCATCCTTCTCTTTGTTCCTAATGCTCTGGAATTTCACAATGTGTGCCATCCTGTGGGTCTAAATTTACCATTGTGCTGGACACTCAGCAGGCCTTTCAATCTGAAAACTCATGTAACTTACTGCTGGGGCATTTTCTTGAAAACTTCTGATGATTCTCTTCCTTTGATTTTCTCTCTGCTCTCTTTCTTGAATTCTTATTATTCAAATATTGATATTTCTGAGTTGGTCTTCTACTTTTCTTATCATTTTTCTCCATTTTCCATCTCCTTGCCTTTTTGAACTGCTTTTGGGAGATTTCTTCAACTTTATTTTCTAATCTTTCAATTGAGATTTTCATTTCTACCATCCTGTTTATTATTTCCCAAAGCACCTTTTTGTTCTCTGAATAATCTTTTAAAAGAATAGCATCCTGATCTTTTTACATGAAGGCAACATCTTATCTTTCTGAGCATAGTAATAACGTGATTGGGGGGGTAATTTTTAAAGTATTCTCTCTACATAGACCATTTCTTACAAGTTGTTTTTTGCTTGTTCATTTCTGGCCTCTGTCTTCCATGTTAGAGACCTACCCCAGCTGTCTGGTGAATATTTATTTAATTTTCTGTATATTGTGATATTTTAGCATCTTTTTTGGGGTGAATCCTTGATTATCTGCTTATTTTAAAAATGAGGACTAAGAATATAATTAGAAGCTTTGAGTACTTGGATGGGTTTTGTCCATTTTGAGCTTTACTGTGCAGTGATCTCATTGGGCCACTTGATAGGCAACCCTAAATGTTAGGGTCTTTAGGTATTTCTCCATTGTCTGGTTTGATTGTTCAATAAAAAACTCTTCTAATCTTCTGCGTGAAGACTAAAAGTCTGCCAGTGTTCTGGGAATATTCAGCATTCAACATGCCTTTAGTCATTGAATCTGCCTGTTTTTGATACAGTACCCAGTTCCTAATGTCCAAGAATTCACCCTTTTCCCTCTCCAGAGAATACACCATGACAGGGTAGGAGAGGACTCTTGCCAAGAGACTGGAATAGGGAGGGATGCAGGCATCAGACTTCTCAGGTAGCTTTCCCCAAGTGTTCCTTTTAATAACTCCCGGTCCCCACTTCCATTTTCAGAGGTACTTGGTGCTGCTTGTTTTGAGTCTTTTGAGGTTTCTGTGGTATGAATTAGGTTGATTCTCAGTGCTACCTTAAGATTTAACTTTTCATATCTGCGAAGTTGGTTACCATTGATCTGTCTGCTCTCTAGCTTCCACATTTTGGAGCTATTGTCTCCTATTCTGCTCTCCCATACTCTTGAGTATAGTCTTTGTAGGATTAGGGGCAGGAGCAAAACTGGATCTGCCATCTTAGCACAGAAGTCACTTTTCATGTTTTATTATTTTATAATGTCAATGTATACAAAATTTTTTAGCAGATGACTTGTAGTTATCATGATGAACACTAATGCTCATTCATTCTTTCAACAAATATTTATTGAGTGCCAACAATGAGCTAGGCATTAGTCTAGGTATTTGAGATACATTAGGGAACAAAGCGGATAAAGATCCTAGTTCTTTTTTTTTTTTTTTTCCAAGATTTTATTTATTTATTTGACAGAGAACACAGGCAGGGGGAGCAGCAGGCAGAGGGAGAGGGAAGCAGACTTCCTGCTGAACAGGGATCCCGAAGCAGGGCCTCATCCCAGGACCCTAGGATTGTGACCTGAGCCAACTGAGCCACCCAGGCACCCCAAAGATCCTAGCTCTTGTGGATCTTATCTTTTTGAGGGAGGAGGCAGAAAATAAATAATAAACAAAATAAATAAATTGTATAATATGTTAGAAAGTGATAATAAGAATGAAAGAAAAATAGAGCAAGGTAAGGGGAATGAGGAGTGCTGGGGGACAGGAGGGTTGGTAAGTTGCAATATTCAATATGGTGGTCAGAATAGACTTTGTTGAGAAAGTGACATTTGAAGATTTGAAAGCAGTGAGAGATGTGGCAATATGCAGATGTGGGGAAGAGCATGTCAGTCAGGGGAACAGCCAGTGCAAAGGCTTTAAGATGGACGGAACAAGGCCAGTGTTCTATATAATAATGTCTTCTGGGCCTCTGAAGTGTGAGCATAAATGACTCCAGTTTGCCAAGCTATTTTTTTAATTGCATAAAAATCCATGTAATATAAAATTTATCCTCTTAATCTTTTTAAAGTATATTGTTTAGTAATGTTTATTCACATTGTTGCATAACAGATAAGTAGAACTTTTTCATCTTTGCAAAACTGAAACTCTGCTCATCAAACAGCATCTCCCCATATTCCCCTCACCCAGCCCTTGGCAACCATCATTCTACTCTCTGTTTTCATTTTGACTACTCTAGATATCTCATGTAAGTGGAATCATGCAGTATCTGTCCTTTTGTGAAAGTATTTGCCAAGCTTTTTGAGTTCTTGTATCGCAAATTTATTTTGGCTCCAGCCTTGGTCGTCTTCTTTTAGTTATAACTTCTCTCCTACATGCATGTAAGTCAAATCTTAACACCCCTATTTACCAGCTGAATCAGATAGGATGCCTTTGGCTTCAAGGAAGAGAAACCCTGACACAGACTGTTTCAAGCAGTAAAGGAACGAGTTGCTCACATAGTATAGAGTTTAGAGAAAGGGAGTTGAAGTTTGTTCTATCCGGCCCTTCAGCAATGTCATCAGGGACAGAGGAGTTCTTTTTTTTTTTTTTTTTTCCCCTCTCTCAGCTCTGCAGGTTTCAGCCTCAGGCTGGTAGAAAGAGGGTTGCAGGTTCTGGCATCGTATCCAGTCATGACAATGTCAAGGAAGGAAAGAGATCTTCTACTTTCTTGTTCCTGTCTCCTAGACACAGGAATCTTTCCTCAGAGTCCTTTCATGAGGCTTTCCTTCACATCTGATTGGCCAGAATTCTATCACATGCCTGTGTCTGAACCAGTTACTGGGATGGGCTGGGTCTGTTGCCCCCATAGAAGCACATGAATGCATGGGAGAGAGGTGGATACCTATATAAAATCAAATTCTATTAGAAAAGAGGAAGGGAAGAAGGATGCTGAGTACACAGCTGAGGTATTGTGATATAATGAGAAATATATATTTGATATTCACCTGTGGTTCCTAGAACAGGACTTCTAAACCCTTGGAATTCTCTGAGTGATAGAGGTGATAGGAGTGTTTTCTGTTATTCTTTCAACCACACCTGACTTTATGTTAATGAGAAAATTGGTGGCTGAAAGCCCCTAGATATCTCTAGGATGGAGGCTTGTTTGCCAGAAGAAGCAACTATGTGATTAGAGGGTTGCAATTTTCAGCCCGACTCCCATCCCTAACTTCTGGGGAGGAGAGGCTAGGCATTGAATCAATCACCAATGGCCAATGATTTAGTCAATCATACCTACATAATGGAACTTCCATAAAATACTTAAATGAAAGGGTCAGGACAGCTTTTGTGTTGGTGAACACATCCATGTTCCAGGAGAGTAGTGCATCCCAGATTCCATAAGAACGGAAACTCCTGTGCTTGGGATCCTTGTGGAACCTTGCCCTCTGTACCTCTTCATCTGGCTATTCAGTTGTATCCTATATAATATCCTTTATAATAAAACGGTAATAGTAAGTAAAATACTTCCCTGGGTTCTGTGATCCATTTTAGCAAATTATCAAAACTGAGGAGGGGTCATGAGAACTTCTGATTTATAGCCTAGTCAAACAGAAGTGTGGGTAACCTGAACACCCACTACTTTCAACTGGTGTCTGAAGTGCGGCAGTCTTGTGGGACTGCACCCTTAACTTTTGGGCTTTCCGCCAACTCCAGGTAGTGTCAGAATTGAATTAAATTGCAGGACACCCAGTTGGTGTCTGTAAGGAATGAGAGGATTACTTGGTGTGGAAAATCCGTACATTTAGCGTCAGAAGTGTTGTGAGTAGAAACCGGTGCTAGTCGTAATAGTATAGCCAACAGTGTCGGCTACACCAGCTGTACGATTTGAGGAAAGTTATTTAACATCTCTGATTCTCAATTTTCTTGAGAAAAGTAAGAATAATGTTATTTTTCTCATGTGAGGGTTAAATGAAATAGTAATTGAAGTGAGAAAACATACGTAAAATCACCCAGAACAGGCCACAGCACGTAGTATTGCCTGATTCAGTAGTTCTGAAATTGTGGAACCTGGGCCAACAGCGTCGACATCAGCATCACCTGGTGTTATGGGCTGAATCATGTTCCCTGCTTCTCCTCCATTCCTATGTTGAAGGCCTAACTTCAGTTACCTCAGAATGTGATTGTATTTGAATATAGGGTTTATAAGAGGTAATTAAATTAAAATGAGGTCAATAGCATGAGCCCTAATCCATTATGACTGGTGTCCTCGGAAGAAGAAATTAGGACATAGACACACACAGAAGGATGACCGTGAGCAGACACAGGGAGAAGATAGCCATCTATAAACCAAGGAGAGAGACCTCGAAAGAAACCAACTCTGCCTACACCTTAGACTCAGACTTTAAGTTTCCAGAACAGTGAGAAAATAAATTTCTGTTATTAAGCCAATAATAACAGTCTGTCGTACTTTGTTATGGCAGCTCTAGCAAACTAATATTATCAGGGAACTTGTTAGAAATATAAAGTCTCTTGCCCCACCCCAGACATACTGAATCAGAAACTGTGAGGGTGGAGCTCAGCATCCTGTGTTTTAAAGGTCCTTTAGGGACACCTCGCTGGCTCAGTTGGTGGGGCACGGGACTCTTGATCTCAAGGTTGTGAATTCAAGCCCTGCATTGGGTGTGGAGCCTACTTAAAAAAAAAAAGCCCTTTAGATTACTTTGATGCACACTCAAGTTTAAGAAAGGCTGGCTTAGTTGTTAAAGAATGGAGGAACTTGACTAGCTTGGGTTCATATCCCAACTCTACCACTTAGCAGCTGCATGCTTTTGGGTACTTTTACAAACCTCTTTGTGTTCCAATCTCCTCATCTGTAAAATGAGGATAATCCTAGTCCTTATCCTGTAGGTTGCGCTGGTGGTAAATGAGTTGATCCATATGGAATTTAGAACAGTGCCTGGTGCATAGTTAATGCTTAACAAGTGTGAAGTAATGAATGTAGAAGATAGCATATAAATGTTGAATCTGAATCTCGTTTTAGATGGTTGGGTTCGGAAAAAGAGATAGTAGCCAAGCTTACTGGAATTATTTGTAGACTGAGGTCCTGGGGAATCTCTAAAATAAAGTTGAATACTCCAGCCCCTACTTTGGCTGTTTAAACCTCTTTTTTTCTTACTTCCTGGTTTATGATTGTGATGTGGAAAATGCAGACGGTGCCAAGTTCTTTGGAGTTTATGCAAATAATACATAGCACACATTGTTATGTTGCTCTTCATTTTCTACGAAGGCCCCATTGTCATCAATTTTATATCCTGTTCCCATGAGAACCTTACCTTTTTCTTCTCTGCATTCCATTCTTGATGGATTGTCTAGTTTCTCATCTAGACAGCTTACCCTCTTTTCCCGATGGCCCATTTAGAACCACCTCCTATTAAAAAACAAGTTTTCCATTGAGGCATCTGTATACTCATTTCCCTTGTTTTTCATTTGCCTTCTGTCTGAGGTGATTCCAGTTGTTTTACAGTGTGCAGCTGCTACTAGACACTAATGCCATTTTCACTGGGGGAGTTGCATTTCCCAGCCTTGTTTCTGTATATTTGATTGTCTTCAGTATTTTATGTGAGCTGTAAACACAGTGGGTAGAAACAACTCAATAAATGACAAACAGTAAAATGAATAATAAAAAGTTATAGTCTCATAAAAGGAGAATGAGTGGGGCCCCTTTCCCAAATAGAAGTAAGCCAGAGATATCAGTATGTTCAGAAAACTACTGGCTAGCTGCTACTTTGCTTTAAAATATTCTTTTAGTCCCAAACTTGTTTCCCCCTGCAATAGACAATTCACTTTCCCCTCTACTTAGCTTCTTAATCACTCCAGGAAACATAACCATTCATTTATCATCCAGGCCCCAAACCTTGGTGTCATTTCTCATTGCTTTCTTTTCTCCCCAACATTGAAATATCTACCAAAATCTTTCTGCTATTGCATTTCTAACATTATGCATCTCTAACTTATCTCAAAGACCAGACTTTCTACAATCATGGGGCACTGGAGAGTCAGGGTAAATAATAATTCATTTGGTTAGATTACCTCCAAACTTATTTTGTAATTCCATGCATTACTATAGCCATATCCAGAAGTTCTATAAAGACTTTTAGTCCCCCTCCCCCCAATAAATTGAAATGTAAAATACAAAGTAAGCATAAAGTATACCACACTTTTAAAATAATTGTATATGAGCAAGGAGGTGGGGGAAAATAAAAATTTCAGTAATGGCAATTACAGGATTCTGTGGACCTCTTGTCTGACTTTTCCTATTTATTATTCAGATGCTCTTTGTTGTCTTCTACTTTGTTCACTTCAACATAATACCTTTCAGTTTTTCACTATAAGCTCACCTATGTCTCTATTCAGGGGGCATGTGGTTTTACCATCTACCATTTCTTTAAGAAAAAGCTTTTACTTTAAAAATTCTCTTTATTGAAAATTATTTTCTCCAACCAAACGTCCTTTATCTATTCTCATTTATGCTTCCGAGTATGACTTTAAGCCAAAGGAACTGTTTTCTGTATTCTGAAGAATAACCCTATTTAAATCATATATAAACAAGTTTTGCTAAATTAAAACATTTAATTCCATTTACTTCTTCATTTTAGTAGGTAAGTTGGTGATCCAAGCTCAGAGTTGTCTTCCTCATTGAGTCACTCAATCCAAACACTGTTAAGAAAATCTAGTTTCTTACTATTCCCTGGGTTGTGGTAGATCATGGTTCTAACGATAGCTGCAACAATATCTCCCATCCCATATGTTCTTTTGCAATGTGCTAGCTATTCCCTGATCAAGAAGTAGAGTTTATAGCCACACCATTTTTTGTTTGTTTGTTTTTTAAAGTAGGCTCTACGCCAGCCAAGTGTGGAGCCCAATGCAGGGCTTGAACTCATGACTCTGAGGTCAAGACCTGAACTGAGATCAAGAGTCAGACAGTTAACCGACAGAGCCAACCAGGTGACCCTATTGTCACTCCCTTTGAATCTAGACTGGTCAGTGACCTATTTTGACCAATAGGATGCATCAGAAATGATGCTGTCTAAACTCCAAGACTGGGCCTTAAGAAATCTGTACCTTCTGCTTTAATGTCTTGGAATGTTATTTTTTTGGAACCAGTTGCCATACTGGGAGGGAGCCCTACAAACCATGTGAACAGGTCTTATCACAGAAAACCAAAGACCTTGGCTAACAACCCTAGCTGAGTTTCCAGCTGGGATGTGAATCAGGCTATTTTGGTTGTTCCAGACAACTTAGGACCCTAGACAACACTCTATAAAACTAGAACTGTCTGATCAACCTATAGAAACATAGGAAATAAGAAATTGCTTCTGTTTTAAGCCACTATATTTTGAGATAGTTTGTAATAGAGCAATGGACCTGGACCACTGGGACTCCACTAATCTTTTTTTTTTTTTTTTTAAAGATTTATTCATTCATGTATTAGAGAGAGAGCACGCACTAGTGGGAGGGACAGGAGGAGAGGGACAGAGAGTCTCCAGCAGACTCCTTAACTGACTGTGCCACACAGTCGCCCCCTCCACTAATCTTGTTTTTGAGGCCTTATGCCAAGTTCACGAGCTTACCTCACCACCCTCGCACTTCTGCAAGGAAGTAGGTATAACTTATCTGGGTCTTCACAATCTCCTTTTAGCTCTATGGACAAAATAGCTCGTGCTTCAGTGAAAATGGCCAAATGATAACCATAATACTAATGAACACTTTTTGAATGCTTATGATGTTTTAACTATAATATATTTATTAATATATCTAATCTTTAGGACAATTTTTGACCTACGTACTATTATCTCCATTTTACAGATAAGAAAACCAAGGCACAGAGAGATGAAGTAACTTGTATGAAGTCCAACAGCAAGTGGTGGAATCCCCATCAGAACCCAAGCACTAGGTTCCAGAGCCACCCCCTTAGCCACTACAGTATACTGCCTCCCATGAAAAATGCCTCAAGTTCATCAGGTTAATCCTAAAGTGACCGAAGTAAGTGAAGTTTCTTTGACTTATGTTACTTGATCCTCTTACTTTGGTTAAAGTCCTTTAAGGCTTTGATTGCTTCATTCATCTATACTAGATTCTGGACTGTGTCCCAGGCTGCCACTTATATTTAGAAAAGCCTAATGTTAGAATCGTCTGAATGCGTGACTGTTTTTATATTCACAGTTGACGGTAGGGTAGAAGCACAGGTTCCTCATCCCCACTTGGCCTCCTCCGCAGAGGGCAGCAGAGTGACAGGCAGGCAGTGACCTAGAGGAGGGGAGCAGAGGAGCAGTGCCGGTCTGGGGCAGAACTCTACGCATCCTCCAAACCACAAGCGCCAGGCGGGAGCGCGGCACAAAGCCTCTCAGACTGAAGGAAGGAAGGACTGCCGCTTCTAATGATAGTGGCCGGAGGCAGCTGAAGCCGCACCAGTTAGAGGGGAGGGAAGCCTTCTGTGCTTGTTCACCAGTTGCAGCCTTAAGACAGGCTCCCAGTGCCACTGTCTAGCTGGACGTCTGCCTTCGGGTCTCTTCTAGGGAGCCGTGCTGGAGCTGTCTTTGCAAGGTCGTGGGGTTATGCATTAAGTAGTCTTAAAGTGCTTCTGTTTCCTACTCTGCCTGATAACTGCCTCAAGACCTCTAAGAGAAATAAAAAAGCTAATTACAAAATTCAATAGGTCTGCGTTCTCATGCTGTATTCAGAGCAGGGCCTCTGGAGACAGAGAGTTTTGGGGGGCAGAGCCCCATTTTTGCTGCTTAGTGCTGTGTGATTTTGGGAAAGTCGCTTTCTTCTTTCCATTCTCAGTGTCCCTTAGCTGTAGAAAGGGTTAGTGATATTTACCTTGTGTGGCTGTTGTGAGGAATAAATAAGTACTATGGGCAGAGCTCTTGGCCTCATATATTTACCAAGCAACCATCAGGGTACCTGTTATTACATAGACAGTATATATTGGACATCTCTATAACCATGAGATACCATTCGGTCTTAGAGTGTAAGCTGGTGTTTCAGTCTGTACTATATAATGGCTGCTCAGGAAAAAGGCAGCTGCCATGATCGGTTTTAGAAAAGTACTATTTTTTAGGCCCTTCCCTTTAACTTTCATCCCCTAAATGCTCTGGAGGTGTGTGGTATAAAACTGACTTCTCTAGTTTTAAAAGGTATCTAAGTCTTGATCGCATGTTCTTAATCTGAGGTTTACTGGTCTCCAGGAGTCCATGACCCCTTGAAATGGTATGCAACATTTTGTGTGTCTACATGTATGTGCATTTTTGCGGAAAGAGATGATTCATAATTATCAACAGACTCTCAAAAGGGTCCATGTTTGGACAAAAGACTAAAAAACTCTAACATAGAAACAGCCTTTTAAATCTTCTTCTACTGAAAGTAACCTGAAGGCCTTCCCTAATTTAAGACAAAGCAGGCACAATTTTGGAAGACACTGGAAATGGATCTTGTCTTCCAGCCAAGGCCCAGTGTCTTTTCCCCAGTGTGTCTCTAACAGAGTGGGAGGCTGGCTCTTCCCATTGGCACAGGTAAATGCCATAAAGACAGGACTCTGTTGATGAAGAGGTGTTGCTTTCTCTAATTACACCTCACAAAGACCAAAGCCTAACCTCAGCTGTACCTTCTGTCTCTGGGAAGTCACTTATGGAGGAGACCTATAATTAGGATTTGCTACCTGAAATATAATTCTCAGGATGATGAATATCTAAATTATGTCCCTAGACACATACCTGAGACAGAGCCCTAAGGACTGGTGGCCATAAGGGGATGGGGAGACACGTGGTATACTTCATTCAATGGGGATTAATAAATGAGGATGATATCACTCAGAATCTCTGAAAGGGCAGGTGTCCAGGAGGCCCTTTTGGCTTCTGCAATGGGGACTAACAGCCCGTGCACTGGGCTCCATAATTTATGCCTCCGGCACACAATTCGCACAAAGCAGGAGTGGCCACATCAGCATTTTGGGATTTAAGGCCAGCTTCTTCTTTCCACAGATCCTATCCCCCAAATTGTAAGGATGATTCAGCTAATTAATTCCACTTTATTTTTAAAGAAAATGATTGTTGGTGTATCAAGCAAATGAAAATATAGTTCTTGGGGAGGGGATTTAAAGTAATTTAAAATTCAATGGATGATGACTGATTTTGCAATTGTTATGCTTACATATCCTTAATGAACAGATAATTAGTAAATTATAGAGTATATGATATAAGATATATGGACTATATTAGGGGAATATTTTTGATCCATGTAAATAAATTGAGATAAATGGTGGGTGCACCTGTTCCTAGCCTGTCTCAGGAATATACGAAACTCTGGCACAGGATGAACGTCTGTTGGTGTCGGTGTGACAATAACAAAACAAAGCTGGCACTGGGATCAGGAAGTCTTTGGTGGGCGGGGAGCCACCTTCTGCAGCCAGAGCCCAGCACGGCTGTGTGTTCTGATGTCCATCAACCAGGAAAGGGAATCTAAGGTTTTCAAATGATTTTCCCCCTTCACAAAGCTGCTGTAAAATAAAATACAAATCCTTCCTGAATGTTCCTAGCTTTCCTTCCTTTAGGAAGTTTTCAGTCAATGGGAAACAAAGTCTTATTCAAAGGATTAAAGCCATAGTCATTCTATTGTTTACAGCTTCAATAATGTGGCTTTCCTTCCACAGACAAAATTTCCAATTCACAAATCATCTAAAAAACAGGAAATTTGGGGGAAACACGTGCTTATGATAACAAACAAGGGATCTAGCGTGCGGTATAGAAGTTTATGCAAGGAAGTCATCCGATTTTAAGGTTTTTTTGGACTACCGTGTTTCTGGATGCATTCTAGGAAGATTATTCCTTAAAAGAAAAAGCCGTATGGCCTATAACATAAAACTACTCTGTTCCCACCCCTCGCCCCCAGAGAGGGGAGGGGCAGGGAAGGGGAAGCAGATTCTGGCTGTATTTTCAAGCTGGGCTGCAGAGGCGATGGGCTTCTACCCTCTTCTCCCTGCCCTTGTTAGTCCTCTCTTTCTCCTCTGTCTCCAACCAAGGCCAAGGCCCTTACCTGGGGGATGGAGGGAGAAGGGTCAGCAGCATTGGTTGGCAGGGCTGGAGAGAATGTGTAAGAGAGGGAGGGGCAGGCAGCTTTGAGCTCCGGCTGTGGTCAGTAGCCACAGGGAGCCATAGGAGGTTAAAGAGGTTGTGGAAGCAGCCACTACTTTTGCAAGCAGGGGGAACGCAGGGCTGGTGGGGCCAGGGAGAAAGCAACAGCACTAAACAGTGAGCAAACTCACTCTGGAAATCTATTCCTGCTGCTTCTAAATAAACTACCGAGAGAATTCTTTTTTTATTCAGATTCTATATTTTGGTGACAATGTTTTAGTCTTTTTATTTGTATCCTAGAAGGAACACCATGGTTCCTCCTGAATAATAATTTTTACTGTCTCAAATTCCCCAGCATCATGATTTTTCCCCAGTCCCCAACTTTCACCATTCCCTTTAACTTTTATCCACACTTCAGGGAAAATACCACTTTTCCCTGGTTGGGAGATAACAGAACCTATTTACTTCCTAACATTTTCTTCTGTGCTCTTGCTGCTCAGGTGTGGTCTGGTTACTAGCAGCAGCAGCAGCAGCATCTAGCTTCGTAGAAATTCAGACTGTCAATCCCTGCCCTATGCCTACTGAGTCAGAGTCTACATTTAAGGGAATCCTTGGTGACTTGCATGCACATTACATTTTGGGAAGGCTGGTCTATTCCCTACTACAGACCTGACTCATAATCTACACCACCAAGTCCTGCAAGATCCTACATTCTCTGGTCCTGCCCACTTCTCCAGTCTTATCCCGTAACACTACTACTGCTCATTCACTAATTCCAGCCTCTGAGCTTTGCATTCCCCATTCCTTCAGCGTGGGGTGCTCTTATCCCCCTCTTAGTATGGTGAACTCCTTTATTTCATTAGGGTCTCAGCTTAGACGTTACTTCCTTAGAGGAGACTTCCTTGACCACTCTATATGAAGAACCACTCCCCAGCCCAGCCACCGTCTATCCCATTACTCTGTTTCATGTTTTTTATGGCACTTGTTATCTTGTATCATTTTATTAATTCATTTTTGGGTCTTTTTTGTTGATGGTAGTATTTTCAGTGCCAAAAGCAATGCCTGGTACATTGAAGGTACTCAGAAAATATTTATTGGATCAATGAATAAAGTTTTGGGGATCATAAACAATGAAAACCTATGCCCAGAGAATTATATGGTAAGATCAGGAACGCTCAGAACCAACTCAACAGCTTTCAGCAAATTGGCCTGAGACCAGTGCTTTTGAGTCCACATAAGTGGTTCACAAAGCCTGGTCTGCAAACAAGTAGCATCCTCATCCTCTGGGAACTTGGTAGAAAGACAAATTCTTGGGCACTACCCCAGACATACTGACTCACAAACCCTCTTGTGAGATTCAGAAATTTGATTCAGAAATTTAACAATTACCTTAAATTTTTAAGTCCAGCAACCTGTGTCTTAACAAGGCCTTTATGTGATTGATGCCTTGCCCCAGACAATATCGACATCTTACCTATGTGGAGAACCCATAGTGTTCAAAGCCCTTTCACATATATCACTGTAGTTCCGGATTTCAAAAAAACCCTGAAGAATAGGCAAGGCAGGTGTCCTTCTCATTTTACAGGTGAGGAAACTGAGCCCTAAGAAATGATTCAGTTTGCCTATGGTCATATAGTTTTATTCAAAATCACCTGGGGTACTTGCTAAAATTGTAGATACCTGCGCTCTATGCCACACCTACTGAATGAGAATGAGTGAGGTTGGGGCTCCAAAATCTCAATTTAAAAAAGAAATAAGCTTTCTGGGGCGCCTGGGTGGCTCAGTTGTTAAGCGTCTGCCTTCGGTTCAGGGCTTGATCCCAGGGTCCTGGGATCGAGCCCCGCGTCGGGCTCCCTGTTCCTCTGGGAGCCTGCTTCTTCCTCTTCCACTCCCCCTGCTTGTGTTCCCTCTCTCGCTGGCTGTCTCTCTCTTAAAAAAAAAAAAAAAAAAAAAAAAAGAAAGAAAAGAAATAAGCTTTCTAGGAGATTCGGAAGCTCCCAAAAGTTTGAGAACCAATCGTGCTAGAGAATAGAGGAATGAGAATTAGAACTCATAGCCCCTTGTTGCTAATGCTCTGCTCTTACGGGGTCTTGAGAAGAGTAAGTGCAAATGCTGCTGACCTTTAAGTGAAAATAGTTAAAGCAAAGTCTCAGTAATTCCATCACTTTTATTAGACCCTGACTCTATTTGCTACTCTTATAAGCGAGGGAGAAACAAACTCCGTGACAAGGGGCTGTTTTGGTAATACAAGTTAGTTGTGATTATTATGGAATTAACTAAATGGACCATCACTTAAGGTTTGGTAGGTATTGCTAGTTAACGACGCAAGAATTAGAAAAAATTTTTTTCCTATTGTGAGAATTGTTGTAAGATACTTCAACTGTTTGGTGTACTTCTGTAGTCCTTTACCCACTGCTGTATTTATTTTCCTTTGCTTACGTCTTCTAGTTAAGAAGAAAAATTTAGAAAAATAAGAAAGTCTTTCAAGCTAAAAGCTATGGCTGGTTAAGCAATCATTACAGCCTCAGACATCATTTATTTACCTGGCTAGCCTGGAAAAGATTAACTTTTATAAAGACTTCACCAAACTGTCAGGTAACTCCCAGTCTTTCTCTCCTGCTCAAGCAACTCCCACAAACTCCAGGCTCATAAATTCAACTGTACGTGGAACAACTTTCTTCTGAAAGTCCTGCAGATATCTTATGTGTGTCTAAAACCAAGTTCATTACTACCCCACGCATTCTTCCTCCTGGATACACTCTATAAGCTAATAACCATACCAGCCACTGCATCATCCTGGCCAGAAATCTGGGCATTATCTCTGGATTCCTTCCTTCCTTATTCTGGATAGCCAACCACTCCTTTCATTTTACTCCTTAGGTCTCTCTGTAATCCCTCTCTTCCTCTTCATCTCCACTATAATGCTACCTCAGGGCTTTGGCCCCCTTGCTTATGCTGATTATGAGTACTGCTCAGTATTCTCTTCTCTGTGAAGCCTTCCCTGCGGACTCCTCTATAGCATGGACCATTCCCTCCTTTGTGCTGCCAATCTAACATCTAGTCTGCCTTCATTAGAGTACCTCTCTCACGAGGTTGCATTTGTGCTTATGCTTTTTTTTCTCCCTCAACAGAGCACGAGCTCCTTAAAGGAAAGGAACGTGTCTCATTAATGTTTGAATCCCCACCTCCCAAGGTAGAACCAGGCCCATCAGACATACTCGAACATGCATTCAGTGAATACCTGGATAGATTTCTGGATTCCAGAGATGGTTGGGGGTAAGAGGAACTGAAATGTATCGAGCAACTATTAGGTGTGAAGAGCTTAACACCAATTATCTATCTGATTTTTACCAATAATACTTCGAAGTAAATATTAGTCTATATGCATATTGAAACTTAGACTCGAAGTAATTAAATTGCTTGCTTGAGGTCTCACAGTTCATAAGTGATAGTGCTTGGAGCTTAATTCAGGCTTTTCTAACTCCAAACTCCGTGTCCCTCCATCCATCCCATGAGGCCTTTAGCGCTACCCTAGCATAAGCCGTAGGTTTTAAAATGACTTTGTACTCTGTTTGCAAAATATTAAAACATATTATCTTTAAAGAGTAGTGGTGATATCATGTGTAGTAGGTAGTCTCCAAAGATGGACCCTAATGAGCCCTGCCCCCTGGTATTCATGCTGTTTTATAGTTCTCCTCCCATGTATCCAGGCCTATTCTGTGTAGGCAGTAGAGTGTAGCAGAAGTTGGGTCATAAGAAGCCTTATGATGTCCACTAAAATGCTTGTTCTGGGGAAAGCCAGCTGCCACGTAAGAGATCTGACTCCCTGGGACCACCATGTTGTGAGAAGTCCACCTTGTCCACATGGAGAGAAAGACACCTTTGACCAGCCCCCAGCTGTGCCAGCTCAGGTATCAGGTGAATAAAAAAGCCTTCTTAGATGTCCAGCCCCAGCCACCATCTGATTGCGCCTGCATGAAATATCCCAGGTGTGAACTGCCTCGAGGAGCCAGATATTATTCTCTCACAGAACCGTGACAAATAATACATTTTTGTTTGAAGCTATTCAGTTTTGTGATGGTTTGTTAGGCATCTCTAAGGAACTAAAAGATCATGACTTTGTTGTTTTATTTTTTTTTAAAGAAAATTAACCTAGTATTTATAAGCACAGCTTTTTAAGCTTCTTTTTGTTATTTTCCCTTTACACAAGTACATTCTGCAATATACATAGATTTCTTGCTTAGTCCTTAACAAAGTTTACGACCTTGAGCGAGTCTCTATAATAATGTCACTGCGCTGCTCTTGCCTCAGTTCTAAAATGAAGGGCTGTGCTAGTGAATCACTAAAGTCCATTCTAGTTCCAAAATTGTATCATTCCTTCAAACTATCAGAGAAAAACTGAATCTTTGTCTGACAAGTTTTAACTTGCAATAAAATTTTACGGGCGCAAGAATTTTCAGGGAAACAACCCATGCCAGGGAAGTGCTGACTCAGCACAATGCTGTCTGTTAGTGGGAGGAAAACCGACCCAAGAGCAACGTAAATCTGATCCTTTCGCTCCTTCTCCCTGAAGCAGAATTCAAAGAGATGATTATCTGTAACAAAACACTTGAAAGAGGATTCTTACTTCTCCCTCTTAAAAAATCTGTTACCGAAGTCTGTGGGTGACTTCAGATCTTTTTGGCTGACTATTCAGTGCTGCATAGTTGAATCAGTCTCCGGAAGATCCCTACACACAAATGCTAAGTTTAGGGCAAGTGGACTGGGTGATTCCTAGAGGAAATAAACTCTCGCCTGAGAACAACAGCTGGAGTAAAATCCCATAAGCCAGGAAAACAGCCACACAATCACAGTAACAGGTGGTCGGTTTCAAAACAAATTTCAAGGTCTGACTTGTGTGGCACCTGCTCTAGAACCACAGACGGCAGTGTAACTCTGTCTGGGTCCGAGTTAGGTCATCCCTGCCTCTCTATGAGGAAGATTAATTACCTTTATTAGCTGAGCTAAGTCATGGTAGGTTAGGTGACCGCCTCTGTTTGGTAGTAACCCTTGGGTTCCCTGGCAGAAAGGAAGAGGGAATGAGAGAATTTGGGAACCAGAAGGGGACTTGGAGATTGACTAGTTGGATGCCCTTGGTAGCTGACCACAGTGAAGCCCAGACAAGTCAAGCAGAAATTGGCTCAAGGTCACATGACTCCTGGAAGCAGACCCCTCCCCCCTAATTTTAGTAGGAAAAATTTCAAATACACAGCAAAGTTGAAAGAATTTTCACAGGGAACACCATTACCTAGATTCTACTGTTACCATTTCACTGACCTTATTTATTACATATCTAGCCATCTAGCCATCCCTCAATCCTTCTACCTTATTTTTGTGGTGTTCACTTTGAACTGCAGGCATCTATCCTCTTTCCCTTAAAGCAACACTATGTTTTATCATTATTTGTCTAATTGTTTGATACTTCAAGTTTATATACATTATGGAACCAAAAAAAATTACTAAAAAAAAAAAATCACTGGACACAACAAATGTAATTTAGCATCTGCGAGCCTGAAAGGCAACCCAGCTTCCTAACTCCCAGGCCCTTGAGGATTCTTACTAAGAGCAAACTGCAGGGGAGGCAGAGATACTAATCAATACACAGCCCTGCCTATGCTGCTCCCCCTACCCGGAATCGCGCTCTTGCCTATTCCTCCAAGAATGGTCTCAGAAGCATTCAAGTAACGGAGACTACTGTTACATATGTATTCCTACTTTAGGAAGGAAAAGTTATTAAAAAAAACCTCCGAAAGCTACCTCTATCCCAATGCCTTTCCTGAACCCTGAGTTCTAATCTTTTTAATTTGAATGCTCACAGGCCTCCCTTGTTACTTTTCCTACTTCACTCTACCTTTTTACAATTTAATGTGTATTTGTTTATCACTGCTACTGCTACTATTATTACTACTATTGTTATGGTTAATTCCTTTTTTGTGAGGGACCATATCTTAAGACTTATTTCTGTATCTCCTGCAGTTCCTGACATAGAGTCAATGTTGAACGTTAAATAACTTCAGGCTTCAAATCAGTGTTTGGGCAGTTTTGTGAAAGTCAGATCTTAAGGACCTGAGGGATTTGTTTAATGTGCAGATTTCTGGACCTCCCACTCTCTGAAATGCTGACTCGGTAGGTTCAGGGTGGGGTCCAGAAAGCTGCAGCTTTAGCAAGGGCCCCGTCATTTCAATGCAGACAGCACAGAGATTGCACTTGGAGAAATCTGCTCACAGGTCCACATTACCAATCTGGCTTTAATCACTTTTAGGCCAACAGCCCCAATCTGCCTGTTCCTTTGATGGATCCCGGATAAAGGTGTGGCAGACAAGGCGCCTGTCACGGTGGGGTGTGACAGTCACAGCATCATCCCTCACCACATCATGTGCTGCCAGTCACCACTTCTGCTCTTGCCACCAACCCCCAAGTTTCCCTTTGTCACTTCCCCCTTGCCACCACCAACTGCCACTACCTCTCTTGCCCCTCATCCTGCAAGGCTGAGTCAGATCCACTGCAGAGCACTTGAGGAAGCACATTTTGGAAGACAGGATGAGGGTGTTCTCATTTTACCTTCACAACCCCATTTTGGGGAGCAAAGGAACACCTGCTTCTGACTCTGACTTCTTAAGAAGTTCTGCAAACCTGGTTAGAAAGTTGGGTTAGGAGTTTGTGCTGCCTTTGATTTTACAATGAGTGGAAACCAAAGTTGAGTAACAGACCTCTTGCCCAAGCAGTAAGGGCCACCACAAAGCATAGAGCAATGGGACAGGAGCTCATATGAGCTCCCTCCTCCAGGCCCAGTATTTCTGTGTAGGGAATGTCGACTGTACTCTTCTCCAGTGTCTGGTCTTAACAGTATTTTTATATATGCTGAAATTTACTTTCTTTTAGGTGCCCAAAGGATAATCCTAAGAAAAACTATGGACCAGAGAGTTGTTTCATGAGGCATAACCTGAAATATGTTTGGAGTTGAACATACTTGAAATCATTTTCTCTAAGACATTTACAGCATTGTCATTTTTAGTTCAACATATTTCTTTACTATGGTCCCCAAACTTCAAAAGGCATTGGATTCATCTGAAAGGCTAGAGCTCACTTGAAGAGTTTCTGATTTTCTAGGTTTGGGGAGGAGCTGAGAATTTGCATTTCTGACAACTTGCTAGATGCTGCTGGTGATGTTGATCTGGAGGTCATGCTTTGAGAACCACTGCCCTAAGAGAAAGCAAAATGGTATTACTTAGGCCATTCGCTGATCTGCCTATCTTCTTATATCACAATGGCTCATAGCTGTGATTGTCAGCCCTAACTCTGCATTAGAATTATCTGTGAAGCCTTCTAAACATAGGGTCTGGGTAGGATGCTCAGACCCTACCTTAGAGCCAGATAAATCTGCAGGTCTGGGATGGAGCCTGGTTTTTTTTGAAAAAGATCCCCAGGTAATTGTAAGGGGCATCCAGGATTAAGAACCACAGGAATATAGCAAATTCTGTGTTAATATATGATTCTCACTTGACAAATATTTATTGACCACTCAATAAATGGGATAGAAAATGACAAAGTGTCTAAGAATTGGTCCTTGACCTCGAGCAGAGATAGATCACATACCCAAACATTTAAACAAAAAGCTGGTGTGTGGCAAGTGCCAATTAGGAAAATAAACCATTACTGAAAACAGAAGGCTAGATGATCCAAGGTAAATCAATGCTGTACTAGAGCCTGACATTGTTTGTGATAAGTTATGTATGCCTTTGCCACGCAGGAAACATATCCCTTTGGTGGGGGAAATTGCTCATTTATTGGTTCATTGAGGATGCTCCAACTGATTCACCATGGTAGGCGTGATTGAACCATGGAAATGATAGAACATTAAATCAATAGCTAGTCAGCTGGCAACTATTCCTTTGCTAAGTATGCTATTAATGTTCCATTTCACAAACCTTGTGCTCAACAGAGGTGAGGCTTTTCGGTGGAGAAATAAAACGTGAATTACGTTTAGAAACCACTTCAATCTGGAGTTTTAAATAAACATTCTGTAAATATATAAAAAATTGAATTTATTTAGGAATCAAGAGATAAGGATCTTTAAAAATGTGTACCTATTTACATCCACTGGAATACAAAATAATTTAATGATTCAGTGCCAGCTGGTCCATGCAGGGGAGAGTTTCTAGAACTGAGAAAATATATCCTCCTCAGATACTACTTATGTATTAATGACATTATTTAATTCATTGTGCTATTTAATTTGGTTACTTCTTTTGAGGTTTTCTTTTCATGTGGGGGACCTTTCCCAAGAACAAGAGATCCCAAGGACAACAAAAAGATAATTGTTTTCAAGAAAAGGAAATAAATACTTCTTAAACCGTTACATTTATTTCCATTCAAAAACACTGGAGGCAGCATTTTTAGGCATTGTGGGAGATAACGTGAGTATGACAAAATAACTGGCTCTCAAGGAAACTTATAACCTAGTAGAAGGGAAAGATAAGTCCCTATTTGAAGCAAAATATGATACATGCCTTCAGAGAAGAATAAATTTTAATGAGGCTTCAAAGAGCTGGAAGAAAAAGAGGTCAGGGTTCAAAGAGCCTAAGATAAGGCGTAGAACTGGGCTTCTTGTGCAATGCATTACTGCATGTCCAATTTTCAAAGGCCAGCTGTTCCCAGTCAAACGAAGACAGAAGATGAGGGTGGATGCAATCAATGGGAAAATCAGGACACTCTCCCTTATTTTCCTGGCAACGTAGTTTCAAGATCAATAGTTTTACAATCTCATTTCAGGAAGCAAAATGAAAATGAATCTGATGCATTCTTTTTAGTTCACTTCTTACTAACAACATCCAGTTTAAAGGATTTTATATGTTGCTATATGGCCACTAATATTTAATAAAAATGTTTAACCTTATTAGTAATCAAAGAAATGAAAATTAGAATAGCAATATAGTAACTGTTTTGGGTCTATTAAATTGATAAAGAGTTCAGATGACTACCAAATTTGGGGGCCTCCTCCTCCTGCTTGTAGGGTGCTCTTGGTTCTGCCTTGGTTCACTATAGCTGAAGGACAATTCATATTCTATAGCTCATCAATTCTTCTAGGAATATATTCTAAGGAAATAGTATACATATGTGCAAATACTCATGTGTGAAAATATTCCTCAGTGCTTTGTTATTATTGAGAAAAATCAGTAAAGAAATAAATGCCCAACAATAGGTTAATAAATATAAAAGGTATTAGGCTAGGAAAAGAACAGTAGTGGTCCACTCACCTGGAAACCTAGAAACTGTGGTCTGTAACAAATCTTTCTGAGTGTTTTAGGTAAGTCAGTCCCTTCTACCCAAGATGAATCCCCTTCCCTTCATCACCCCCTCTGCAGATATTCTGTAATCCCCCAAATAGAACCACTTGCTCTTTGTGCCCTGAACTGATTCTCTACAATTTTTCTGCCTCCTTGCCATTGCTCATGCCTTTCCCAGTGTCTGAATGTCTTTCCTTAATCTCTGAGGTCTCACCTCTTCAAGACCCAGTTTTGTAAGCCACCCAACATGATGTGATAATGATGTTCTCCTACATCACCCAGACAGGAGGGTTTGTTCTCTTCTTGAACCCTCATAGCAATTTGGTTATCTTCCATGGCCCTTCTCACCCTCTGTACTGTATTCGAATGATCTGAATATGTACATTTTATTTTCTCTATTAGATTTTGACCTTACTGAGGACAGAGGCCAATCTTGTTCAGATTTATATCTCCTCATAGTTATAAAGCAGGTTGGGATCAGTTGTTAAATGAGTGAATGAGTGGGTGAATAATGCAGAAGTGCACTTGAAGCCGAATTCTAATGTTCTCCACAGACAAGGGATGAATTTGACAAGTGCCAAAGATGTTCTTTGGTGCCTCCCTTTTGTGTGGCATGGAGCCTGAAACCTTCCATCTGAGGCATGATGATGAGAATGGTGAAGACCAGGACTGAGAAGGAGTGGTCTGAGTAGGGAGACCAGGATGATGAACCAAAACCGCAATCATCTGCCACATTTACCTCCCCCCCAATTATTGGAAGAGCAGTAGATAAGAATTTTAACCAAGAGGGAAAACCGATGAAGACCTTTGCAAAGGAAAGTAAGCACTTCTGATCAGTTATCGGTTCTTTGACCATCCCAATAACATCTGTTTTAATCAGTAGGTCTTAAAAATAGCACATTTGTCAACAAAATGAAGAGATGAGATTACCAGATAATTGAGAGGCAAAATAAAAATGAAATGTTTTCAGTGGGAAGAAAAGACTTTGAGTTTTAATGATGCACGTTGATTTCCACATTCCCAGATTCAATAGACAGCATAAATGCCATTCATGTTAATGGTGAAAATGCCTTGATGCTATCAGTGAGGAAGTTAATAAGCCGAGCAGCTGAACTACTGTTCAAAATAGTCTAGCTTAAGGCTCGCTAAAGCATTTTCTGTCCCCACCTGGTATAACCTACAAGTCCTATTATACTTAGCAATACACCTGCTGGCTTTTGTGGGCCTTCAGGAAATGCCTTTACTTCCTGAAGAATGCAACAAACTACAACACAAAACACCACTGTGGCCAGCTGACACTAGACTGTAAACTGTAGTTACCTCTCTGACAGGGTTAGGTACTTAGGTGATTAGTGTTTGCAGGTTGTGCTGTGGCCAAGTTCACAAAAGAAGTTCTTACGTTAAAAAAAAAAAAAAAAGGAAATGTATATACACATACACACACACATATACATACACATATACATATGCTAATATATATATGCTATTCCAAATAGTGTGAATTCTATATATGTATGTATAAATCCATGTATGTGTATATGTCTGCATTTATAATTTTTTTTAGGGAGGGGAATCTTTACTTTTTTTCTTTTAAAGCTCCCTAGTGTGACAAAAGTAAGCCTCACTAGAATAGACTATTTTTATCAGTAAACAACAACAAAAACTGCTTTTCACCAGACAAAAGTCTGCTCCCTCTGCCAAGTAGCAGTGATTTATAGACCTAACATGTGAGCAAATGGGAAATACTATATTTCCAGACTCGGGTAATGAATAACCTCTGAGGGCTTGAACTTTTCTCCGTTCCCACAGACTACATCCACAGAGCGGTGCTCTTGCCCTGAAAGGAAGGATTTACTCCGGTTTGGAAGGAAGTAGAATAAATAGAACTGGAAGTGGCAAGGTCACCTTTAATATCATATGAACTGCCTCTTAACAAGCTTCACAATTGCTTTGTTTCTTCCTCCCTCGGTTCTATAAACAGGCCAAGTCAAAGCAAACTCTTAGAGCACACACAGTGCGTGGAGGAAGCTCCCAGAGCTGTGAGGAAGGGGAGGCTGCAGGCTCCGTGGGGCCTGTCCCGCACGCCAGGGTTACAATTGTGTTATGGTGTGGTGGCCAGAAGGGAAAACTGCTTGTTTTTAAAGGAAGGAGTTATATTGTCCTAAATTCCTGTGTATAAAATATAGGACAAACAAGTTACAGTGGGAATCTTGAATTCAACTATGTGGAATATATGGCATATTTGCCTTTCACTTGTCTTTGCCCTACTAACTCTAAGTATTGCATGGTAATTGCATAAATACAAAAATGTAATTTTAAAAACGCCTTTCCCTAGGACCCTGTTCAGTTGGTATTCCTAACACAGTGCAAGCTCTTTACTGGCATCTGCTTCACAGAAAGAGTTTTCTTCTTTTCCAAGGTCCTTCAGGCACATTCCCACCTCTCTGTTGTTTCTCAGCATTTCTTTTTGAATGTGTCCTTACATTCAAGGGGACGAAAGGGTATCTAGGATTATAGAAAAGGCACTAACAATGTTGGGATGCCAGAGGTTTGGGCAACAGACAGGACTGGGATTTTGGTGTCCTGGCTTTCAGTAATTCTTCAGTAGTCCAATGTAGAACTCATCTTGGAAGACCATGTGGGTGAGTAGTACTGTCATTATCAAAGCAAAACAACAATTCATGTTGGGGCTTTGAATCTAAGGTAACTTCACATGGCTTAAATACGGATTGTCAGAGAGAGCATGAACCAAACGAAACTGAGTTGGTACTTTGTAAATTGTTACCCCCTGTAGAGATTCTCCGCATTTGCCAAGGCGTCTAGGAAAACCTCCCTCATATTTTTGAAAGTGCAATAGAGCTATGGAGTATTGTAATTATGAAAAAGTGTGATTAAAAGGATATAAAAAAGATACAATAAAAGTCTGTAAGGGGTAGAAAGAGAAACCTAGAGGGCAGTCTCTGTCTAATCTGAATTTTGGCCATTTCTTTACAATTTCAGGATGATACGAATTCTTGGCATTACAGATAATGGGTCAGAGCTGAACTATTATGGAAACTCCTAGATGGAGCTAGAGCTATGATGTGGCCAAATATTTTGATCTGTGGATAACATGTAATATCAAGAGATTCTGATCTCTGGGTGATGTCTTAAATTGTCTGGGGAGCAGACATTGAGGCATCAGTCTAGAAATTCTAACAGATGTGCTCTACTAAAATGCTATGCTAGAATGGACCTGACCAGGCTAATCAGCCTCTAAAGTGCTTCCTACGTTGTAATAGCCAGAAGACATTTTCTCCCTGCCTGTATGAAGGGTGGGGTGGGGAAAGGGTTAGCTCTTCCCTTTGTCCTCCGGCCATCTAGAACAGTATGGCTAATTTGTTTTGTCTAGCAGCAAGAAGCTTCAGTTTATGTTTAGCTGCCAGGTTGGGTGCGTACACTTGCACACACTCCTGCTCGTGCTCACTTCATATCTTCACGTTTTTCACCTTTTCTAAAATATGAAAGCAGTGAATCCAGACTGAAACTTGCCACGCTTTTCAATCAGACAACCCTTTTGTCCGAGGACAGCAGGACATCCTTCAAATGGGTTAGCTGGGCAGTTGTGCTGTTATTTCTTTCCAGATAACAAAATAGCGACACGCATTGTGATGATGAAAAACAGTTTTATTTTTTCTTTTCCCCTGTAGTTTTGTTTGTAGCAGGAATATGACAGTATTTACTCTTTGGGCAGAAAGTCCACCAAGCCTGAGCTACGCGACTGCATGAGCCCTGCACCCTGTTCATTAAGACTTCCCCCTTTGAAATGGAATTGATGAGTTTTCAGTGGCCATTCGTAGCATTTGAGATCCATAGGCATCAAGGCTTGATGCATGGCCCTCATCTCCCTGGGCTCCTGTGCAATGATTCTCATCTGTCTTGGTTAGAAAGTGAATTAATCTTGACCTTGGCCTCTGGGGTGTGGTTCTCTGTCCTCTCATACATCTTCAACTCACTTCTTTATCAGAAGCACTTCTTGTTTCAGGCCCAGTCTCCCTCAATTTCAATTTCAGCCTTTTGTCTTTAAATTGCATGGCTTTGATTTAACCCAAAATCTGTATTTCTGGTATTGTAGGTTATATTTCTAGTAAGTTCTCATTCTGAATTATAACTTAATTATATGGATCATTAAAGCATTGAAGGAGGCTAAAGGGCAGAAAGGGATTGACAAAATGAAAGTTATTGTTAGGAATTACAAATCACTTAGCATTTCAACATCATTCATCGGATGTGGGCATTTTGTTGAAAGAGACCTTGTTTTGAACAGTGACGGTGCAGAAGACCTTTGGAAGAAACAAACTTCCAGCTTGATTTGTCTTTGTTACAGCATGCATAGGAAATTATCAATTATATTTTATATCAATAAGGTAATAGATTTAGAAAAACTAGCAGAAAACCTGATGTATCAGTGCTACACCACCTCAGTCCAACCACTCAACTGTACTTATTTCATCCATACTTTCTTTGGATGTAAATGATGTTGGTATTTCACAGTGAAAGTAAAATTGCCAGATATTCTTGTTTATGCCTTCAGTGGGCTAAAGAGTTGGACCATGGTGACAGCACTGTTGGTTAGGAAGATACTGAAAACTTAAGGTAGTTTTTCAGAAACTTTTTAAAAGTAGATTTAATTATTTTTATTCTTTTTATTTTTATTGAAGTACAGTTGACACAGGATTATTCTTATTGGCAAGCATTAGTTAAAAGTTAAATTCTGGAAGACATCACCCCAGTATTAAAAGTATTTAAGCCATACCATATACATAAGTTTAATAATGAAACATTATATGGCTACATTTATATTTCTACAAAATTTCATTGAGTTTGCATATTCCATTTTTGTGCCTTAGGCAGTGACAAATTGCAATTAATACTTGTCTGAAATGAGAAGCAGAACAATAATATTTCAGGTACACAGTAGAGATGACTGGGGAATCACAGGTAAGTTGTTAGTTATTCATGTCAAATTTAAAGCTCTCAGGTTCTGCTGATAGGCCATGCAGAGCAAATGAGAGAAACAGAATTGTCTCTAATAAGAACATTTACTACCATTGCGTCCCCTGCACAGTCCCACTCAGTGTGCCCTAACTTAATTGGCTCCCTTCATCCAGGCCACTGCAGGGAAGGATGCTGAACTCACAGCTATCTGGCCTTCACTCTAGTCGTCAGTTCCATTTGCTATGGCTACAAATTGATATGCTATATTTTGACAACAATGGGGATCATGGAGATTGTTAAGACTGAGTTGCAAGGCAACGGTTGTGTTTTCCAAAGAATGACCAAATTCTGTGACAACATATCCACAGAGCAGAAAGAATAGAGATGGATGTAATGGCACATAGAAAAATACTCTCACCCTGTACTATTGATTTTTTACCATCTGCGTACACAGGAAGGGGGAGAAACAAGACAAATTGTGGTGGTGGGAAAAGAATGCAAATGGGGGGAAGTAGAGAGAGGAAAGAATTCGGGAGGGACTGTTATGAAAGAAGGGAAGAGGTCTTCAACTAAACCCCATGGGGTAAGTGGAATCACTATTAGAAGAGATTTTCTTTTGAATAAAAGCTCAGGTACCCTCTAAGTATAAAAGGAATAAGAAAAGAGAAACCAGAGAAAACATGGAAAGGTACAGTTATCCAAAAGGGGAGGTAGAAAGTAGAAAGAGGCAAAGTGTACCAAGACTATATCAGGTAACTTTTTTTTTTAATTTTAATTTTTTTTAAAAGATTTTATTTATTCGACAGAGAGGGAGAGAGAGAGCACAAGCAGGCAGAGGGGCAAGCAGAGGGAGAGGGAGAAACAGGCTCCCCGCTGAGCAGGGAGCATGATGCAGGGCTCAATCCCAGGACCCTGGGATCATGACCCAAGGAAGGCAGACACTTAACTGACTGAGCCACCCAGGTGCCCCTATACTAGGTGACTTTTAACATAGTAGAAGCTTTCTTTTAGAACTTAACTGGTCTAATCAAGTTATTTAAAAATTGCGCCAAAATGTATAATTTCCCCTAAATCCCAAGTTCTGTTGAACTACTTCGAGGAACTGAGAGTTATATTTTTATGTAATCCACACAACAGAGTAATTTGTGAAGCCCTGGAAGGGAAATGTGAGTTGTGATGGTATCTCAGCTTGAAACACATGAAGCGGAACCTGAGGTCACACTCATAACCTATCAGGAATTAAAGGAAGTGATTCCACTTGAAAGACCCTAATTGTATGTCAAGACTGGAGAAGATAGATCCCTCCCCAGAGTGGAGAGAAAGGGAGAATGAAGGTGGGTGAAAGGGAGAGGTGATCAAGAGGAAAACAGTTAAACGTATTTATTGTCCCTGGGTGTCTATTCTGCTGTGTCCTAAGTTCTGAATCTGGATGTCATTGATCTCCCATTCCCACTTCCTCTGAATTCATTAAACCACTGAAGCCACTGTTTGATTCCTTCACCAAGTTCACAGTGTAGGTTAATAGGTGTTTTTAATGGACTGAGATCTCTGTCGCTACCGAGGCTAAAAAGTGCAAGCTGAGGGAAGATGAGCCTGACTCTGGGCTAATTCCACCCCCACAGGAGCACTGGGGTGCACCTGGCACCCGCCACACAGACCTTCCCAGGGAATCCTTCACCAGGCACTGAATGCTTGCCCTCATAACCAGAAAAGCACGAAAGAGCTTGTCTGAAGAGCACAGGCTGGGTTTGGAACTAGTTGGCCCTCCTCTGCTTCCGTAGATTCTGCACATACCTCTCTGTTCACTTCTCATAGCTTAGTAAAAGGCGGGTTTCCAAATGGCTTATTAAGAATGTAGCTAAGAGCTAGACTGCCTGTGTTCATTACAGGTGCACCTTGTACCAGATGTGTGACCTTGGGCAAGTTACTTAACCTCTCTAAACATCAGTTTCCACATCTGCAGAATGGAGATAACCATAACATCTACTTCCTAGAGTTGTTGGGATCAATGCATTAATATGTGTAACATGCTTGGAAGACTGACTGAAATGTTAGCCATTAATATTATTATAAATCTATCTTTTCCACTAGAATGTAAGGTTCCAATAGGGAAAATTTATATATCCAATCCTTAGCATAATAGAGTATTCAATAATTTATTGAATGTTATAAGGTCGTTTAGGTAGGCTTAGTTTTAGAAAGATGATTCACATTCAGTATTCATTTAATTTGTCACTCAACAAATGTTTCTTGAACCTTCCAGTAGGTGCCAGGGATCTTGCCAAATATTGGGTGAACCAAAGGAAGAAGGTTTCTGCTCTTGGGGAATTTAGTGGTAGAACTGTTATAAAAGACTAAACATAAAAATAAATTTATAATTATAGTTTGACTTAAGTGCTTTGAAGGGAAAGACTAGAGAGCTATGAAAGAAAAGAACCTTTGTATATTTGTATATATCCCAAGATTAATTGAATTTCCCTTTGTATATGTGCTTCTCATATTATGTTAATAAATATGGGTGATCAAGGTAGAAACATCTCAATAACTGCCTTTTGCTGGCTTTTCTTGTGCTTTAGCTTAATCAACATATAATGCTCTCTGATGTCCATGGCTGGTTAGCTCATTTGGTTAGCTAATGAGGTCAAGGTCAGAGGCCAGCATGGGTCAGCGAGCTTTTCTCCTTTCTGTGGCCAGATTGCACTCTTAACCTCAGTCATCTTTCAAAAGTGCGTGTTTGGTCACAGGAAGGCTGTGTCAAGAGAATGTGGATAGAGGAGCCCCAAAATTACCCCCACTGATAGTTGGTCTCTGCTGACATTTTCATATATTAATGATAGTATGCTATAATTTATTATTCTCTGTCATCCATTAGGGTCTAGTCCCATTTTTGACAGAGTTTTTTCCCAGAAAGGAAAACTGCCATTCAAAATATTCAAGCCACTTTCAAACATTATGTCTACCAGATGGAAGCTATAGACTAGGGCAGTGCTTCTCCAATAGTGATGTGCATAAAAATCACCTGGGGTATTGTTAAGATGCAGATTCTGGCATAGGAGGTCTGGGTGGGGTTCACGATTCTGCACTTCTACTCCCAGGTGATGCTGTTGCAGCTGATCCGTGGAACACACTCTGAAGAGCATGGAACTAAGCAGACAGTAATGAATCAAAGCTAAGTCTAGATTTTAGAAATACAGCAAATACTAAGCCAAAGCATGATGAGTTTGACCAATGGTACAACTTGCTGGAACTGTTTACTGTTTAAGGCACTTCATTGTTTAGAGACAAGCTCTCTCCAAATGTTTCCTTTCAGCTTTTTAAAATGGTGTTCTCTTTTCTGGGGAGGGTAAGTATAAGAAAGAATTCAATATACTTTCATTTTAGACAATATGTTTATTATATACAGTATATGCAGAGCTCAAAGAGCTGGAGCTAGAGCTAATTCCATGTTATGCAACATAAAATGCCTTTGAAACACACACAAAGCCTTTTGTTTTATGGAGGAGATTTTAGTTTCATCTTCGACTTACTTCACCATATGTGACAAGTATAGTAAAAATCTTTTGTGTCTTCTGTATTTATTTTTGGTAATAAAAGGAGACAGCTCCTTTTTCCCACTGCCCAGAAAAGGCCTATTCCCCTGCTGACATGTCTGTGTAGGTCCTATTGATACTAAGATGATCATGAGCATGAAGTTGCCAAAGAAACTGCTTCTCTGAGGAAATTTCCATGAGTGTGAAATCATGGGAATCAAAACTGATGGGAAAGTCCCTTTGAACTTGTGAAAATTGCCAGGATTCTTATAGGAAAAAAGCCTAGCAATTCCATGATTATCTTCTTTACTATTTAGTGAGATGCATTTCTATTGGCTTTGGAGAAAATGGTCAAGATCTGCTCAGTGCAAAATGCTTCATTTATTTTTCTTCCAATGCTTTAGATGGATATATATTTGTGAAATCTGGATTTTCATACTTTAGATTATTTGGTCTGATCTCAGCATTTAACAGGCGAGGACACCCAAGTGCAAAGGATCTAAATGACCTTTTAAGGTGTCACATTGAAGCTAGAGGCAGAGCCTAAGTCCCTGGTCCTTTCTATTGCATCTCTGTGCCTTGGATGCCTCCAGGTAGTCAGAAGCTCAGAAAAGTGAAAACACATTGATTTGAAGAAAAGTTTAGGATTTACACATATCTTGGTTCTCTATTTAAGCCGTCAGTCAATCAATAAATATTCAGTTAGCTTCTGCTGTGTGCCCAGCACTGTTTTACATAATGTAAAGTAATTTAATATTTATTTATTGGTTCAGATTATCTGGCAGTAAACTACTTGGTAGTGAGTTAGGCACTTTGGGTTGCTGAGTTACTATTGGAGTCCACTTGAGAGCTGTTTATTATAAAAAACATCTGATATTTGAAACCTTCACCACTTTTTACTTCTTTGTCTCATATCCCCCACATAAATCAGTGGCTAAGGTTCTTTCCCAAGTGCCTCTTACATCACTTCTTTCCTTTCTTCATCTGCTTGTCTTGAAGGCCCTGTTACACAACTGCCATCTCTAGCCTGTGGTTGAGGCTTGGGGCCCCTTCATCCAGAGATCCCCCATCCCCCTGACATCCTTATTCTCTTTTCCTTCAAACATACTTATCCTGTATTTGGTCTCCTGAACTTGCTAGTTAACTGAAGCTAGCTTACTACCATCACCCTAGTTTCTTTCCTTCAGTCTTTGACCTCGACTCTTCCAAACTTCTAATCAGTGTCCTTGATTGCAGCTTTTTCTCTCTCCTTTTTTTCCTACACATAAGGCTACTAAATCCATGTTTCTAAAGTGTGGTCATCTGTACGCATGACCTATCTTGCCTAGAACCATACCTGAAACATTGCAGGCAATTAATAAGTGTCTCCCCTCTTTTTTCTGTCTATCTTACATATACAAAAGCTGGAGGAAGAAGTCCCTAGTGATTCTTTATTTTCACATGTGTAAAGTGGAGATAAAAATAGTACCAATTAATTTCATAAAGTTGTTGTGAAAGTTTAGTTAGTTACTATTACTGAGAAAAATTCCAAGCTATGAATAATCTTATTGTCCTCTATCACTTGGTATCATTTCATGTATGCTAGTTTCATTCTTTTAAAAACCAAATAAGGGGTGCCTGGGTGGCTCAGTCAATTAAGTGTCGGGCTCTTGATTTTGGCTCAGGTCATGATTGTGGGGTGGTCAGACTGAGCCCCACATAGGGCTCTGTGGTCAGTGTGGAGTCTGCTTGAGACTCTCTCCCTCTCTCTCTGCCCCTCACCCACTGCACTCTCTCTCTCTCTCTCTCTCTCAAATACATAAAAATAAATCTGAAAAAAAAAACACCACCACCCAAATAACAGATACCTCAAGGAAAAGACAATGTTTGCTTTTTAGCACTTTCTTTGCCCCCTATGCTGCTGCATAGCACAGAGCTGTGATTCCAGTGGGTGTCAGCAGTAGTGCTCCACTGGCTTACACCCATACAGGCTACCCACGCAGGGTCCATGCTCATTGCTAGGTGTCTGTTCTGATGGGTCAGTGGTTGTGCCACATCAGTTGACAAATATTTGCACATCAAATTGATTGATTTAAGGTAACTGGAGTTTGACATTGGTCAACTGTAAAAGTTGAAGTAGATTCAAGGCATACAGGCTTTTACTCTCTCCCTTCTACCCCCATAATATGAGTTCTGTATTAAACATAAGTTATTACTGTATATTTGGATCCCTGTCATGGCCCACTTTATTTCACTGTGCCTGGGTTTTAACAGTATATTATGGGGAAAGGGAGCCAGAATAATGAGAGAAACACAAAGAATGGCAGAGGGCTACACGTGCAAGGTACACCTCGATTCCCACGCGGGCAGTAGCCAGTGTGCTGAGATATGGGACCAGTGCCTGTGCCTCTGCCCCTGGCCTGTGGATGGCGCTGTGGGTGGAGCCCACACTTGGGAACCCTGCTGAACAACAGGCATTTCACATTGATAACAATATAAAAAAAGCCAGGTAGCATAGTGTTGCCTTCACGCGCTTCTTAGCAACTAAGAATTGATATCAAAGAGCTATGTAACGCTCTCTGTCCATGCTACACTGTGGAAGAAAAATAGACTCCTATTTTGGCAGGCTCTTCCTTTGGAGAGAGACCCCTTCCAGCTTTTACATGCAATTGCTCCTGAGCCTGGTTTAAAATTTCGCTTCGAATGCACCACCGAATTTCCCCGAATCCAAACGCAATACTGAACACTGGGTCAGGGTATATAGAGTGTGGTGAATTAAATGTAACTCTCTTCAGACTGGAGGACGGGGAGCGTTGGAAAATCCCAAGGACTCTGAGTTGACTTCAGTTTCTGAAGTTTGGGGAGTTTGGCAGACACCGTAGAAAAGCTCCCTTCATCTCTTAAATTGTTTGAGTTCCATGGCAACAGCAGCCTTAGAAACTTAAGAGAGAGGGCTGGGGGAGCGGGAGGGGGGCGGGGGGGATAATTGAGAAAGAGATAAGAAAAGATGACCGAATAGGCCTGGGATTTTATATGTGGCGCTTAACTTGAGAGAGAAGGAAGCGAGTGGGGAGGAATGCCCAAGACCGCCGCCGGAGTGATCTCATACCAGCCAAAAGGCAAACGAGGGCCTGGCCGCCAGCTGAAAGGAACAAAGGCGGTAGGTGGGTGGATGTGGCAGAGGGAGGGAGGGGGACAGCTCGCCCATGCTTGCGAAGGGCTTCAGCCAGCGTGTGACAGGCCCGGAGTTCTGGCACCGGGAGGGGAGCAACCCAGCCTACAAAGGCTCTGGCCCAAAGAATGGCCTGGCGAGTAATTCAGTGCAGGCCCCGTGACCACACTGGAGTTGTAGCCTTTTGTGTGAGCTACAACAATGGAGGGGAAGAAATCAGGCCACAGGCTCTCGGCGCAGACGGGCTGGTGCGGATGTGTCTCGGCCCTGGCGGCTACGTGTGCTGCCTTTCAGCCGTTGCCCGGCAACCGGACGCCGCCCGCCTGTGCCTGCGGAGCCCATTGAAAGGCGCGGCAGCCGGGTGAAAGGGAGAGCCGCGCTGTTCACAGGCCAGGCTGGGGGAACAGGAAACAAAGGACAGGGAGCTGGGGCAGGGATTGCGTGGGACCAGGGGGGAAGGCCTCGCTCCGTACGAGGGAGAACCTTGGAAGCCCTTTCTTCCTAAGGGCCTGAGTTGAAGCCCTGCCTTGGCCTAGCGTGTGGACTGTGAACAAATATAGCTCTTCCTCCATCTTCAAGTTCACAGCTTTCCTGGCCCAGATGTATTAAATTGTTTGGCTATTGTGTAAAACATGTAAACAACAAAAACAAACCCTGTTCAAGTGGCCAGCAGAAATTCATTTGTTAGGCAGAATATTTTCCAAAGGACGACCATGCACCTGGTGGGTGAATAGAGGTTCACCATACGAAAAGTGTTTGCTAAATGCGCTATGGTATTTCTGGATTGCATCGTGAGACATTAGTGGAAAAACTAGTACTGTAAAGTCTGTACTTAATAGTAATATTACAGTGTTAATTTCTTCGCTTAGACAAGTAGATGGCAAACTTTTTCTTAAAAGACCAGAAAGTAAAGACTTCAGGCTTTGTGGCTTTATGGTCTCTGCTGCAGCTACTCACCTGTGCTATAATAGTGATCAGGCCCCCACAGACAATATGTAAAGGAATGGACTGGCTGTGTTCCAATAAAATTTTATTTATGGGCACTGAATTTTGAATTTCATATTCTTTTCACATGTCATGAAATATTCTTCTTTAGATTTTTTCAACCATTTAAAAACATAAAAACTCTTCTTTTCTTGCAGGCCCTAAGAAAACAGGCTGTAGGCAGGATTTGGCCAGCAAACTGCTGCCGTTTGTCATCTTTTGGTTTAGACAAATAGGCTGAGGTTATGTAAGATGTTAACATTAGGAGAAATTGATAAAGGAACTCTCTGTGCTTTCTTGGCAACTTTTCTGTAAATTTAAGATTATTCCAAAATAAAATGTTTATTAAAAATATTTAAGTGGAAATTTTTTAGATAGAATGTTTGAATAGAGTGTAGTGTGTGTGTGTATGTGTGTGTGCGTGTGTGCTGGAGACATAAAGGAATGTTTTTCTAAGTATTTATTGACATATGGTACTAAGACCTCCCAAAATGAAACTCTTTGCTACGTCACTATATGGGTAATCAAGCCATTAACATCAAACAGCTTGAAAACAAAATAACATTCCAATAATACAGAACTTCTTGACCCTGAGGGTTGGTTGGAGAACATTTTCAACTCCCACTGAACCAGGATGAGGGACACCAGAACAAGGAATAAAACCCATTTTGCTCTAATGGGAAACAAGAACATTCTCGGCAAGCTCATTTTTAATCACATACCCATATATGTACACACACACTTCTTTTTTCTTTTCCAATCTGGGTAACATCTATACCAAATAAAGAACATATAACACTTTTCCTTACAAACCAGGATCTATATCCCTTCCTGATATTATTAGTTGTACAAATACAGACTCTTTTTTAGTTGCCTGAAAATGGTATGATGGTATGACCCTCTTTTTGCCTTCTTTCAGATTGAGTTCTAGAACATTCTATCTCAGGCTGGGCACTACCAATTAAGAACGGGTGATGAGAAAGTACAGGAGGGCGTTAACAAAAAGCACACCTTTCTGACTACGATACTAGAAGGGTGTGGGATGTAGTATAAAGATGATATAAAAGTCCACAGGTAGTAGATTGGTGTAACACTAGGCATGGTGGCAGAGGGGAAGCTCAGTAATGAGAGTTGATGCTAAGAATGAGGGAGAGACTTACAATAATGTTTCTTGGCAAAATGTGAAGCAACTGGAAATTCGATGACAGGGTTTTTCCACTGCTCTTTTCTTCTGATTTCTTTTCCTGGCCTCACACTCTCAACTACTCCACATTAAGATTTTATTTGATGTTTGTATTTTCAACCAGAGATGTTTCAGGACTCCTTTATTCAATAACTTTTTGCAAGCCTGGACTTTCCCTGTGCCATGGATTAGTCCCGGATTGGAAGGTGGGGTATAAAGATGGCTTCTAGCCTCAAGTGTCAAGGGGCTCAGGGTACAGATAAGGCTGAGTTCTCCCGTGTTGTTGGTGGACACCAGCATCAGAATCTCTAGGGAGGGTTTTATTTACAAAAGCAATCTCCTGGACCTGTTCCACATTCATTGACTTGAAATCTCTGTACAAAGCAAAGGAAATCTGTATTTTTAGCAAATTCCTCAAGTGAATATTTTGCTCACTAAACATTTGAGATCCCCTGAAAATGTGAATAGATGTGAAAATGCCTTAAGTATGCTGCTACTGCTATCAGCTGGCTATTATAGAAGCATAGAAAAGGGATGGGGGTGCGGGTGGTGCCTGGCTGGCTCAGTTGGTAGAGCATGCGACTCTTAATCTTGGGGTCCTGAGTTCAAGCCCCACCTTGGGCACGGAGATGACTTAAATAAAAACTTAAAAAAAAGAAAAGAAAAGAAAAGGGGTGAGGGTGAAGTCAAAAGGAAAGTTCCCTAAAAATGACATCTGAGCCAAACCTTGAAGAAAGGGAAGAGAAGAGTGAGGGTGAGGGTGAGGGATACCATATTAAATGGAATGAGAACAGGAAATGAAATCCCGAAGTGGGAAAAACCACACCTCCTTATGTAGCTGGAGTGTGAATGAATGTTTAATGGTGGAGTTTCAGGCATTTTGATAGACAGTGGAAAATTTATTTTGAGCAAGAGATCCTCCTTTATGTCATTCTGCCTGATGATAAGTTCAAGTCCTCTCCCCAAATATGTGTATATAGATTTTGGTAAAGACTTGGCTTTTTTCCTCTTAGTGTATTCTCTGTAACACAGATACCTGGAATGCAATTGGCTCTATATCAAAGGGTAATAGCAAATAAGGATGTATCAAGTCATTTAGGGTACTCTGCTTCCAGAAATGAACATTCCTGGAAATAGAGTGATCTTCCTTTTGATTAGAGTTGGGCTGTCAGCTCTGTGATGTGTAATCCAGGGAGGATGTGGGTTATCCTTTGGTGCTTTTTTTTTTTTAATAATTTTTTATTATGTTATGTTAGTCACCATACAGTATATCCTTAGTTTTTGATGTAATGTTCCATGATTCATTATTTGCATATAACACCCAGTGCACCATGCAATATGTGCCCTCCTTAATACCCATTACTGGCCTATCCCAGTCCCCTTTCGTGCTTTTAAAAGAAGGCAGGTAATGCTTCTGTTTGGGGGGATGGCTATGAGGTAGCTACAGGAAAAGAATGTAGTCTCCCCTGGCCCCCCAACTTTCATTTCTAGGTTGGCCTATTGCATCCTCATCAGTATTTCTATCTTCTTCCATTGTTTCTTTTCCTGGACTTCAGCAGGTGGCCTTGGCATTGCAAGTCTTTGATTCTTCTGAAAATGAGAAGATTGGGTTGTCAGCCTTATCTTCTTTCCCACGGTTTCACATTTCCTTCCAGGTTGATCTGGTTTCTTTGACTGTCCTATTTTAAGAATGAGGCATTTTGCTTGGTCAAGTGCATGAATTAATGTAGCCAGGGCAGCTAATCTAGACAGAAAAATACATAACACCCAAACCTCCCAGCAGCTGCAGAGACCGTTATCTATGCTGTTTTTCTTCACCAGCTAAAGAACCTCAATTCATCAAAACAGTTGAAGACGCTTGAAAAGTTAGCACTGACCATTTGGCTCCTGAAAGAGAGAAACATTTGTTTTGTGCTAAAAGTAACCCTTTGTGTCTTGCAGTAAGAAGTCATAGAGTTAGGTGAAAGCAGAATGGTGACCAGTTATACTAAGGTAGAGAAGAGTGGTATCGAGGGGTGGAGAAATTAGGGAGCAAAAAAATACGTGTCTATACCATCCTTACACAGCCACATCTGTGCCCATTTGCATGGAGTAGTTGTGAAACAACAAACAAGCAAAAACCAACCCCGAACTCCAGTTCAGAGTATCTCAATCTAAATGCTATTGACATTTTGCGCAAGATAATGATTTGCTGTAGAGGGCTGTTCTGGGCCTTGTAGGATGTTTAGCAGCATCTCTGGCCTCTACCTACCGCATGCTGGTAGCAACACCCCCCTCCACCAACCGGACCCCACCCCTGCAGTGACCATCAGAAATGTTTCCAGATGTTGCTGAATCTCCCCTGGGAGGTAAAATCAGCCCCTGTTGAGAATCACTGCTCTAGTAGAATCACTTCGTACTTTAATAAATCAAGCAGTATCAAAATGTTTATGGTTGAGATGGGAAGGCAGGATGCTCCGGTGGCTGCATATTTGTGTTTGGCAGCTTTCTTGGGCAGATCAGGTTTAAGTGGACATGGAGCATAGCTTCACCTCAAGAATGTGACAGTCACAGCTGTGAGTTGTAGGATGGTTGAAAGAAGTAAATCCTTTTGGATAGGATATCCTGTGAGCATAATATGTGATATTCATCGGTTTTCAAAAGTAGCTTTAAAGTTTTTTTTTCTTCTGAGGCTTTGTGCTATTGCTTGCGTCTTCAAGCATATAATTTCAATTCTTCACAGTTCATGGGAGTTGCAGAAGAAACATTTTTTTCTCCCTTCATGTAGTCTGTGGGTCTCCTTGACAATATACTAGTATCCATAAAAAAGAGAAATTCACCTGAACTTCTAACTTATGGTATTTGATTTCACTCAGAGTCAGAGAATATTCCATACCCCAGGGCCCATTAATCTTATGGTAAAAATTAAGCTATAGACTGGTACATCCTTCAGTAGGAAATTCCCATGGTTCCAGGCCCCTAGGGTGGGTCCCTGTGCTGATTCTAAAGGAAGTCAATGCTGCCTTCTCCAAACCGTGTTAAGCCTTTCCTTTGCTCTTATCAGGCTTGCCCTGCCTTTTAATACAATAAGGCCCAAACAATGAAAAAGTAATGCTGAGATTTAGACCAAAAAATCACAAAGGAAGGAAATTTTGAATTACTGCTTTCACTCAGGCTCTCATTTAACAAGGCCCAGTGTTATCATATTAAACATCCCACAGCATATAATTATCTACAAATATACTATTATAGGCTTAAAATCTTAAAATATCTTCCATCCCTGAACTGGTAGGTAAAAATTCCAGAGTACTAGCCAGGGTGTCTTGGAGAACCAGGAAATAAATTGTGGGTACAATTATAATTCAACTTAACAGAATGCGGTTAAGATTGGTAGTTACAGTATCTTTGGCCTTTGATCAAATTTAATTTGGTTTAGATCTTAACGCTATGCTTAGCTATCCTGACCTTCTTATATTGTCATCATACTTGGATATGCGTTGACATATTGACGTTAACATGCAGGGATCAAGTTGCTTTCATCTTTCCAATACTGACATTAGTTATGTCTCCTTTAAAGCAGCAGTTTGAGCCTGTGGGTTTTTTATTTTAAGTCAGTTGTAAGTGAATGATTGTAGTTTCACTCTATTCTCATGGGTGTAACTTAACGCTGTTGGGTTTACCTTGGCATGTGAGATAGTCATAATAACATTAAACTTTAAAATCTCTAGGACAAAATCTAGGGTTTGAGTTTCCCTGCCTCTTTGCAGGCTGTTACTTAGCTCGAAAATTACATTTCAATTGAACATTCCATAATGCTCTGAGGTATTGCAGTAAATGAGTGTGAAAATGCCAAGCACATCCCATCCTGGCACTTCTTATTAAGCATATAACATTTTTGAGTGAAAGTAATATCGCAGAGTAATTTGGTTATTAAGGTAATAATAGCATATCTTGTCCTGGTGATAAAGTTACCTTTTCTTAACAGTTTTTCTCCTCCATTTTAATAGCTGCATTAAGAAAGATGGGTAATGAATTTTCTCTGCAAAGATGGCCTGATCCACATTATTTTCTTCTACCTGATTTTACCACTATGTCCCAGTCTGGATAACAAAGATGACTATCCATACTGCTAGTAAATATAAAGAGTTCACAAATATGACTGATAAACTAAAGACTTTGTTAAGTTAGACCTAGAAGGGTATATTCTCTTTTTTTTTTTTTTAAAAGATTTTATTTTTAAGTAGCCTCTACACCAAACATGGGACTCAAACTTACAATCCCAAGATCAAGGTTCGCATACCCTACTGACTGAGCCAGCTAGGTGCCACTAGAAGGATATATTCCAGGTGCTTATTCATAGATGGTAGGGGTACAGGTGATTTGTTAAAGAATTTTTATTTGTGCTTATCTGTGTTTTCAAAATGTTCTGCAGTTAACATGTATTATTGTGTATTTCAAAAGCTTTATTGTAAGAGGGTTAATGGATCCAGCTTTCTAGCTGTTTTACCACAGAAACCCACACTGTGTTCAACTACAGAAATTCAGTAAAAATTTTTTCATTCCACGAAGATATTTTGATTGCTTAAAATGCATAAAGGCAGTATTTTTACTGCTAAAGCTTGTTTAACACAGAAAGAAGCAAGTCATTCTTAGCTTTTGGTTTAGGATATTCCTAGGGAGATGTGAGTATATTATGTATTCATTTAAGCATCTCAGGTGGATTAAACTGAAACAAATGAAAGAGTTCATTATGCATTCAATTAACTTGCTCTTTAAGGATAAGTGATCTTTGGAGTGTATTCGGATACATTCCTGATAGCTGTTTTTAATTTGGTGAAATATGATTTGAGGAGGCCATAGCTACTCAAAAGCAGCCTTATATTGTAAAGGTATGAGAAAGTAAGTACAGCTACCTGCTGCTCAGTTTGCTCCAAACTTTCATGTTCTTTCTATGCATCTATTATTCCTCAGTTGAAAAAAGAAAGAAAGAAAGAAAGAAAGAAAGAAAGAAAGAAAGAAAGAAAGAAAGAAAGAAAAGAAAACATAAGTAGGAAGCAAAAATGCATATCAATAGCCAATTAGTCAACGATGTATGTTGAGAACTACCACATGCAAGGCATTTGGCTGGGTGCTGGGACAATTCAAAGCCGTAATGATTTTCTACCATCATAGAACCTGACACATAATAGGTGCTTCATAAATGTTTGTTTTGAGTGAATGCTTGAAGTTATAAAAGTTAAGTTGTAATAATGAGTAAATAAATGCAGAGATTCAGAGAAGGGAACCAGAGAAGGCCTAGGTAGTTTTCACTAAGAAGATGGAACTTCAGTTTGGCCTTGAAATATGGGTGCTTCTTAGGAGGAGAAGGCAGGGAACAAATGACTCAATTTTAAGTCCCTGGATTCATAAAGATCCGATCTTTCCTAAGCAGGAAGAGAGGTTGCCCTTAGGAAGGGAGAGAGAAAGTGGTCAGGCAGAAGAAGAGCTGTTCAGACACAGAGATAAACCCAGATCTGCTCATTCCACCTGTGTGTTAGGTGGACCCCAAATTACGTCTTGAGGGGACTTGGGCCGGTTTTCAGGGAGTTCTTTAAGATCTCTGGCCTTCCGTTTAGTTTCCAATTCTTGTCTAACTTCTCAGCTCCTCACTAATGTCACTCACTCGTGCCCCAGCAGGGCTGACAGTTTAGGACACCTGACACCTATCTAGCTATAGGGTTCTTGTCACAGCCATGAGTTTAGACTCCTGGCTGCTCAGAGCTTAAGGAGAACGGAGTGGAAAAAACAATCCCAAAAGGAAGGTTGTCTGAAGAATTCCTTTAGCTAGTGGTTTTCATGGGAAAAATACATCATTGACTATAAGGTATATATTTATATATGTCATGATATGTCATAATCATGACATGACGTATATATAGTGTGTATACACAGTATATATATACATATATATTGACTTCTGTGCCGTCTTCACATATCCTTGTAGTTCCTGCAAGTCTACCACAGTACTAGGCATCAAGGGTAGTATTTCATGCATGCTGATGGAAGATGATGTGATCTGCTATCTATATCTATATCTATATATCTATATATATATCATAGTTATTGTGCTTTATATATATGTGCACACACACACAAACGTTTTATTTATTATATTATATGGATTTCATATAATAATATATATGTATTCACAATTAAAGACTACTCTAATTCCATATCCTTGCAACTTGGGACATATATATTCTAGTCTGTTCTAGATATATTCTAGTCTATTCTGTTTTGTATTTCATTTCTTAAAATGCTCATCATGGAGCGCCTGGGTAGCTCAGTTGGTTAAGCCTACCACTCTTGGTTTTGGCTCAGGTCATGGTCTTGGGGTTGCGAGACTGAGCCCCGCATCAGACTCATGGGCTGGATGTGAAGCCTGCTTGATATTCTCTCTCTCCTCTCCCTCTTCCCTACCCCAACCCCTGTTCACACGCTCTCTCTCTCAAAAAAAAAAAATAAATAAATCAAAATAAATGCTCATCATGCCTCAGTGAATTCATTTCACACCCCATAATGAGTCTACTCATAGACCAAAAAACTTGGCTGTAGTCAAAGTTTCCTAAACGTCAGTGTGCATCAGAATTACTTGTGAAACTTAAAACAACAACAACAACAACAACAACAAAGTTTCTAAGGCCCCTTCCTCAAAGATTCTGATTCATTACATCTTAGGGGAGTTCCAGGAATCTATATTTTTAAATTAAGTATCCTAGTCTGTATTGATGATATATAGATCACATTTTGAAGAACATGACATCCAGAGATTTAAAAGAAAATCCATCTCTAAATGAAGCCAGACTAGCTAAAAACAGATCCTGTTGCTTTGGAACCTCTCATTTCCATTATCCTCACTGATTTTGACTCCTGCCTGCCCTGCGCCACCCCAGTGTTATAATACCAACTGCCTACCTGACTGGATGTATTTACTCTAAGAATATTATTGAGGACAGTTATTGTTCACCAAAGAGCACAATATCCTTCTGTGTGCAGACCTTAAAGAGAAATTTCTGTCTGTTCTTGGTATCAGAAACTATTGGGCTTATCTTGAGAAATTCGTTTGTGCTTTATCTTACTTACACAATGATGCAAGTGTCAGATTGTGTACTTCTTGCAGCATGCATTTTGTATAACAACCTTACTCTTGGCTTTATCTTATTTTCTAATTGTAATTATTCCTTTGTTCCAATTTAGTGACCGACTTATTTTAAATTGTATGTTCTCTTGTATGAAGTTTTGTAAACTCCCTGAAATTTTATTTTGGAAGAAGGGATATATATAAGTAAAGAATAAAAATAATAGGGAAAAATACTTAGGATTCATCTAATTGATGCTGTGGTTCCACTGTCAAGCCTTCCACCCATTGTTGTCTGTCTTTCTCCCTGAGCTACATCCACTCCTTTCTGCCTAATTTCACAGTCTGGTTTGCTTTGAATGTATCCGTCCTGTATAATTCCATCAGACCAATCCTCCTAAAACTATCTTTCGTCGTGTTCTCCCCTTGTTAAAGACCTTTAATAGTTCCCTTGGTCTTGCATAGGGAGCCCTCTTCAATCTGATCTCATTTGACTTCTGTGCCGACTTGACATATCCTTGTACTTCCTGCAAGTCTAGCACAGTACTAGGCATCAAGGGTAGTATTCCATATATGCTGATGGAAGATGATGTAATCTGCTAAAATCCTACTGCCCTTTTTATATTTATCTTCCAAAGAAGATTTTTAAAAAGTAACAATATTAAAAGTTAGATATGTTCAATATCAAGACTCAAAGAGGCAGATATAGTCTCTGTCTTCAGTTAACTCATAGATTTTGTTGGGGAGAAAGAATCTATACATGGAAATTAAATAATAATGATACTGAGTGCACCCTGCTAAGGTCCATATGAGAGATTCTGATCATATATTAAATCCATGTTCAGAGTGAAAAGTGTTTAAAGTCCTGGGCAGAGTCTACAATGCTCTAATTGTACCTCTCAATGGACATTTATATCAAAGTTTCCGAGAAAGAAAAGCCAACTCATGGAAGAGAGAAATGAAGAAGCTGTTCATTGAAGAAAAGTTATTTGTGTTACCTGCAAAACTAGAAATGTTTAGAAGCATTGCTTTACTTAATATCTTCACCTAACTTAATATTTATAAAATATATTAATCTTCTTCTTTTCCTTCTCAGTATAGTAGAATAGGCTTAAAGCATGATTACATTCATGGTATCTAGAGGTGATAGTCTGAAGCAAGTTAACTGCTAGGTAAACTGCCCTTTGGTTGAGAATCCCATAACTAAAGAGGTCATCAACCGATCTCCAAGGAAGTCTGCAAACGTACTTAAGTCTGCCATAAAAACAAACAAAGGTCCACATGCCTAGAATCTAAAACATAGTGACACAAAGTGAACCTCATGATATTCAGAATAGTGTCTAAGAAAATAAGTAATATTTGCTCATTTGCTTTTTTTTTTAAGAGCCCTAGAGGGTCATGGTTGTTTTAAGCAACTGCAAAATAACTAAATAGAATTTTGTAGCAAAATTAAGACTTAGTTTGAATATCTTTGTTTTCATCAAATAGTGTGTTTAAGTCCCAGATGCTCTATGAAGCACTCACAAATGATGTGATTTCTGTCTTTAAGAGCTGACATGTGCAAGGAGCTTCTTAGTTAACGTGTAGATATAAAATACTTTCTTGTAGAAATAGAGTGTGATGTCTTTTGTATAAGAAGATAATGTTCCTGGGACTCCTGGCTGGCTCAGTCAGTGGAGCATGTGACTCTTGATTTTGGGCTTGTGAGTTTGAGACCCACGTTGGGTGTAGCGATTACTTAAGAAATACAATCTTAAAAAAAAAAAAAAAAGGAAGATAATGTTCCTGACCTACTGTCATTTATTTTGAGGCTTTTTTCTTTATACATATTCTTATCTTGCTACACTCACAACCAAGCACATATTTACTGAAAGAACAATTCATGGAACAAAACAAAATGAGACAAGCTGCATGAAGTTAGTTTATCACTCATGCTTTTAGAATTTCAGTGATCTCAGATAGCTGACTGAACTAACCTGCAAAAGATACTTAGATTGGAAAATGCCTTAATTTGGTTCAGGGCAAAAGAAATATTTACATTATATAAATTCAATTTTTTTTCTGAATCTTTGCATTATATACATTTTCTAATAGCTTTCTTGAGGTGTAATTGATAAACTATAAACTGCACATATTTAAGTGAACAACTTGATAAATTTTGACATATGTGTACATCTATGTAACCACTGCCACAAATCAAGATAATGAACATATTCCGTATTCACCACTCACAAAATTTCGTGTAGTTGCTTCCCCCCAACCTATCCCTTCCAACATCCCCAGATAACTACTCATTTGCTTTCTGTCACTATAGAATAGTTTTCATTTTCTAGAATGTTATATAAAGTAATCTATGTACTCTTATCAGGCTTTTTTACTCAGAGATTATTTTGAGATTCACCCAGTTTGTGGCATTCATCAATAGTTCATTCATCTTGGGGTGCCTGGGTGGCTCAGTCAGTTAAGCATCTGCCTTATAAAAAACACCAACTTTTCCATGAAGCCCATTCTGGTTTTCTTTTCTTTTTAAAGATTTTATTTATTTATTTGAGATAGAAAGAGAGCATAAATAGCAGGGAGGGGCAGAGGAAGAGGGAGAAGCAGGCTCTCGTCTGAGCAGGGCGGCAATGCAGGGCTCAATCCCAGGACACTGAGATCATGATCTACGCTGAAGGCAGACACTTAACTGAGTAAACCATTGAGGTGCCCCCCGCCATTCTGATTTTCTAACCTGATATGATTTTCCTCTACTAGTGGGTTTGTTCACTCCCACTATTAGTAATGGTAAGCATCTTGATGCATCTATCCCTTACTTTCTGAACACTTAGCACACCCCCTAAACGGCACATAAAAGGTGATCAATATGTATTTATTGAATTGTTAGTTTGTGTTTTCACATACTGAGTTTCTTTTAAAAATATATATATCTGTTACAACTTAATAACAAAAAGACAAATAATGCAATAAAAATGGGCAAAGGATCGAAATATTTCTTGAAAGAAGAGATAGAGATGGTCAGTAAGCACATGAAAAAATGTTCAACATAATCAGTCTTTAGGGAAATGGAAATCAAAATGACCATGAGGTTCCACTTACTCACTAGGATGACTATAATCAGAAGGACAGATAAAACACATCTTGACAAGGATATAGAGAAATTGGAACCTTCATACACTTCTGGTGGGAATGTAAAATGGTGCAGTTGCTTTGGTGAACAATCTGGCAGTTTCTCAAGTTGTTAAACATAGAGTTACCATATAATCTAGTAATTCCATTTCTAGCTATAGGCAGATCCAAGAGAAATGAAATGTATGTCCTCACAAAAACTTGTATTCAGATGTTTGTAGCAGTGTTATGCAAATATTGCTAAAGTGAAAATAACACAAATGCCATCTACTGATAAGTGGGTAAATATAATATGTTATATCCATAGAATGGAATGTTATTCTTCAATTAAAAGAAATAAAGTACTGATACCTACTGCAATGTGGATGATCCTTAAAAACATATGAAAGAAGCCAGTCACAAAAGACCACATATTATATGACTCCATTTATATGAGTGCATGACCATGAATATGCTAAAGCAATTGAATTGTACACTTTAAATGAGTGAATCGTATGTGAATTACATCTCAATGAAACTATTTAAAAAAGATATATCTGTAATTACGATTCAAAAAAGAAATATGTAACATGTGAAATATCAATATATATAAACTGTCTTGATGGAAAAAAAAGTTCTTTTCAATGAGAAAACAGTTGGACAGCAAAGCCAATTTTCTTGGCAAGAAGAAAATTGCTCAGGCTATCACAAATCTGCCTGTGGACTAAACAGATGAATTCTGCTAGGATGGATGCCGCCGCCGCCTCTTCTCCTCCTCCTCCTCCTCCTCCTCCTCCACCACCACCTCCTCCTCCTCCTCCTCCTCCTCCTCCTCCTTCTTCTTCTCCCTCCTCCTCCTCCTCCTCCTCCTCCTCCTCCTCCCCTTCTTTCTTCTTCTTCTTCTTCTTCTTCTTCTTCTTCTTCTTCTTCTTCTTCTTTTTTGCTAAGACATCCTCCTTTTTGGCATATTGTCACCACTTCTCACAAAATTGATAAAGTCCCACCTGAGCACTCTGTTTTACTGTATTTTATATTGTATTGCTAGAATGTGCACCCAAGGCTTGTCTTTGGTTTTTGCAAAAAGCAGGAATAGTCATTACTTTCTATACTCATAATATGATCATCCTGAGTTAAGTAAGGCAGGCTTTATTCTCACTATATAAGGAGTGAGTGGTTGAGGCAGAATAATTAAGAAGCAGGTCTGAAGACCAGAACTGATATACTCCCCTCTGCTTTCTGGACAGGCTGTCCAGAATATGCTTGTACCCCTTCAGTTACACAGTTATATGTTAGATGTCCTTTGTGCAAACTGCTGTGGATTTATGTCTTGAGTTTCACTGGTGTAAGCACTCAGAGATATAGAAACAAACTTTCAGAGGACTCTAAACCAACTTTCAAAATAATTTTGTTACCTGCTGAAAAAGCTTTATATGCCCAAAGAATGGTAGAATTGATAGGGAATTTGAAATGTTGTAAATCTATGTTTTTGATATTATTATGACCTGGGTTAGTGCAAAAAACTAGGCACTTAACATATTTTCTTCTTTTGTTATAAGCAGTTGAGTGAAAACATCAGCTATTTTAAGTCTTGTTACTAGGAATATTTTAGGTTATTAATTGGGATATTTTTCAGATACAATAATAAATAATATGCTATCTTATACACATTCATTGTTAAGACAGGTATTCTAAAGACCACGTGTTAATAAACTACTAAAATAGAATTATGTTAATTCTAAGATTTTTCAGGAAAAAAATGTACCTTGCAGGAAATCCATCCTGCATGTGTATGTGTTTCGGTGCAGGCTGTAGAATTATACCCCTCTAATGGTTAATTAGTTTTGGATAATTTGTTTTACTGGAAGAGCCAAAAATGTAATGAAAAGAGCTTTTAGAATTTTGTTTTTTAACTAGCTTTATCTTAGCATGTAAGTAGTAAAAGCAAATCAAAGGGCTGCTTGGCTGGGAACCTCTTGGTAAAGTAATCAGCTTTGATGTTTGTCTTTTGATAACCCACATAATTTTCGGGAGAGGAAAGGCCAGCTCTTCAGGATTTGCTTCCATTGATCTGATAAACTTGCAAATTCTAACTTTATATGGCAGCACCTGGAGTACTGGGCTTTGTCCGTGAGCAGACAAATAATAAGCAATGGGAAAAACATGCACTACTCAGTGGAAAATACGAAAACAAGAAAAGGAACAAAAACCAAAACCTGTGGGAATAGGATACATTTAAATTTTGAATTGGAAAAAAGTTTAGAGATTTTGCTTTTAATTTTGATCATGGAGAAAAGTGGATCCCATAGAGGTTAAATGAAATATCCAAGATCAATAGAAAGTTAATGGTAAAACCCGAACTGGTACTCAGCATGTTTTTACTCTTATACCAATCATTTATTCACTTGGTCATTCACTCATTTCACAAATATTTATTAAGTGCATATGATGTTCTAAGTTCTGTGAAAGGCACTGAGCTTACAATAGTGAATAAACATAAAATGACCCTCACCATTGTGGATCTTACAGTTTGGTAATGGAGATTGATTCTCTCCTGTTCACACACACCATTGGGAACTCTGGAAGAGAGAGACAGGGTGCTATAAGAACGCATCACGGGAAAGCCTGGCTGGTGAGGGCAGTCAGAGATGGATCCCCACCTATATATAAATCCACCCCCCATTTTTCTAGTCCCTCAAGTCTACCCTCCTATTTTGAGTTCCAGGCCTGATTGTGTCTATGTTCACATCTCTCTCCCTGAAATCAATTCTCTTTACTTTTTCACATGGCAAACTTCCACTTGTCTTTCTGGGCCCTTAAATATTATTTCCACAGAGCAGTGTTCCTTGACCCCACAGACCAGATTATGTACCCCCACAATACATTCTCATAGCGCCACACGCTTTTCCATAATAACGCCTTCCACCGTTAATGGTACAATTGTTTATTTAAGAGCTGGCCCCCTCACTAGACTGGAAGCTCCTCGAGGGCAGAGACCATGACTGCCCTGATGAGTCTTATGAACAGTCCTGCCATGTGGTAGATGCTCAACAAATATTTACTGAATATTGCTTAAGTGAATGATTTGATCTCTGAGCTGTCATTAATAATGTTGACCACCTTTCTCCTTGAAGCCTCTAAAATCTATGAAGCCAGGAGCATCTTGATTCATGCAAGGGACACCTTCTCTGCTGCTCTTTTTCCTTGCTCTTCCTTCTATCCTGAATTTTTGTACTTCTTGACATAAAATAATCCTCTCCCTAGACTTTGCTTTCCTCTTTTAGTCTCTGGGAGAATTAGCTAAAATTAGCTCAGGGATCTAATTAGTTTTGGTTGCAAAAGGGAAGCTCCTTATTTGAGGTTTGTCTGTCCACATGCCCCTCCTTGTATAGCTGGCATTCATGCTCTGGAATAAAGAAACCTCCTCTGACAGTGTTGTGAACATTCTTTCAAAATATACATTTCCTTGACATGTCTGGGCAAGGGCACGTTCTGATAAGAAAATTCTGTCAGTGTATACTGGTCCATGCTTTCCTGAAGTGGCCTGACTTCCTTGTAGTGATAGAGACACAAAGGAAGAGTAGTTCAGAACAAAAATAAGTTTTAAAAATGAGAAATATCAAGAATTACAGAAGTCTGGAGGGGAAGCCCATGGAAAAAGCAATGTGCTGATATAGAAAGCAACAAAAGATAGCATAAGTGAATTTTTATAGACTATCCAGACCTCACTTGTTGGCTCTGCTTATTTAAGGAGAATATATTCACGCATCTTGTTTGTCCTTCAACTCAGTTCCACGCACTAATGGGCATGTGTTGAATACCTACTCTGTGTAGATTTAGCAGGACTATGGAAATGAATAAGATTATGACTTTTTTCAGAAACCCAACAATCTAGTAAGGGCTGTAGATATGTTTATCACTATAATGCCAGGTATAAACAGTGTCCACCAAACAAGAGGCATAAACAAAATGTAATAGGAGCCCAGAAGAATGCATGGCAATTGTGACCAAGAGGAATCAATGCTGTTCTTCATGGAGGCTTTAGCATTAATTAGGCTAAAAAAAGTGGGCTTCAACAGTCATATGTGGTACAGCAGAAAGAATGGTGGCAGGGAGAATGGGGAATATGAGGAATGCAGGAGGGAAGGATAGTCTAGGCTGAAACGATAGCTTGACCCAAATCGTAAAATTCCAGTACATTTGAAAACTGTTGAGTTGACCCTGAAGTATATGGTATGGGGCTGGAGAGATTTGGTAGGGGGTAAAAAATATATATAGTTGAGGCCAAATTGTAGAACGTCTTCTGTTCTGTGCTAAGGACGTTGGATTGAAGTAGCCTGGAGGCTTTATAAAGTTCATGAAACTAGAAGTGCTTAATCATCCTCCAAACCCATGAACTCTATGGACATCTATTTTAATTTATTTCTAGTTCATAATTTTTGGATTTATTACATGAAATAGTTTTGTTAGATGCTTGTGTTTTTTGTTTCTGTATTCTTGGCACTTAGCATACAGCCTAGCTCATAGAGGCATTCAATAAATTTGTTGAATGCTGTTCAGTTTCCCTCAGGCCTTGTTTATACACAAATTAAAACTTCTATCACAACACATCAACCCAATTCCATACAAGTGACCAATCTGGAGCATTCAGGCTAAACGAAATTTTCCCACTAGCCTGTATTCTAACCTGTCCACATAATCAAGCTAAGATTTCTAATTTGTCTTATTTTCATGGACATAGCCAACTTAAGCTCCTTTTTGATTTTCCTTTGGATTGCCAACATTCTATTTGGTAAGAAGACAGCCAACCTAGATAATTGGAGACAAAAGAAAAAAAAAAAAAAAAAAAAAGAAAATAAGTGTTTTTCTACTATGAGTAGTCAGTCCTTCAGTTCCTCTTAATTTTCCTGATAATTGCTTTAACCCAGCACTTCAAGCTGCCTAGCTTAGTTTCTACATTTCAGGGTCTGATGCACAATTCCTTGGAATCAGTTGACATGTTAACTTTGAACCTTCAAAGAAGAAAAGCTTTCACTCCTGCACAGGCACGTATGCCTGAACGGCTTGCCTCTTTACATACAGAAAAGGCTTGGTTGCCTTTGCAGAAAATTAAATAACTCATCCTTTTTATACCAGTGCCAAACATCAAAAGGGCCAACTACCTACTGAGTAGTGTTCAAAGACCAGCTTTAAAAAAATCAAGAGAGGAATGAAAGCCAAGGTTTTTTGCAAAGCAAATGCTTGCAAGAAACCTCTGGTAGTCATGGAGTAAAATCCCATTTTCATACTTTCACTCTGTGCTTTTAGATGCATTGGGCTGGGTTTTTTTCTCATTGCTTGTCTTATTCTCAGGGGTAAGTTGGGTATTTCTGCCCTTTTGGGAATGGAATTAATTTAGGCCTATTTGATGAGATGTACAGTAAAAATGTATTATAAATGCTGATATCAGGGAAAGGAGGTGACACTCCTGTGGAAAGAATGATAGGACTCACTGTATGGCTGAGTCCATGGAATGCTTTCTATTGGGACAGGATTGTACCACAGGAGCCTGTTGGATTAATCTAGTTTATGTCACCCATTAAAACCTCTGTCTTGCATGAAACCACCTCTGTTTCCTATTGGTTCTGGGCTGAGTTGGGAGCTGGCTTGGACCTCACTTCTCCATGGCTTTGCTTTCTGTCTACCCCTCTTGCTAATGTGCCAAGTCTTTGTCATCAACACCTGTCTGTGCCTCATCAACACCTGCCTGTGCCAGTCAAAGACGATAGCCTCTTGCCCTATTCTTTCTTCCTCCTTCCCTCCCTCTATCCATCTATACTTCCTTTCCTCCCTCCTTCCCTCTTTCCTTCCTTCCTTCCCCTCTCTCTCTCATTCCTCCTTCCTTTCTTCTTCCCCTCCCCCTCTCTTCTTCCCCCCTCTCATTCCTCCCTCCCTTCCTTTGTTCCTTCCCCCCCATTCCTCTCTCTATCCGTTTTCCTTTCTTCCTTTCTCTCTCTCTCCCTCTCTTCCTTTCTCCCTCCCTCTTTCTCTTTCTTTCTTTCTTTCTTTCTTTCTTTCTTTCTTTCTTTCTTTCTTCCTCCTTCTTTCTTTTTTTCTTTCCTCCCTCCCTCCCCCCCTTTCTTTCTTCCCTTTCTCCCTCCCTCTTTCTTTCTTTCTTTCTTTCTTTCTTTCTTTCTTTCTTTCTTTCTTTCTTTCTTTCTTTCTTTCTTTCTTTCTTGCCATCTTGTCTTTTATTTGTTTGAGACAGGAATGTTTCCAGTAATAACAAACAGACAAAAAGTCTTAGAACCAGACTAATTTCATGGCAGCGGGACAGAAATAAGGGATAAGAGCACAGGGCATTGGTATCTCCACCTTTCTGCTCCCAAGTGCTGCTGTGCTAGACCCTACGTATCTCTGTGACAGACCAAACCACTGTCCCATGAAGTCTTGTTGAACAGGCAGCTCTCTGTGGCTCAGTTTCATACTACGTGACCTTGTTGCTGTAAGCATGGTTGATTGGACCAAGACAGAATACTTGTGCCAAAGGTAATCTGTAAACTGGCCAGTAGCTTGTGGTATGGCCCGGCAAAAAAAGGATGTGTTTGGTCAATTGTATTTTCTTCCTGAAGGATTTCAGCAGATATATATATATATATATCTATGATTTCTAGTGGGAGCTGTGGCTAAGAGAGCATTAAATTAAGAGAGACTTGAAATGCCCTAAGCAAACTGTATTTGCGAGCAAGCAAAGGTGTGAGGCAGAGAAAAGATCCATACAGTCAAGCACCTGAGTGAAGATCTCCAAAATTTCAAGTGAGGATTCCTGCCTTGGTTTTAGAACTACTATTCAATTCAGGCTCTGTGAGGCCTGGCCCTGTTATTAGAACAGTATGAGATTCTGTCTCCCCATTAGCCATGTGAATCCATACAATAAACCCCTTTCTTGTGGCAGCTGAGTGAGTGCATGTTAGAAATGCTTTTAGCTGCAAGGAACAGAAAACCCAACCGGCAGCGTCTTAACCATAGGGGCATTTATTATTTATTGCCCCTCTGTATTGCCTTGTGCCCGAGGTTGCTAGAATTCCAGGCATCACAGAACAGTGCCCCTTCAGTAGACAGGAAGAGAAGTGGGTGGAAAAGTCTTCTCCTTGAATCCTTATGATAATTTTTTTTTTATCAGGGAGGAAAATCTACCCATAAATCCATGGAGATGATGGAAGACTTTATAAGAACTATACTATAGGGCTCATAGTCTTAGGCTATTTATGAACTATTTTTATTCTGAAATTGCAAGTGCAAGTCGATTATTTGGAACCCTAAATTATTTTTTTCCATAGCAATAGTAATGACGTTTCCTAGTAAACCCACGAGATACCATAATATACCTGAAGTATGGTATGATTTTACTTTTACCAATTGCTATTTATAAAACTATTTCTTCACAGTAAGATACATAGTGACTTCCAAGAAGGCACATGTCTCCCATGATAAGTGATTGGAAATTGAGCCACAGGAGAGAAGGCAGCACTTCATTTCTTCCATAAGAGAATCAAAGAAGGTTGGACTGGGAGTTAGGAGCTCTGGAATGCATTTCTGACTTGGCTGCTTTCTTAGAACTGTCAGCATGTCTATTTCTGATCTGTCAAAGGAACTAAGGGTCTAAAGGGTCTCAAGGAACTAAAGGGTCTAACTGGATCATCTCTAAAGCTCCTGTGTCTCTAGCATTCAGTATCTCTTTACAGCAAATAATATGAATTAGGGAACAAAAAATTTTGTATACAATAGGGCAAAAACACAGTTACAAATTCATATTTTTCTGAGGCTTATTCATATGCACAGAATTACATGGTGACATAATTAGTAAAAATGGGCCTCCATGCTAAATCTAATGTGGATTTCCCCTGCATATAACAAAGACACCTCTGTCTTTCTCCAAAGGAATGAGCTTGGTTAAACCAGAACAATGTCTTAGTCAGGGAACAGGGTGAAGCGGGTGAAATCCCACTTCCCTCCAAACCCTGCCAAAGGTAGGAGCAAACTTTTCAACCCTTCTAATCCTTTGCTACTGTAATTGCTCTAGTCAACAAGGTATCTTGGGAATGGCCTGAGGTCTGAGCAGAGGTAGAGACCCACCCATATACTCCTGTTCCCAATCTGGTCTGGCCTGGACTTGGTCCTCTTTAGTTCCCAGGCCCACAACCTGGTGACACCATCCCCACCCCTCCCTTGGAGTATCTAAGGACACTCCTATAGTCCATGGGACCTGTGTCAATGTCCTTGATGGATAGGCTTATTGTGACCATTTATTTTGGGCAAAGCTTGTGTTGGTAATTTGGTGTTGTTGATATTCAGACTGGAGTATAATTTTGAAACTGTCATTTCTATGTGTAAGCTACCAATTAAACCATTTACCGTTGTCGTTAGAAGTCTCCATGTAAAGTTATGTGTAGGATCATAGTGGATGGGACCATAGCTACAGTTATCTAGATCATTTCAGGGAAATTGTCTCAACTTTGGGATGAATTCCAAAGGTGATTCAGGTTAATGTCCCTGCCTTTGCCTGAGTTGTCTGGGAAATTAGAGCTGACATGGTTCAGAAAAATAAATTATATACTCTACTTAAATGTATGCCTTAAGCTCTACTGCCTAATGTCATACAAAAATTTCATTGATCACCGATCTGCACTGTGTCATTGAGTCTCCTTGAGACTTAACACAAGTCACTGAAACTTGTTTAGCTGCAGCTTCTTCATTCCTGAAATGAAGGATGATAAAAAGTTTTAAAAATAGCGGAGTGTTTCTGTATTTTTATTTTTTAGTCTTTTGGCTGGTATATTCTCAATTCCTTGTGGATACCTTATATAGAAGAAATTTATGTCCAATTCACCCCAAATCTTAAGGATGCATCAGTGTTGACGGTGATTACTATTCAGGGACCATAGATCCCAACATATTCCTAATAGCCGTTTTTTTTTTTTGTTTTCGTTTTTGTTTTTTTACCAATTCAAATATCTAGTAGAAAGGTGTTCATGTCTATGTTATTTAAGAAGAATCAAATAATAGAGTATTTTTTAGTAATTCCTTTTTTGGTAATTTCTGACAGAAAACTTGTTTGCCTGTCTCCCCAGTGTGCACCCTGCTTTCTTCTGCTACTGAGCAGACTACAGGGTGATCTAATACACATGCATGCAGGTCAGGCTGACCCAGCTTTTAGCTTTGCCTTTGTCACCAGCTAGTGTGTGGGTCCAGTATATACTAGGTGCCCAACAAATGTTAAATGTAATTTTCTTAAATTCTCTTGGCCTCAGTTTTCTTATCTGACAACTAAGAGAGTTTTCACTTGTGGCAGATGCTATTGGTTGACTAACCCTGCGGTCATTTCAACATCCCCTTTCTGCCTACTTCTCAGGATAGAATAGAGCCTGAAAAATGAAATAGAACTTTGAAAAAAAAAAAAGAAAAGAAATAGAACTTTGCTCAGCCTCCCTTGCAGCTAGGCCTGGCTCATTTAACCCAAGGGGCAGTCTGCTGGAGGGTTTCTGAGAAGTGTTATTTTTCTAGATAAAGTGCCAGAGACATAGGAAGATTGCCCATTCTTTGCTTTCTGCTTCCTGTCTTGAAAGCAGTTGTGGGGGAAAAGAGATACTTAGAATTGTGACGACCATCTTTCTTCCATGTGTAAACAAGCATGAGGATGAAAAGCCACCAGTCTGAGGGTGGTGGGACCTAGAGACAGAAAGAGACTAGGCCCTTGACCACACTGCAGAGCCATTGCACCAACCTTTGAACTGTTTATCCATGGACTTCTTATTATATAATCATGTATTGTCAGCTCTTAAACAAAACCAAGTTTAGCTCTTAAACAAAATCAGATTTTTTTCTTCCTTGCAGCCCACATCACATCTAGAAGGATCTTAATCACTACAAAGTGATGATCTCTAAAGTCACTGTGTTCTATGGTTCTTTTTCCTCCAGTACTGACTGAATTAAATGTTTTCTCAGTATTGTCTAATTATAGATGAGTTTCGTTTCCTTTCCTGTATTGTATAGTAGAGGTGCTAATGAGAACCAAAATAACAATAAAGTTAATTAATAGGAGGGGAAAAAAGTAGGAAATTAAGATTTCATAATAACTCACACTTACATATTTAGAAAATAATCATGAGGAAAATACAGGAGGAAGCTGGGGTGCCTTGGAGAGATGATCTTCATTTCCCCTGCCTATTCCCAGAAGACATAGGATGCTCTGTGAGCAGGAATATAACAAGAATTTTAGCAAGTCGCTTTCTCTATCCTATGAAAGAATTTTAACCTCAATAACTCTCCTCCCCAAATAATCCAAGGAGGAGGGTGGCTTCCCTGTATAGGATGGAATATCCAGTGAAGAAAGTCACATCAGGACAATGGGGGAAAATCTGGTTTTGTGTTTGCATTGTGTCTCTAATTCTGGTATCTGATAGCCCTTCACAAAGTCTGAGATGATGGAATCGAAAAGCAACTATGGAAGTACCTGTTCAAAGCCATTTTTGAGCTGCCCACATGGGCTACTGGTTAGTTTCCTCTGGGAGGCAGAGTGCCCAATAGCATCAAGAGGGATGGTGTAGGTTTGCTGGAGAACAGAGTTTGTACCCCAGCATCTGTGAAGGTTTTGCTCTATTTGAGTCGCTGTGAATAATGGGGCTTTCCATAAACATACATGGTAACAATGTAGATTAGGTTGACTAAAACGAGTCTGCTCTGGGTGTTCTTCCTGTAACCAGCCTGACCTGATGCTGATACTCAGTGTGTGCCTTCTGGTGAGAGTGGTCAAAGCCTTTTAGGCCTCACCAAAAAATATGGTTTGACTAGATCATCTTTAGATAATAATTTTTTTAAATGGACGAAATTATCAAAGTCATTGATAAAACAAAATTACGTTAAAAGAATATTTCTCAATCACGCTTCCCTTTTATTTTTTTACTAATCTCACATACACAGAGTTGTAAATTCTCTCCCTTCAGGTGCATGTATATCAGTTCTCACGTTTACCTAAGTTTACAGTCAAAGAAGAAATGCAGTAGTTTGTGAGGTTGGTGCAAATGTAAAAACTCCGGCTGAGAGAGGTAGACTAGTCATGGGAGAGGTGATGAACGACTGGTCCTGAGCTGCTTTTATCACCTTTCTGGGCCTGAGTTCCTAATCTGTAAGGGCGGGGAAGCAACTGTCCTAAAATTACCTTTAGGATAGTTTCCCATAGCTCTAACGTGCCATGCTTCTACTGAGTCTTCTGAATGAGGGTAAGGCTAGTCATTACTTTTTCTCTTAAATGTTGTTCTTAAACTCTGAAAATGATTTCAAAGGAACAAATCCCTTGTAGTTTCAAAAGGATTTTGAGTAATTACTTTTTCACCACAGTGAAAACACTACAGTGTCTTCTGTAGGCAACTTACATCTTGAACAAGCTTTTGCTATGTTTCTTTGATACTTGGTTTCTCTTTTTAAATAGTGATGCCTGCCACTGCCTATAATATGATATCCATTTTTAGGATACTACTGAAGCCAAGCCTTTCTTTTTTGAAAATAGTTTTAAATACATGTTTTGATGCATATAATATAATGAAACCTAGGGATTTATTTAAAATATGAACAGGTTGCAAAAATTATTTTTAGAGGGGACAGGAGGAGACATTGGGAGGTAGTGGGTATGTTTATGGCATAGATTGTGGTGATGGTTTCATAGGTGTATACTTATCCCTCATCTCATCAAGTTGTACACATTAAATATATACAGCTTTTTATATGTAAATCATACCTCAGTGAAGTGGTTTAAAAATTATCTTTAGGTTTTTCTAGTACATCTCTGTTAGCTGGTAAGAAGTATTAGAGTTACATGATAACGCGTTTACAGAGCCGGTGTTAGCTTTCATAATAGAAGCTGACAATTCTTACAGAAAATCTTAAAAACCTCAAGAATATAACTAATAACTGTCTTTTAAAAACAAGTTTTAGTAGTATGTAAAATTACTCTATGGGACATGAGAGAAACCCAATTCATGATAATGATGATGAAAGTTGCTATCATTAATTGAGTGCCTACTGTTTGCCAGTTGATTATTATATCCAGCATCCCTTCTAATTTTTATAATGATATGAAGAGAGTATTACTAACCCCATTGTACAAATAAAGAAATTGAGATTCAGAAATGATAGGGAGTAGCACTGGCACTTGAACTCAGGTCTGCCACACTCCTTCCATTATGCCAGGCTTAAAGGCATTTCTGTTGGTTGCTTTTGCAAAAAAAATATTATATACAGTGAGGAGGACTGTTGGGCCCAAACCATGGTATGCAAAGCTATAAGATAAGCATTTTGAATGGAAACCCTATTTTAGAAGAGGATAAGGACATGAAAAATGCCGGCAAATACATACAATGCTGTTTTGTACATGACACTGTTCTAAGTGCTTTATGACTATCAGTACATTTAAAACTCATAAAGCCTTACCAGATAGGCACTATTATTATCACCCTGGTTTTCCAGATTAAGGAACAGGGGCATAGAGAGGTTAAGTAGCTCACTCAAGGTTGTAAATAGTAGAGCTAGGATTTGATCCCAGGCAATCTGGTTCTAGAGTTCATGTTCTCAAACCCCCTCACCTTTATCTTGTGTTTAATTCCTTTTGTAAGAAACAATATAATAACAGATCCTGTTGAGCCTCCTATAAACCAGGGTAAGAAGGCATTTGAAGATCCCTTACGTGTGTTATTATTTTTTGCTTGGAGTATGAGGAAATATTGTCCCTTCTATGGCTGGAAGATTCCTGTGTAGTTGTACAATGCCCAAGCAACACCATCTGCCTCTTAAGGGTGGATTGGGTAGAATCACCAAGACAATAACCTCCCTGTCTCCATCCAGTCTTCTCCACACTCTCCCCTCCATGTCCTTAAAACAGGAAATAATCAGCACCCCAATGAGTTTTGTAGTGGTTGCTATTTGGTATACATAAGCATAAAATATTATTTCTGCCCTTTGGAAGTTCATTGGGCAGTCGGGGTAGGGGGACCAAGTACACAACGTTAAGGGCCAACAAGATGGGGAACCAGTTGTGGCCTGCAGTTGTCCAGGATGGCTTCACTGGAGGTGTAGGATTATTCTGGGCCTTGAAGAACGGTTACAGTTTGACCAGGCAGCTGGGAAAGGAAGATAGTAGAAGTAGGATGAAAAGAAGAGGGTAGAAAGGCACTGTGGCTGAAGGGGCACCATCTTTCCCACTCCCACTGCATGTGTTTGTGGTGTGTGTCCTGCTGTTGCTGAGTGCCTCTGATTTACCCTCTTGGGAGTCCCAGACCTTCCTTAGGCTTAAGAAGCTGGATGGCTAACATATTCCCATGTGCAAAATGGAAGCCTTGGGTCCAATGAAACATTCATCTTCTAGTGAGTTCTGTATGAAGAAATGAAAATTCTATATTTGAGGAAAGTCAAGGGAGTAGCTATAATGGGTAGGCATTGGCACAATGACTGGTTGGATTGAAGCCTTAAGCTATTAAAGACCCAGTAATTACATAGTACAATAATGTAAAATTGGACAAGGACTACAGTTTACTCTGCACTCTAGAGCTCATGACAGCCACATTATTTCCTCACAGAAGTACACAAAGACCAGTACATTTTACAGATGAGTTTTCTCATCTGTAAAAGGGGATAATATCTGTATCTGACTCACTGGGTTGTTGCAAAGATTAAGTAAGTTAATATACATGTAGTGCTCAGCCAATCCCTGTTGGTTTATATTACACACATGGAGACATGTTCTTAGGAAGATGTGCTAGCTAGCTACAGAAATGATACAGGCCACATGTGAAAAATGTATGTTGAAAGAGGTGAATTTCAGAAATGGGGCCCAGAGGGACAGATTCTTTTCCGGGGCCTAACAGGATATTTAGGAGAAGATATGCTATTCTCAATTTCTTTCAGACTGTAACTTTCTTTAAGAAATGTCATGTGAACCAGGTCTGATTTATTGGAGCACAGTGGAGTATATAAGAAATAGAATTTGCTTTATTTTACACACATTTTTAACAGCCTGGTAGTTGTTTAACAAAAACTTATTATATTTAACATGAAGCAAAAATCAATGAAAGCCTACAAAAATGATCCCAATATGATGACTCAGTAGCTCTCATTCTTTTTGAAAATTATCTGCATTTTGGGGAGGGAGGGAAAATAAGATCAGAAGGAGGCTTCAATTAGATCTGTAGCATCTTATTTCTTAAAACAAAGGAGTTGAAGCAAAAAGGCATAAGTTAACATTTGTTTCATCTGGGCACTCTTAGATTATTTCTCTACCATGTTTGAAGACTTTCATCTTTTATCTGTAGAGAAGTAGCCCCCAGCTCATCTTCTCTTACCCTATAATTGACTTTGTGCCATATTCCCCCCACCTCCCACTTTGGTTCCACAAATTTCTCTATCCCTACTAGAAACAGTAGTGTGTTTTGCATCTTTCTCTTTGGGGATTTCCACATCAGCCTGACCAGTTTCGGTAAATACTAACCCCATTTTTCCTTTCACCTCAGCTAGCCCACTTCGTAGCAACTTTTAGCAAGACTTCATTCTGAGGGTAAGATGTCTGCACCCACTCCCCAGTGACGCAGCAGACATAAGAATCCTACTAAAAATGAAACTTCAAAGGCAGCCTTGATCAGTGTAAGCATCAACACCATGGACAGCTGTGGGTAGATTGTGGGGGAAGGAAGGCAGTCAAGGGGTGAGATGAGGGATATGTCACCCAAGGGCCAGAGGGCTGGGGGGCCAGGGGTGGGGGAGGGCTTTGGCAGCCCCTTCCAGGCCTACATGTGTTGCCTTGGTGATGGAAGGAGACAACTTGCTGATTGGATAAGAGCTGGTAGGATGACTTGTTAGCCCTGCTGGCCCTCTATCTGATGCTTACTTGAGTCAACATGCAACTTGAGCTTGTTGGTTTGTGAAGAGGAAAGAGGTCTCTTGAGTTGCATGGACTCTAGCGGCAGTTCTCTACGCTGACAAACCTATAACCAACATTGAGCCCAGTGCATAGTAGATTCTTCCACATGCTTGTTGACTGAGTGACCATTGTACTCTAATTATAAATATTAAAAGTAATAGTAGCCTTTCAGTGCATATAGACTTTTTGTTGTCCCTGTTTCCTCCTTGTGATATGGAGTGCCCAGAAGCTGTTCTCCCTGGTAAAAGTGTTAGTGTGTGTGAAAGCATGCTCTAAAGCTTGTCCTGTCACACTCACCAGGTCAGGTTTCTCTTGAATTCTCATGGTGAATCCTTTTTCAAATGTAAGGCTCTGAAAGAGACAGCCCATGTCTTCTGCAGGCTCTTGTATGCCCTGCCAGGACCTTGTGGGCTCTCAATAAAATCAATAAATCTGCCAACCAGGTTCTACTTGGTTGGCAGATACAAAAACAGTGTGATTTCCAGGGAGAGAAATAACTGCTGAAATTATTATCTTTGACTCTGTATTGTCTTTTATCTCCTGCCTTAGATAACAGGCTTCCCCATTTTGCATTTTACAGTCAAATAAACTAATTAAAGATTCCCCTTGGACTATTTTGCTATCTCAGTGCACTCACTTTGAGTTGCTTCCTTCAAACAGTTTGCTTCCAATACTTCAATTGTGCATTCCAAATGACATCTTAAACTTGCTTAAGAAAGAAAGTTGAAAGGGTATTTTGAAAATATAAACATTGCTCCTCATTGATTTACTCTTTTCTTCAATAAAAACGTCAGGATCCACTCCCTAACTGTGTCATCCTGGATTAGCTGGTTACCCAGCCACTCTCTGCCTCACTTTCCTCCTATGCAAAAGAGAGCCGGTATTTAGTACTTACCTTATAGGGTGCCATAGAGATTAAATGCGTAACATAAAAAACTTGCCCTCAAGAACATGACCATCTAGTTAGGGAAGACATTGGCTATAAATGATGTGAAATAACACCACAAAGTTGAGTTCCCAAGTGAATGTATGGATGACAAACACTCTGGAGCCATTAGCCTTTCTCTCTAGCTCAGAAATGATTTTCTCCATTCTGTTCTGTCCCTGATCTACTCCCAGGTTAGGCAGAGCCTCCCACAGAGCCCCCACCAGCTGAACTCCCAGCTCATCCAAAGAGCCCTTTTGTTCCAGTTCTGCCTCCTAGCTCTGCCTGAGCAGGCAGCACTCTTGGCCAAGCCCTGAGCCTGAAGGCTGGTGGTGTCCCCCTTCTTTCAACCAGCACAGGTTTCTCCTCTAAGAAGCCACCCACTTTCTCCCACCTTGACATAGCCTTGCCTAGTGAGAAAGTCTCTCCCTGGGTTTCCAAAGCAAAATTCTTGTTTGTTCTTTACTGAAAACTGCTAACCGGCTCTAGCCATGAATAGATGTCAGCCTGGGAACACCAATTTGAAAGGGTGGTGCTGGGCGAAGGGGGTGTTGTTTGTCCACCTGTGGCAGAGGACAGTCAACTTTTGACATTAGTCAGGAAATAAGTCCCTCTACAGTCTAAATTTGTTTAAATTTATTTTTATCTTTTCTATTGCTTTTTGTCTTTGAGGTTGGCAATTTCAAATATTCCTACAGTTGGCCCTTTAAGCTCAAACTACATCAAAGTTAAGCACTTTTCTTAGCTAGTCATTTTATTCCCTATGATATTCCTAAAGTTATTCTCACTGATCTCTAATGCTCACCCCAGGGCACTCTGTACCAATATTTTATTGCTTGCTATAATGCAGTTTCTGCTACCTCTTTAAGGTCACAAAATGAACTAGCCTTGTTTGGATCTATGAAATGACAGTTGTTAGGTGAATTTCTTACCACTTTGAAGCAATGGAAAGGTAAAGTGAGTGACAGGTACAATCTAAAATTTAAATGGTTTGTGGCACTTGTCTTTCCATCAGAGTTCAGCAAGAATCCATGGTGTTCCCCATGGAGCCTCTGCAGTAGGCAAAGGCCTACTGAGATCTGTCACTCAACCATACGGTGGCTATGAGAAAACCATTGCTCTTCCAACTTACTAATTTAAATAGACAAAATAAGCCAATTCCTGCCCCAAATGTAGCCATCGAGAATGGAGATGTGTGCACATCCCAGACTCCCGGCAACTGGAAGGAGGCCATCCTGGGAGGGTGGGACTGTATCTCTTCACTGATATCTCTGCATCCCCAAATATGGGTAAGTTCTGGTTAAAAAAAAAAAACAAAAAAACATGGAGGGTAAAAACATCTTGAAAAGGAAATGAGCTGAGACTTAAGGGCAAAGGCTCCTACACCCAGCTCCCTGGGAGGGAGGGAGGTGGTAGCAACCAACACTTGAGAACTTCTCTCTTTCTTCCCTTCAGATTCTCCATGGGAGGTCTGGACCTAGGGTACCCAATTGCCACATATTTTGACAGGGTGTGTCAGTTCAAAGGCTTAGAGCAGAGCTTCAGTGCTGGGGGAAATTGAGCTCATTAATGTATTCCACTGCACACACTGGAAAGCTCACAAAATGATTTGCATGCCTAATGACTGAGCTTAAGTCCCATTGCCCCAGTAGATGCTTCCCCTGATATCCAGCCCTTCCTGATCTCTCGAATTTCTGATCCCCTCTAGTATCTGATCTGAATCATGTACCTCTATCTAGTTATCTGCAGCTCTAGCTGTGGAAGTGCTCACAGTCAAGTGGGTTTAGCTATGGTACATAGGTGCTGGTGTACAAATCTGTGCTCCCCAACCAGATTATACATTCATTGAGTGCAGGCAGGATCTCTATGAGTCTTCGTATTCCTGAAGCACCAAGCACAGTGCCTAGGGGAGTAAAAGCAGAATTAGGGCATTAAGCCCTATCTTTCAGATAAGATAGTTTGAATGAGAGAAAAAGGAAGAATAGAGAAGACAATAAGCAACAGTTCTTTTCAGGGGGAACAGTCTTCCCAGTGGCACCTTGCCTGAAAGGCATCCTTTTCAAAGCCAGGTGCTGGGAAAATGGCCTCTGGATATGCCACAAGATGAGAACAGATGAATGGGTGCTTCCCAAGGGTTAGCGCATACTGAAGACAGGACAGAGAGGGGTATATGAGGATTGGTCAGACCAGAAGGGTGTATGGTCAGTCAAAGTTCACTGGTCAGTGTGACCCCAAACCTCAAGGGGACACTTAGTGCTCCCTGGTGATCCATTTCTGGTTGGCACACTCTTTGTTCTCTTAGATGTCTACTTCACACCTTCTCTCTCCTAAACCATCAACACCTCCTCCCCCTTCCTTGCTCTCAGATGATGACTTTGCTTCTTATCTCTTACTGAGAAAATAGAAGTATTCAGAAAAGAACTTCCACAAGCCTCCTCCAAGATAATTACTGTGTCCATCTTCCCTGTCTTCCCTCTCTGAATCCAGAATGAATTGGCTGTGCTCTTCTTTAAGGCCACCCCCTCTCAATTGCATGATTGGCCTCCTTCTCTTACCTACATTATTTTTTTCCCTCTCTACTGCATCATTCCCATGAGCTTACAAATCAAAATAAAATAATGTCTCCTTGACCCTATGTCCCCTCCTCAATTTTCTGCTTCTTATTATAGCAAAATATTCAAAAGAATTGTATTTCACCTCAAATCCTTTTGCTTTCCTCCTATTCCTTCTCTTGGACCCATTTAAAATAGGTTTCATCTACAAAGCCCTACCAAAACAGCTCCCTTCCCGGTCACCAATGAGCGCTACATTGCTAAATCCAGTGATCAGTGCTCAGCCCTATCTGATGTCAACACGGTTGATTACCTCCTCTTTTTTTAAAACACTTTCTTCACTTAGTCCATGGGGTCACTCTCTGAACCCCCTCCTACTTCATTCAGTTGCTTTTGCTGGATCCTCTGAACTCTAAATGATGGTAAGCTCCTGTGCTTAGCCCTTGGGCCTCTTTATCTGCACCGACACTCCCTCACGAGATGATGTCACTCAGGTTCATGACTTTAAGTACTACATTTAGGCTGACAGTTCCTTAGCATATAACTCCAGTCCTGACCTTTCCTCTAAGCTCCAGAGCTGAAAATCCATTGCCTACTTGTCATCTACACTTGGATATAGAATAAGCATCTCAAATCAACATTTCCAAAACCAAACTTCAGACATCTCACTGCCTTCATGTTGTAGTCAAAGCTGCTATCATTTCTTGCCTAGACAATTAGAATTGCCCATTAATAATTTCCCCCTTTTCATTTTTACCCATCTGTAGTGTATTCTCCACATAGCAGTTAGAGAGATCCTTTAAAAACTAAAGTCAGATCATGTTATTTTTCTGTTCAAACTCTCCAATGGCTTCCCATTTCTTTCAGAATAAATTCTAAAGTCTTTACCATGGTCTATAAGGCTGTCTTAGTTCTTCTGAGCCGCTATAAGAAAGTACCATAAACTAGGTGGCTTGCAAACAACAGAAATTTATTGCTCACCATTCCAGAGTCTGGAAGTCTGAGATCAGAGTGCCTGCATGGTCAGGTTCTGGCGAGGGCCCTCTCCTGCATTACAGAGTGCTGGCTTCTCACATGGTAGAACAGATGAGGGAGCTTTTTGGGACCTCTTTTATAAGAGCATTGATCCCATTTGTGAGGTCTCTATTCTTTTTTTTTTTTTTTTTAGATTTTTTATTTATTTATTCGACAGAGATAGAGACAGCCAGCGAGAGAGGGAACACAAGCAGGGGGAGTGGGAGAGGAAGAAGCAGGCTCACAGTGGAAGAGCCTGATGTGGGGCTCGATCCCAGAACGCCGGGATCACGCCCTGAGCGGAAGGCAGACGCTTAACCGCTGTGCCACCCAGGCGCCCCGTGAGGTCTCTATTCTTATCACCTACTAAAGGCCCCACCTCCTAATACCATCACACTGGGAGTTAGGATTTCAACATATGAATTTTGGGGGGGGGGCACAGACATTCAGTCCATAACAAATGCCCTAATTTGGCCCATTGCCGCCTCTCTGATCTCATTTCTTATCCTTGCCTTCATCCTCACTGTACTCCAGGCACCCTGGACCTCTGGTAGCCCTTTAAACTCTCCAAGAAAACCCTTCCTCAGGCCTTTGCATTTGCTGTTCCGTCTGCCAGGAGTGCTTCCCCCCGATATCCATATACCTTACTCCCTCCTTCTTTTGTGTCTCTGCTCAAACATCATCTTTTCAGACATGGCTTCCCTGACTACCATCCACTCTATACTAATTAGCCCTCTTCCACTTGCTTATCATTTGACATTTGTATGGAACAGCGTCCTGGTAGGAAACAGATGACACATTCATTGGGGTTATTTAATGAAAGAACAGTTTCCAAGGATGTGGGCAGAGTTAAGGGAGACAAGCAAGGAAGATTAAGCATCTAGGTTTTAGCCATGGTAGGAAGCTATTTTAAGTAACTCTTGGTGATCCTGAAGGGACAAGGGAAGGAAGCTGATACTGGAACACAGAGAGAGCTGTAGCCATGGTGGAGAGGACTTCCATCAGAAGTGTCCTTCGATAGAAGAAGAAGTGACCACTTGGTAGAGGCAGGGTTAGGAGAATAAATAGCTTTTCTTTTTGTTTTGACCTCCCATCTCTTGCTGGTACCCTACATTGGCCAAACCCAACCAGAAGCTAGAGGTCAAGGAAGCCCACATGATGCAATAGATAGAGGTCAGCGTCTTGGCACAAAGTGGGAAAGAAGCAGAGAGGAGACCTAGAGTGGCAAAGAGAGACTGTCTAGCACACAATAGCTATCTGTTTATTTGTTGATGGTGTTTTTCTTTCATTACATTGTAAGCCCCACAGAAGCAGGAAGTAAAACAGTGCCAGGCACAAAGAAGGTGCTCAATAAACATTTTTAAAGTGAATGAATGGATAGCATGTGGCATGTAGCGAGGTGGGCAGCAAGGTGTGATCTGTGAGGTCAGCACCCTGTGACCGTATCTGAGGGTGGGAGGTTACCTGAAGAACCAAGAAATCCGACAGCCCTCTGCAGGGGCAAATGGTCAAAACTGGACACAACAGCCCAGAGTAGGCACCCTAAAACTGAGCCAACTCTGGGATTCTGTAGGACACACAAATGTGCTGACTCTAAAGAGCTGCCAGCTGCAGCAGCAACAGCAGCAATAGCAGAAAAAATTTGCTGGCAAAACGAGAAAGTTCTTGCATTATAATCACCAGAAGTAAAAAACCACAGAGACCCCGAAAACCCTGTTGTAGTCATCAAGAAGATTAGTGTAAAAAGCAAGAAGCAGATAAACTGGATCCCCTTTGTGGCATACCCATGCTTGGGACATGCAGGGTTGCCCTTGTTTACCTGGGCTTGACACTGTAGCCTTGGTAAGCAGACCTGATGCCTTTACCATTTCTACATGAAAAAATCTAATCATATTTGTGTTTTGTGATTTTTAAAAAGAGTCTATGGAAGACTTCATAGAGAAAACAGAAAAAGTAATTTCTATTGCACACTACATAGCAAACAACTGCAAATATGGTCACGACAAGTTTGTTTGCTCAAATTCCTTTCTCCTTCTCCATCTCCTCTGCCTTTTCCATCCAATAGCTCAGTTCAATCCCCAGTTTGTATGCCTGTTCAGTCTATAAAGCAGTGGCCCTCTTTGAAGGACAGTTTAGGCAATATCTATTGCCTCTAGAGAAGGCTCCTTACGGGTCTGACTCCCAACTCAAAGGAGCAAATAAAATACTTCTCTCAAGTACCACATAGTCTTTCTGACAAGAGGACCATAAATGGAATTTTTTTCTAATTCATTACATGTACATAAAGACCTTATCTAGGACAAGAGGTTGTTCAACAACCTATGCATAGGTCATTCATCTTCTTCCTTTTCATCTCATTCATTTTGTTCCTTCTTCAATTGCAAGTTAAAGAAGTCCCCCAAGTACTGTCAACCAGACATCCCATGGCAGGGAGACTCAACTCACCAGTCAGCACTGATGTATGTGGTGAGGCAGGACAGTCCCATCTGAGGCCTTCAGGCTGCCTGTTGCGCTGATGTCGGGTACAGCTCAGGCACCAGCTGTGTTCCACTGGAACCAGCCGGGAGGTGTACAACAGAGCAAGAGGCACTGCCCTGTAGGAGTCTTCAGCCTCCCTTTGATACCAGTGTGGAAGCAAAAGATTGTGTCAAGGGGCACCTGTGTGGCTCAGTCGGTTAAGTGTCTGCTTTCAGCTTGGGTCGTGATCCCAGGGTCCTGGGATTGAGCCCCAGGTCGGGCTCCCTGCTGAGTGGGGAGTCTGCTTCTCCGTCACCCACTACCCCTGCTTGTGTTCTCTGTCTCTCTTTCTGTCAAATAAATAAATAAATCTTAAAAAAAAAGATTATGTCAAAATGCATAGTGGAGACAAGACAGGTCATACTGGGAGAGAGCATGTGACTAAGAAGCAGCAGCTTGGAAAAGTCTTCTGGAGTGTGTGGGTACCCAGGAGTATGAGACACAGTTCACATGAGAATCTGTGGTACAAGACTGAGGTGCATTTTACCTGTTGGGGAGACATCTGAAGCCTCCAAATTACTGAAGAGCTTCTTATGCACACAGAACAGAGAGAAGTATTCAAAGTCTCTAAAGTTAACTCAGGAGAAGTCAGTAATGGGACGGAGGGAAGTCCGGTCTGGCTGAAGCCCTGGGCAGAGGGAGTGTAGCTGAGGGCCACATGCTGTGGAGGAGACATGTGATGAGAAAGTTAGGAAAGAACATTGTCATCCTGCCCTTGTGTGGCCTCGACAATGGTGTTTCATCTGACCTGAGAGCAATGATCCAGAGGGGCAGTATTAGCACAAAAATTCCCTTAAAAATCCAGTCAATCTCAAAATTTGTGATATTTTAGCCCTGCGTTGGGTTCCCTGCCTAGCAGGGAGTCTGCTTCTCCCTCTCCCTCTGTCTCTCCCTCCCTGCTCCCCACTCATGCTCTCTCTCTCTCAAATGAATAAATGAAATCTTTTGAACAAAATTTGTGATATTTTAAAGACTTTACTGTAGAGTTCATGCACTTATTTATTCCCTGTGATATGAATGTCCCTTCTTTCAGCAAATTCACCATATTCACTTTTCTCTGCAGAGTTAATATAGATGTGCTCTATTTTCTGTGCTCTGGAGTGTATGACCAACCTTCAAAATCCATACAAGTGGCTTTCCATTTGGGTCCATTTGAATCAAAATCATCCTAGAATTGAATCAGTGAGGGTGAGGTGAATAGAGAAGCTGTGGCTGGGTGTGCGCTCCCCGGGGAATTTGCAGGGTTGGTTTATACCAGTTGGTTGACATTCCCAAGCACTGAATTCTCCAGATTCAGGGATGGCGGATGGAGAAAGGCTCACATCTGCACTGCACTTAGATTGCTTTGAGCTCTAGGAGCTAGCACGGTCTAGGGAGCTAGCCTGTAGAGGGAAGCAGAAGAATCAGCCTGCGGTTGAGTGGACCTCCCTTAAAGAGAGACATAACCCAGGTCTACATAGGCCATGAGGTGAAATGGCAGAGCTGGGCACAGCATGGTGCAGACTGTGGATGGTGAATTCCAGAAGCTAAATTCCATTAAGATGCAACCCTGCTTTATACTTCCAGAAGTGCTCGACAACCTGAATTTGGGGCTGGGAGACAGACTCTCACTGACAAAGTTTCAGCAGACTGCTTTGAACTGTTGGGAGTGTCCAAGGCAGTGAACGAGGGGCAGCTGGTGGGCACTCGGTAGACTGACTTGACCGTGGGAAGCTTCCAAACTCTGCCCTGCACACAACTGCTCAGCCCAGAGCAGCTGCTCAGAAAGGAAAAAAATAATTAGACACCACAAGGCTCCCTTATGGCTTAAGAGTCTCTTTACCTCCTGGTCTAACACAGCCCCCATTGGTATGTAGTGCTTTGGGCTATGGTTCTTTGACTTTCTCATTCAAGATGTCTTTGAAGCTAGACTCAATGTAAGCCAGGCTGGGATAATAGAGGGCAGGTTGTAGCTTGATCTCCATTCATATTTACAGAGGTTGCTTAAAAAAGAAAGCGAATTGTGGCGTCCCAATACCCAGGTGACACGAATGCTATTACAAAATGCCTCCCCAGGCCCGGTAGTTCTGGGTGGTCCTCTGTTCTCTGTCCTCCCTTCATCTTACCAATTCTGTTAGGCTGTCTGCCTCCCACCCTCCCTTCCTTCTCTCCTTGCTTCCTTTCTGTTTTTCCTTTTTCTTATTCATGTATTTTACATAGGGCCTGACCCTGTCACTACCCCAGGTTTGATTAACTTAGGCAAACCCTTCCTCGTACCCAGCTGCTGATTTCAGATGCAGACCGAGGAGATACAAAACTGTCAAGAGGGGAAAAAGGATGAGCAGCAGATAAATGGGGAGAACCGCAATTTGCTCAGGCACGGCCTGCCACTTGCCTGGCTTATAATTAGAGGCGTAAAAAATGTGTTTTTCCTCCTAGTTTCGGACTCTGTTTTCCTTTTTCACAAAAACATCTGAATCCTGTCTTTAGTGTGATCTTGTGCTATTTTGCTGGCAGTTCCACAATAGCCACTAACTTACGGACTGCTGAGAGAAGGCAGCTATCTCTGCCAGAGAAAATGCATTCCTGAACCTGACATCTGGGTCTTGCAGCTGGAGGGAAGGAGGAGACAAAAAAGAAATAGTCCTGAGTGTCATCAAAGGCAGTTGATGGTGCCAAGTGAGGATGGAAATTACATACAGTACAGATGCCATTTTCAACATCAGACAAATAATGCGGCTATTTAGGAAAAACAAAGATGTGCTTAGAAATTTTCATCCGTGTACGTGCAATGAAAATGTTTGCAGCTTCCAGAGCGATAGGAACAGGCTGAGTGCTCATTCCCAAATGACTCACAATTTTTTCTGACTGCGTTCTGAAAGGGTAAGGCTGAAATAGTCAGATTTTCCCTCCTTTTTTGAAAAGGTGGGAAAAAGTAACTTTACAAACAGTCCCTACGTGGATATTTAAGTTTTGAAGATTTATGCCCACTTTCCTTGTGGGCAGCATTTTAGATTGCTTTTGTGACAGACAAGGGAATATGAAAGCAAGAAAGTACAGCCTGTTATCTATAGGCCATGATCAATCACAAAGAATTAGCTCACTGTGCCAGATTTGAGGGAGGACAGGAGGGTGAAAGAGGAAATTGGAAATGCTAATGAGCATGAAAGCACCTTGCTCCTCTTTCCTTTCTTTCCTCTTTTGAGTTAGATCTGTTCAAGATTAGAGGCTCCAGGATGCCAAGAGCCACCAATATTCAGGTTAGAGGCACAGTACACAGTCACTTTCAGTGTATGCAGAGTGAGCACTGGAGGAAGGAATATGGGGCAAATACCATCTCCAGGGCTAGGAGCAAACATTTCAGAAAAGGGCTTCATTATCTCTTCAAGATTATTGTCATTTGTAAAACACACCTCTTCAAGGAAGAGGTCTTTTCTTTGTAAAAGTGCCTTGCCAAGGAGAAGTCTGGCAGGAGATGAGGTCCCTCCAGTCTAAGAGGCGACTTGAAACTGGGAATCTCATGTTTCTGTTTGAACAGCAAGTAAGTTTAAGTTAAGTGGTTTTTTTTTTTTTTAACTGCTCCTTTAAAAATCTTATTTTTGTTGATATTTGAGGTAAAATCACATCTTGACAGTCAAAATGGCACTCCAGAACTTCTGGCTATTGAGTCCTGAGCATGCGCAGTGGTATCTCTAGAATCTCTTTATAGCAGGGCTTAGAGGTAGAGATTGGCTAGAATAGGGGTGGCCAGGGGACTTGGCTTAAAGCTGCATTTGTGTAGCAAGCACACCATTGTCCCTTAGAATTATTGGTAGTGGTTTGGAGAACTTTTGAAGCTAAAGCCCCCAAGCCTCCCCTTTGACATCACCACTGATCTTGTCCTGAGCCTGTGTTTCTCAAAGTAGGTACGGCTGGAATTTTGGAATGGACCATTTTTCTTTATGTGGGACTGTCCCATGCTGGAAAACTTCAGTGTCTCCAGCTCTGCTCACTAAATGCCAAGGAATGGGATGGGGGGGGGGGCGGCCATTGTGACAACCAAACCAAAAATCATTCCCACATTTCCAGATGCCCTCTTTGGAAACCATTAGGTTTATTTCAATCCTCAGGCAGATACTTTTTTATTTTTTTTTTTAAGAAGAGAACTTGGGTGAAAAATGAATACCTAAATGAAAATGAATTGAAAAATGAAAAAGACAGTCACAAAGAGACAGTGTTATCTCCAACAGTGGTTCTACGTTTTTTTCCCCCACTCCTTACCATTTGTTTGCACAATACGTGCTCATCAGTAACAGCTCTCATTAAAAGGAAATGTTTTCCATCTACGAGATGAGGATAATAATCCATGTTCTATCTAATTCCTATAGGGTTGTAAGGACAAACCTATGAATATAAAACTGCTTTGAGGAGTTTCACGCGTAATAGAGAAAATGGTGTGACCAGTATGGAAGAAGGATGGAGTTTTCTCAAAAAATTAAACATGATATGAACCAGCAATCCCACTTCTGGGTATTTATCCAAACAAATTGAAAGCAGAGTATTGAGATATTTGCACATCCATGTTCGTAGCAACATTATTCACAATAACCAAGAGGTGGAAGTAAGCCAAATGTCCATTAACAGATGAATGATAAACAAAATGTGGACAAAATACTTTGCAGAATATTGTTCAGCCTCAGGCGCCTGGGTGGCTCAGTAGGTTAAGCAACTGCCTTTGGCTCAGGTCTTGATCCTGTAGTCCCAGGATCAAGTCCCGCATCTGGCTCCCTGCTCAGTGGGGAGTCTGCTTCTTCCTCTGACCCTCCCCGCTCTGTGCTCTCTCTCTGTCTCAAATAAATAAATAAATATAATCTTTTAAAAAAAGAATGTTACTGGGCCTCTAAAAGGAAGGAAATCCTGTCACATGTTAAAATATGGATGAAGCTTGAAGACATTATGCCCAGTGAAATAAGGCAGAACTGCCTCTAGGCCTGATGCTGCTAAATTCTAAACCCACTCTCTGTCCCTTGTTTCAGATCTAAATCCTTGGGTAGGAGCATCCAGTGGGCTGAGCTGAGTTCATGTGCCATGGCTAACAGGGTCAAGATAGTGAGCACATGGCATTTTCAGCTTTGTGGTAGGAGGCAGGCCCTACTTGCCCCCAAGACACACGATAGGGAATTTCCCCAGCAGAGGAAGAGGACTCAGACATTGAACAAATGACAGGAGTCCATTAAGTATGTCTCCTTTCCCAGTGCAACCCAATATAAGAATAGAGAGGCAAAAATCTTTGCCAGGCGATTCTAAGTCACTTTCCCTCCCCCTCTACTCCTATCATTGTGCATCTTGCTGTTTTAGAAACAATGATTCTGATGATCATTATATTCTATTTTTTATGTCCTAGTGACAATGAAACCATCATTAGGGCCATGGCTAACAGTGAGTAAAGCTGCCTAAATTCAAACTGCACCTACAGGCCTCACCCCAGGATTGACTCAAATGAGGATGCTCCCAGATTCAAGAATCTGAGACCAATTCTAGCTATCTTAATTAGTTTATTGGGAGTATATCAGGACTTCTAGAACCAAAAAGAGGCCAGAAGTGTGGATTTGGGAGCGGGCAGCAAATAAAACAGCACTGAGGGCTGAGGAGCTGGTGTTTCAGCAGGAATGGTCAGGCCAACTTTACCTCGCAGGCTGCTGGATTCTGACGTGGAAGTTCACTACCATTGGAAGATTCTAGCCACCTCTTCTTAGTCAAGATTTAAAGCTCATGAGCCTGCCCAGGCCACTTGCCTGTACCTTGATTCCTGAGGGTGGCCAGAGGGAAGATCTGGCCTCAGCCTCTTCCTTTTCCTAAGATTATTCACAAAAGAGAAATTTCCCCTGGGGAAGGGAAGCTAGATTCTGTACAGTAAAAACCAAACCAAAATAAAATCATATCACACACACACACACACACACACACACACACAGACAGGTCCATGACTACTTTTCTACCCTTATATTTTTTATTGGCCATTTTGATCCTACATTGCCCTATTTCAGGATCTATCTCTAAAATTTGATCTGTCCCTGTCTCTTCTACTGATTCCTATTCTTCCTCTTATCTCCTGTGGTTGTCATCAGTGCTGTTCACCAGATATTCCGGTTCTCTTCCTTTCAGGTACATGATTGGATTATAATTTCTCAATCCCCTTGAGGTAGAATGTGGACATAATGTTTTATTTTGGCCAATAAAAAGGGAATGGAAGTGACTTCCATGCAGAAGCTTTAAGAATCTGTGCCTGGGGGCACCTGAGTGGCTCAGTCGGTTGAGCATCTGCCTTCGGCTCAGGTCATGATCACCAGGTACTGGGATCAAGCCCTGCATTGGGCTCCCTGCTCAGCGGGGAGTCTGCTTCTCCCTCTCCCTCTGCCCACCCCTCTGCTCATGCTCTTTCTTGCTTTCTCTGTCAAATAAATAATTAAAATCTTTAAAAAAAAAAAAAAAAGAATCTATGCCTGCCTTGGCCACACTCACCTCCCCCTGACATGGTTGGTGACATTGAAGCACATGTCCAGATGGAGCCTCTGTCAGCCTGCATCCCTGAGGGATTATGGTGAGTGAAGCAACCAGCTAACTCAGTGGATGTGAATTGGGACAAGAAATCACTCTTACTTGCCTTTAAGATTTTAGGGTTTTTGGTACTGGAGCATAATTAGACCATCCTAGCTGGCCTAACTGATATTTCCCCTCCCTCCATCTCTGGTTGAGCTTTTCTGAAGATCTTTGATCTTCTCAGTCTAACAGTCTCAGCTTTTACCTCCACACACTAGAACAAAGTTGTGTTTCCCACCTCCCAAGCCCACTTCCAATTTCCACTTGGATACCTCTAAATTTTCAAAACATGCAGAGTTGAACTTCTCCCAGAGTTAATTCTTTGTAGAATTTCTCTATCTCTACTACGTCACTATCATTTTTCTACCCACCATGTTCTAAATCTGAGAGACCTCTTTGACTCACTCGCCGTCTTCATCCTCACTTCTCATCAGTCACCAAATCCTCTTTCATCTTCATTCGTGAGGTCTCTTCAGTTCATCTTTAGTGCTACTTACTATCTGCTACTTCCCAGGCTCCCTTGCATCAAGGGGAAAGGCATATGAATCAGTATTCATTTGCTACTGCTGTCATAACTCAATACCATAAACTGGGGGTCTTAACCAACAGAAATTTATTTTCTCAAAATTCTGGAGGCTGGAAGTCCCCAGTCAAGTTATTGACAGGTTTGGTTTCTCCTGAGGACTTTCTCGTTGGTTTGCAGACAGCTGCTTTCTCAGTGTGTTCTCACATGGTCTTTTCTCTGTGTGCATGCACCCCTGGTTTCTCTCTCTGTTCTTATGAGGACACCAGTCATACTGGAATAGGGCCCCACCCTTATGACCTCATTTAACCTCAATTACCTCTTTAAAAGCCCTATCTTCAAATATAGTCATATTGGGTGTTAGAGTTCAACATATGAATTTGGGGTGTGGAATTCAGTCCATAAGAGTCCACCAATGAGTCATATTGGGACCAGGCTTTGACTCAGGGACTAGACACCATGCAGAAACAGTGACAGAAGTCAAGGCCATATGAGCTTCTGGTTCAGGAGTCACAATGGGGCTGGCAGTGGTAGAGATTGATCTGAATTTGAGTTCCAGGCTCAAACATTGCTCAGAAGTGGCACAAAAATGGCAGTGCAAACTGAAATGCCTGATGTTTTGTGGTAGCAGCTGCAGTTATCACATCAGACCAGTTTTGCAATGAGGTGAGCATCATTTCTAAAGTTTAGTTTCAAGGGTGATTCTCCAGTCTTCTTAACGATTCCATTTTGCCTTATGTTTTATGATGTTTACGGTCTATGAGTAAAATAATACGGCCCTTGTAGCTTATTTAGCATAATATTCAATATGACTTATATGTCTATAGAAAGTGTTTTGTTCAAATATTTTTTTTAAAATAAGGATTGAAATAATAGTGGTTTGGCCACTTTCAAATAAGAAAATATCTTTGTGATTGAGATCATCTACATATTAGAATGGCTCGGCCAAATTGTTGGGTCTCCCATATCTTTTGCATAAACTCCCTTTCTACCTAATCACTTAGAATTGATCTCTACTGCTTGAAATAAAAAGTGCTGATGCTTAGATTATGGTAACAGGCTCCCAATCTGGTGCCTATACTCTAATTTATCTTAAGAATCATTGTGAAACAAATATTCCTAAAGCACTGTTTTCATCATGTCTATCTCTGTCTACAAATTCTTAGGGAGACTTGAATGTTATGTTAGCATTTTGTCCTCTCAGTTGCAAGTGTCAGAATACTAATTCAAATTAAAGAAAGTAAAAAAGGATCACTTACTGGCTGACATAACTATCAAGTCCAAAGGAATAGATAAAACTTCAGGCATTCAGGAATGGCAGCATTTAGGGGCTCAAATTATGTTTTTAGGGCTGTGTCTTTCTTCATTCTCAACTCCCTCCATGTGTCACCAAAGATAGACCCTAACTACTTGACCTTTGGAGGAGAAGGAGATAGCCATTCTCTGTCTCTGTCTCTCTCTCTCTCAACAAAACTGAATGATTTTGCATGAGTCATGGGTTCTTCACTAGGTCAATCAGTGTCCAGAAGGATATGATTCTAGTGGGCCAGCCTGGGCTGTGCACTAGCTGCTAAGGTGGGAGAGGTGGCCACAGTTCAGGCCCTATAGGTCAGGAAATGCCAATTTCCCCAAAGGAAAACCTGTGCCAACAGAGTAAGTTCAGAAACACACCAGGTTTTGTGGGCAGTGTATTCTCCACCCCTCTAAATCACACTGGCTGGTTTCCAGTTATGCTACCAGCTCTGGTGTGCTGGACACCAGTGATGACCCTGGGCTTTCCAAGGAAGAAGCTGCCTGTTGTCTGAGGGAAATAAGCTTTCTCTGGAAGTCAGTGGAGATCGTCCTCCTGGGCCAGATGGCTGTGTGCCATGTTTCTGCTTCCTACCCTATCTCACTGCTTTTGAAGCTAACCTAATTCACTTTTCACTAGTGCTGGCAACATCACCAACCCCTCTTTCTGCTCACAGCCCTGCAGGAAACCGTATGTGGTCTTTTGACAGCCCACTCCTTGCACCCAGGGAGAATTGGACCCATTGTTTCATGGGGTTTCCTTTAGGCTAATCTGAGGAGTGTGAAAGAACCCATTTAAAGGGGTCTGATGAATAAGGACAAAATAAAGATCAAACCCAGGCACAATCAAAAGCTGTTTGTTAACAGGCAAGATGTTCTTCAAAGCATTTATCAGGAGCCAGGGGAGACTTATCTTGCAGCATTATGTGGAGAAAGTAGGCGGGTCTGAGGGCATTCATTTGAAGTTCTAAACAGATGACCGCTGGCCTGGCAGCTGGGCTAGGAATTATCAGTAAGGCTCTTGGGTTAAGTGGGCAGCACTGGTAGATAAGTGTCTGGGAAAAATAACAAATCATGTAGTAGGTAATGTTTATTGGGGAAGCCCTCCAAATCCTCCGTCCTTACACCCACTTCCAGTAAGGAGCCACATGCTACAAATTTTCCTAATCCTGATCCCCAGTTTAGGAAATTGAGCTCTTCTGCTGTCATAAACCTTGTATCCACTTTTGAGATGATGAATGAATGCAGAGAGGCATTAACTTCCTCAAACCAGCACTAGACTGGAGCATGATGGTACTTCCAGGGCTGGTCTCTATAATGTCTGCTATTAATGGTAATAGGTAACATTTATTGAATGCCTACCATATGCCGGGTAGGCATTGTGCCTAAATGATCTCATTTGATCCTCACCATACCCTAGATTCTTTTTATCCCCATTTTACAGATGTAGGAGCTGAGACCCTGAGAAGTTCGTGTAATTCGCTTAATGTTACATAGCTAGTACATAGTAGAGCTGGGAGCTAAACGTCTATGGCTTGCTCTATCCAAAGCCTGTGCTCTTAATAACTTATCATACTGCCATTTTAACTAGACCCACCAAGGGCTTCATCTCCCTTTTCCTCAGAAAATGGGAGCTGAGGGGCGCCTGGGTGTCTCAGTCGTTAAGCGTTTGCCTTCGGCTCAGGGTGTGATCCCCGAGTCCTGGGATCGAGCCCCACATCAGGCTCCTCCACTGGGAGCCTGCTTCTTCCTCTCCCACTCCCCTTGCCTGTGTTCCTTCTCGCTGGCTGTCTCTCTCTCTGTCAAATAAATAAATAAAATCTTAAAAAAAAAAGAAAGAAAAAATGGGAACTGAGTTTTTCATTTGAAACTTCAGTCATAGAGGGAGAGGCTGAGGGACATAGAAGTTAAAGGAACTCAGCTGGAACTGTAATGGTTCACAGAATTGACCATAAGGGATAGATTTTTTTCTTATTATAAAAGACAAGCTATGGGTCCAACACCAACAGATTTAAGGACATGGAGTAGTGGTGGCAGAAAGGGTACCCAAAATGCAGTTACTCTGATACCCATTTGAGTTAATGTTTATAATGATTCCTATTAGCATATCACTCCTTAAAGGAACAGCTACAAACTGTGCTGCCCCAAAACAGTAGCCATTGTAACATGTAGCTATTTAAATTTAAATTGGTTAAATAAAATTTAAAATCTAGTATTTCAGTTCTATGAGCCCAATGTCAAGTGCCCAATAGCAGATGCAGAACATTCCTATCATTGCAGAAAGTTCTGTTGGACAGCACTGCTACAGAACCTCCCTTGACCCATGCTACATGCCAGTTACCACCTCATTTCTTGCTGCTCATCACTGCAAACTTCAGGAAAGCATGGGCTCTACTTATTATCTCTGCTTCCCCACCTCCCTTTTTCTCGTCAGTCCACTCCATTCAGGCCTTTCATATCAACCACTTCACCAAACACTCTTTTTCCAGGGTCATTAATAATCCACATTTGCCCAAGCCAGTGGTTAATGTCCTCACCTGGTCCATCCTCTCGGCTGTGTGGGATGCTGTGGGTCACACTCTCCCTTTTCATACACTTCCTTTTCTGTGCTTCTAGAAGACACTGTCTTCGTTCTCCTCCTACCTAAATGGGACACATGGCAGTCTTCTTTACTCCCTTGTCCTCCCCAAAAAGACGTCTTTTGGCGGGGTCCTGGAGCTCAGTCCTCTGAAGCACTGTCTTAGTTATCTACACTCTCTCCATGGATGATCTCAACAACCAGAGAGCGGAAAGCATAGCACTCAGCTCCTGGGCTTAAAGCCCTGCAACGCCTTTCCATTGCAACCAGAATAAAGTCCAGGGTTCCTACTGTGGCTTTCAAGGCCCTGAATGAGATAGCCTCTGCCTTCCTCTCCCTCTCTTCTATCTGTGCTGTTTTTTTCTCTCTCCTTTGGCCAGGTTGTTTGCTCCTGGCTTGGAGCCATTGGATTAAACTGCTCTTTTCCAGATTTTTCAGTGGCTGATGCATGTCATCGTTTGCGTCTTAACTCAAGTATCACCCCAGAAAAGTTGTCCTTGACCATGTCTTGACCATGATTCAGCAGCACTCCCCTTCACACGCTAGTGTATCTTGCCCTATTTTATTTTATTCACAGCATACCTTATTTATGTTTTATGGTCTGTTTTCTGACATTTACATATAAGCTCCTTAGGAGGTAGTTCTTCTGTTTCTCTTAACTCACCACTGAATACCTACCTTAACTTACCACTCAGTATCTACTACAGCGCATAATAGGTGCTCAGTTAAGGGTACTTGAATTAAAATGTTTGTTGCCTAACAATTTGGCCAGGAATCAGAATGGGGCTATTAAGACTGTAACAGACTCCCTCAAGAGTCAGTCAGAGACAGAGGAAGAACCAATTGCTGTTAGTGGGATATACAGACAGGAGTAGACAGCTTTGTTGAATGAGTTTTTTGCCCCTGACCGGCTAGGCATGGCCCATGTTTTAAACCAATTTCGTTCATATTTTGTGACTCTGCCTATACCTTAAGAATGTCAGTTTCCCTTAACCTTTTTACTGATTTCCTCTCAAAGATGTTAACCCAACATCAGTATGACTTTGGATAAACCATTCATGGGCCTTGGTTTCTCTATCCATAAAGCAATTCGGTTTTTGGTAGAGAATTCCTACTTTCTCTCAGCATTATATTTCTAATTGCCTGATGTCACTTTAAAGAACCTTAGGTTATACTCTTTCTGAAAAGTAATTTAACAATAATTTATAAAAGACTTTAAAAATAATTTCCCTTCTAAAATGTATCCTAAAGAAATAGTCATAAATCTGAAGAGATTTATTCACAGTTATGGTCATCTTAGACTTACTAATAATAATTAAAAAGTCAGAAACAATTTAAATAATCAACAGTAAGAAAGGCTAAATAAATTCAGATACTTGTATGTTTGAGTGTTAAAATATTAGAATATTGGAATAAAAACTCCAAGAACCATCAGAAATGGAGATTTCCCCCCAAAATATGATAATGAGGAAAAAAATTTTACAACTCATGTTAAATTGTTCATAATTTCAATCTATAAAATACCCGTATTCACAGGAAGAAAATCTGGAGAAAATCAAAACGTAACTTGCAGTTATCTCTAGGACATGAGATTAGTCTTCTTTTAATATTTGTTATCATTTTCCTAGGCAATGAGTATGTATTTCTTGCAGCCGGTGAATTACATTTTTAGGCAGGAATGGATTCCAGTGTTAGGAATTTGGAGTTGCAAGTCTGAGGTTTAGTACAGTTTGGCCCAGCAAATATTTATTGAATGCCTTTATGAGTCTGTTGCTGTTTCATGAGCTGGGGATAAAATATGGGTAAGGCAGAGTCTGGTCTAAGAGACAGACTGAAAACTGCCAGGAGGTTATCACAGGGTGCTATGGGAATGTGGGGAAGCAGGAGAGGGTGTTTGGGACAGAGGTATGAAGGGGACACAGAGCTTCAGAAACAGTGTCCTGAACGTTCTGGCTCCTGGTTCTCCTCCTCCTTACTTGCTCATGACCTTGGGCCAGTCATTCACCCAGTCAGCCTCTCAGTTCCCCATCCATAAAATGGAAATAACACTATCAACCCTCTCTACTAAAGCAGGTTGTGATTTTTGCAGATCATATCGAAACAGAGTACAGAAATGGGTTTGGTACCTGAGAAGAGTTATCAGGGGCTTATGGACTTAACTACTACTAAAGACAGCAGAAAGCAGAAGCCTTGATTTAATGGTTAACAGCTCACCAAGGCCTGAGGCCAATTGGATGACAGTTCTCTTGTGTCTTGGGTGAGGTTGCTACTTCTCGCTTCCTCTGAGCCTAGCAGCTATTTTGTGGTATGTTATCACTCAAAAAAATACAGAAAAGCTGATACGGGGATAAAATGGGTCTCCGTGGGAGATTCTCAGCTTCCACATTGTAGAATGCCCTCCTTTTCCTTCCTGGCTTTAGCTCTGGGGCATGACCTTCTGAAATCATCATGTTTTATGACCAAGAGGAAATTATGCTGCAGTTGAGGACCCCAGTCCCTATTATTTTGAAATTCACAAGCTCGAGTACTGTCTAGAATTAGACTGGGGGGCTTTGGGGCTGGTAGCACTGATGTTCAGTTTGCAGCTGTTGAAGCTGGATTCTTTTGTGTCAGTGGCATCTCCCATTGGCCCCAGTCGCTGGGTCACCACACATTTCAGAACAAAAGGAAAAGGCTGAAGCTCCTCTTTGCGTGGCCATATCTCAAATCTGCATACTCAGGAAGGCAAAGCCACCAGAGATGGGATTTGATAGTTCCCAAAAATATTCAGGGAGTGTGCTTCTTCTGCTCTTCCCTTGCGGTGGTGCTGGCTCTTCCCTAGAGATTCTTGCATAGAGTAGTTGGTTCATTCTGCCTCAGTTTCCCTCTCTCCCTCGGATCTTTCGCCTTTTTATTTCCTCTCTCCGCTTCCCTCCCTTTCATTTTCAACTAATATTTATGGACAATCTATTGTGCATCTGGCATTGTGTTATGCACTGCAGGGAAAACAAATTGAAAATGCTGCCCCAAATTTGAGATGAATACTCTGGAACTTTCAGAGGGCTATCACTAGCAGGCAAGATGATCAGGTCAGAGTTCATGGGGTTCTCTTGGTTAAGGCTCCATGGGAAAGGCTTTTATACACCTGAATTTTATAGTAGAGCTGGAGTCTAAATATGCAGAGAGAAAGTGGAGGCCCAAACAAGGGCCTGGAAGTGGGGACCAAGTGCAGTGGAGGGTAAGGTGCCAGAGTGGACAGAGCCTAGCCTGCCTTTATCTCTCCTGTCTCTCACAGGGGATGGATAAAATCTCACTCAACCACGAAAATTCCATTTCTTAGCATAAAACTTTCCCTTCCTCTTCTGGTTCTGAAGGAGTAATCCTGTATGGTTGGGCTCTTCTGAAACTTTTAATCCACTTGCTGAAGAATTTTGGCATAAAAAGATGAAAATGGAAACATTAATACCTACAGTTCAAAGAAGGTCTGTCCTTTTAAGGTACAGAAAGCATTAGCATCATAATTAGCAACACCCATGTTTTTTATCAGCCTGTTCTTTCTGTGTGACACTAAATAAAACCATTTTATAATATCAGCCCCAGACCTTTAGAAGTTTCATTGTACACTTCTATTGGCCAAGGAGTGCCTTAAAGACAGGCACCGGGTCCTATTCTTGTAACCCTAATATGGTGCTTCGTAAAAGTTTGTTGACCAACAGTACTAATGTGAACAGACACATAAGAGCATGTATTCTGAAAAATCTGGAAATAAGAATAAAGAGGTAGCAGCCCCATTTTCTAGGAAGACAAATTGAGACAAAGTACATGAAGAGCTTTGCTTAGCCTTTCTGCCAGAATTTGACAAGTTTCTCTTCTGAATTGTGGCCCTGTGGTGAGCTCTGCATGGCCTTGGCAGAGTAGGACCTGTCATGTCTACCACATGGTTGCTCCCCTGCAGTGCCAAAGGATGAGGCCATTTGGAGACAATCACCTTCTGTCTCTGGGCTTTGACATCTGGAAGGTGGACGACCAACAGGCCTTGGCTGGGCCTCCTGGCCCTTCAGCTTGCCGCATGTTTGTTGGAAGCCGTTTTTCAGGAGAAAGCTATGGTGGTGAAGGTCACCTTCTGGACAAATAATTCCGGTCCAGGGGCACCAGATGCAATAGGGAGTCTGAGGCAATGAACAAATGAACAAATGACTTTGTCTTAAAAGAAAATAAGATTTCAACAGAGCTGTGAGTGTCCTTTGCTCAATAGGATTGGCACTCTGTAGAGAAACAACTGAGGGTGGCTTGGTTAGAATCCAATTTTAGTAATTAGTTCTATTCACAATAAGGCATGTTAATAGGTCCCATGTTGAGCAGGCAGAATCCCCTGCCTCAGGTGCCAAGTGCCAATTAATGAAATCAACATTCAGGTCCCCCAGGTAAACAGCCATTCTATATCCATTCTCTTGGAGCTGTAGGCAGGCATTTCCCCCAGTAGTCCAGATCGTAGATAAATAGACTGTAAGCTCCAGGAAGACAGGGGTCATTCTTGTTTTGTTCACCACTATATTCTCAGTTGCCTGGCTTACCTCTAGTGTTTGTATTAGATTGTAAAAACAAAAAACAAAACAAAAAAACAGTAATTTTCCCCCTCCCTCTATTCTTGCCTGTTGCAATATGACTTTGTAGTTCCTAGCGTTGGGACTTGATTTGGCTGTACAATATGACAGAAGCTCATGGTCTCAGTTCTGGGCCTAGACTTTAAGAGCCCTTGCACACTTCTCTCCCTCTTGAACCCTGCAGAGCCTCAGTGTGAGCAAGGTCAGGCTGACCTACTGAGGAGCAAAGGATATATAGGCCCACTCACTCTTACCAACCCAACTAACAACTTGCCAACCCCTAGAAGTATAGTGACCTTGATGATCAGTAGCTGACCACAGATACATGAATGAATCTGGCTGAAACCAGATGGATTATCCAACTAGGCCAACCCAAACGGTCACCCAGAAAATATGAACTAAGGAAATGGTGATTGTTTCAAGCCAAGTTTGGGATGGTTTGTTATGCTATAAAAGCTAATTGATTAAGTACCCAATGTATATTTGCTGAGAGATGAATGGATTATTGATTAAAAGTCAACCACTCTTGGCTTGCCCAGATACACTCTTTTATATTATTGTTTTCCTTTTTTCTTTTTTTTTTAATAATTTTTATTTTGTTATATTAGTCACCATACAGTATATCCCCAGTTTTTGATGCAATGTTCTATGATTCATTATTTGCTTATAACACCCAGTGCACCATGCAATATGTGCCCTCCTTAATACCCATCACCTATCCCAATCCCCCACCCCCCTCCCCTCTGAAGCCCTCTGTTTGTTTCCCAGAGTCCACAGATGAGAGAAATCATATGATAGTTGTCTTTCTCTGCTTGACTTATTTCACTTAGCATTATCTCCTCCAGTGCCGTCCATGTTGTAGCAAATGTTGAGAACTCTTTCTTTCTGATAGCTGAGTAATATTCCATTGTATATATGGACCACAACTTCTTAATCCAGTCATCTGTTGAAGGGCATCTCGGCTCCTTCCACGATTTAGCTATTGTGGACAATGCTGCTATGAACATTGGGGTGCATATGGCCCTTCTCTTCACTACGTCTGTATCTTTGGGGTAAATACCCAGTAGTGCAATTGCTGGATCATAGGGTAGCTCAATTTTTAACTTTTTAAGGGACCTCCACACTGTTTTCCAAAGTGGCTGTACCAACTTGCATTCCCACCAACAGTGTAAGAGGGATCCCCTTTCTCCACATCTTCTCCAACATTTGTTGTTTCCCGCCTTGTCAATTTTTGCCATTCTAACTGGTGTAAGGTGGTATCTCAAGGTGGTTTTGATTTGAATTTCCCTAATGGCTAATGATTTTGAACATTTTTTCATGTGTCTGTTAGTCATTTGTATGTCTTCATTGGAAAAGTGTCTGTTCATATCTTCTGCCCATTTTTTGATTTGATTATTTGTTTCACATGTATTGAGTTTGAGAAGTTCTTTGTAGATCTTGGATACTAGTCTTTTATCTGTAGTGTCACTTGCAAATATCTTCTCCCATTTCGTGGGCTTCCTCTTAGTTTTTTTGACTGTTTCCTTGGCCGTGCAGAAGCTTTTTATCTTGATGAAGTCCCACAAGTTCATTTTTTCTTTTGTTTCTCTTGCCTTTGGAAATGTGTCATGAAAAAAGTTGCTGTGGCCAATGTCAAAGAGGTTGCAACCTATGTTCTCCTCTATGATTTTGATGGATTCCTGTCTCACATCGAGGTCTTTCATCCATTTGGAGTTTATCTTTGTGTATGGTGTGAGAGGTATGGTGTGGTCAAGTTTCATTCTTTTCCATATAGCTGTCCAATTTTCCCAGCACCATTTATTGAAGAGACTGTCTTTTTTCCACTGGATGTTTTTTCCTGCTTTGTCAAAGATTAGTTGCCCAGAGAGCCAAGGGTCCATTTCTGGGTTCTCTCTTCTGTTCCATTGGTCTATATGTCTGTTTTTGTGCCAGTACCATACTGTCTTTGTGATCACAGCTTTGTAGTATAGCTTGAAATCCAGCAACGTGATGCCCCCAGCTTTGTTTTTCCTTTTCAACACTTCCTTGGCAATTCGTGGCCTTCTCTGGTTCCACACAAATTTAAGGGCTGTTTGTTCCAGTTCTTTGAAATGTCCTTGGTATTTTGATTGGGATGGCATTGAAAGTGTAGATTGCTCTGGGTAGCATCTGATATGAGGATTGCTACCCCAGCTTTCTTTTGAGGTCCATTGGCATGAAAAATGGTTTTCCATCCCTTCACTTTCAGTCTGGATGTATCTTTAGGTTCAAGATGAGTCTCTTGTAGACAGCAAATGGATGGGTCATGTCTTTTTATCCAGTCTGCAACCCTGTGGCATTTATGGGAGCATTTAGGCCATTCACATTGAGAGTGATTATTGAGAGATATGGTTTTAATGATGTCATGTTGCCTGTGAAGTCTTTGTTTCTACAGATTGTAAATTTCTGTTCTGTATCACTCTTGGGCCCTTTTACTTTTATAGAACCCCCCTTAATATCTCTTGTGGGGCTGGTTTGGTGGTTATGAATTCCTTAGTTTCTGTCGATCCTGGAAGGTCCTTATCTCTCCACCAATTCTGAAGGGCAGCCTTGGTGGATAAAGGATCCTTGGCTGCATGTTCTTCTCAGATAGAGCTTTGAAAATACCCTGCCAACCCTTCCTAGCCTGCCAGGTCTCTGTAGGCAGGTCTGACATTGTTATTCTGATATTTTTCCCTCTGTACATAAGGATTTTCTTCCCCCTGGCCACTTTCAATACTACATCCTTGGATCTAATATTTGCAAATTGCACTATGACATGAGGTGGTGTAGGTCTGTTCTCATTGACCTTGGGAAGGGTCCTCTCTGCCTCTTGGACACGAATGCTTATTTCCTTTTCCAGATTAGGGAAGTTCTCAGCTACAACTTGTTCAAATATCTCTTCTAGACCTCTCTCTTTCTCCACCCCCTCAGGGGTGCCAGTGGTTCTGACATTGGAACGTTTCATTGAGTCAGTAATCTCCCGTAATCTACATTCTTGAGATTGGATTTTTTTGAGCCAAGTTTCTGTTTTAACTTTCTCTTCTACCATCCCATCCTCCAATTCACTAATTCGTTATTCTGCCTCATTTACCCTGGCTGTCAGAGAGTCTAGTTTAGACTGCATTTGATTCATAGCATTTTTAATTTCTGCCAGATTCGCTCTCATTTCTGCCCTTAGAGATTCTATATTCTCGTTAATATTTTTGTTAATATTTTTTTCAAGCCTACACATCATCTTGACCGTTGTTACTCTGAACTCCATTTCTGACAATTTGGTTACATCCATATCCATCAGTTCTGTGGTAGAGGCCACAGACTCATTATCTTTTCTTTGCTGGGGGGAATTTCTCCTACTTGTCATTCTGATGAGGAGAGGTCGTGGGGATGCCCAGAGCCCAAATTATTGACCAGGACCCAGGCAGTGGGCACTTGTTTTATAGGACCTTAGGGATGTGGTCTTCTTGATTTTTCAGCCTGCCTTCTGGGGGAGGGGCCTGCCGTACTGATACTCAGGCAACCCTGTTTGGGTAGAGTCGCCCTGTCCCCTGCAAGGGGAATGGGGATGGGCACAATGTGAGCTGGTATTTCTGGGCTTTTGTTCTCTGGTGGCTTTCCCTGGAGGTTTTCGGTGACTCTTCTGCGAGTCAGAGCACCAGTGGCCGTATCCTAGCCTCTGTCTCAGAACAGGGAGATTGCAGTCCGCTCTCCACTGAGCTCTCTTGGCCTCTTTAACTCTGTTTCTGTCGGTGCTGCTAAAAACCCTGCAGCATCCCAGGTTGTGCGTCCCATAGCCGTTGTCCCAGCCCTCACTTCCAGGGTTGGCATGTCTCTGTCCTTTGTGCTTCTAACACTGCCAGCCGCCTGCAATTCCCGCTCGCCTCCCGAGCTCCCTGTTTCAGTGTGGTTCGCGCGCGCTCTGGAGCTCCGGTTTTCAGTCTGGTCTCACACGCTCTCCTGAGCTCCCAGTATCAGTCTGGTTCCAGTGAGCTCTCCGGAGCTCCAGTTTTCAGTCTGGTCGCACGCGCTCCCAAGCTCTCGGTTTCAGTCTAGTTCAAGTGTACGCTCCAGAGCTCCGGTTTTCTTTCTTTCTTTCTTTCTTTCTTTCTTTCTTTCTTTCTTTCTTTCTTTCTTTCTTTCTTTCTTTCTTTCTTTCTTTCTTTCTT
>NW_024423343.1:90122420-90262031 GCF_017311325.1 Ursus maritimus | reverse complement strand
TCTTTCTTTCTTTCTTTCTTTCTTTCTTTCTTTCTTTCTTTCTTTCTTTCAAGATTTTATTTATGTATTTGACAGATAGAGACAGCCAGCAAGAGAGGGAACACAAGCAGGGGGAGTGGGAGAGGAAGAAGCAGGCTCCTAGCAGAGGAGCCTGATGTGGGGCTCCATCCCAGAACGCTGGGATCACGCCCTGAGCTGAAGGCAAACGTTTAACAACTGCACCACCCAGGCGCCTCCATGACTGCGCCACCCAGGCGCCCCCCGGAGCTCCGGTTTTTAGTCTGGTCGCATGTTCCCGGGCTCACGGTCTCAGTCTGTTTTCTCGGGGGTGCCAGTCTGCAAGTCTGGCCTGCTCCCCAGTGCAGGTGGCTACTGCTTTCCGGAGTCCGCCAACTCCCTCCCTCTTCCATTTATCTTCTGATATCTGTCCGCGGATTCACGGATCCCCGCTTCCTACCTCAATAGTCAGCTCTGGAGATGTTCGTTTGTAGAGATCCAGATGTATCTTCCTGCATCTCAGACTGATTTCATGGGTGTTCGGGATGGTCTGGTAGATATCTGGCTTGACTCAGGGGACCAACTAAAAAAGGGGTCCCCTAATCCTCCGCCATCTTTTCTCCTCCTTGCAGAAAGTGGTTACTTTTCTGTTCATAGAGTTTCTGCTACTCTTTTCTTCATTCTCCAGTTGCGTTCATAGGTATTCAGAATGGTTTGGTAGCTCTCTAGCTGAATTCCTGGGACCAGACGAACTTTAGGTCTCCTGCTCCTCCACCATCTTGGCTGTTTTCCTTTTTTTCTAACACTTACCACAAGCAGAATTATCTTGTTTCCTTATTGGTTTATTTATTTACTGTCTCCTTTACAAGCATGTAAGCTCCATGAGGATAGGAGGATATCATGTCTATCTTACTCATCTTTCAATTCCTATGGTCTGGAGCAGTTCTTGGCACATTGTGGGCTCTCTAAGTATTTATTGAATGAAAGAGTGGGGCACATAATGGGCTATCAATAAATATTTATGAATGAAGAGTGAATGGATTTCATTAATATCACTTATAATGAGGCTCGATGAGCAAAGATCTTGGGAAGTAGGTATCACATGTATTGGCTAAGGTATCCTTTACTCTTTGTTTTCCTGGACCCTCTTAGGATCCCTAGCTGGGTCTGAAAATTAAACTAACAAAGACAGATTAACAGGAAAGAAGCAAATTTATTTAATATAAGTTTTATATTACATGGGAGCCTTCATAAGGAAATGGAGAACTGGAGGAATGGTTAAACCTGAGGATTTTTGTGCTAGGTTTGATGAAAGATAGTCAGTCATGTAGGCAAAAAAGCATGAGGTAAATGTAATAAACTTGGGGAAACGTAGCAAAGGCTGTTTGTTCAGATTCTTCTCTGCATCCCTTTGTTTTTAGAGGTAAGGATGCTCCTTTCTTCTGGGTATAAGGAAGGTATCTCCTATATGAGGGGCTTTATGACCTGTTTCAGGGCAAAAGAGGGAGGGGGGAGAGACCATCCTTCTACTTTTTTCTCAAACTCCTTCAGCTCAGAATATTCAGTATGCCAAGATGCCATTTTTGGGGGTAGTGTGTTCTGAACCCGATCATCCTTAATTTTTTTCCTTATAAGTCAACACTTATTAAAGCCTGGCAGGTAAAAATAAAGAACTTTACTTTTGTAGAGATATTGTTATATTTCTTTTCTTCTACCTCAATTCTTAGACCCCTATTTCCCTTCCCCAATAATTTTTAATTATCTGTGTTTAGATGATTTGCTTGGATTTTCTCCATTGAAAACACCACCAGTAGAAAGTTGCTATTCAACAGGTTATAGTTTCCATTAAGCAAGAAGAATAAATTCTAGAGATCTGCTGTACAAAATTGTGCCTATCCTTAGCAGTACTGTTTTGTACACTTAAAAATTTAAGAGAGTAGATCTCATGTTAAGTGTTCTTACTACAGTTTTTTAAAAAAGGAATATAATATGGCTGTAATTGATGGAGATTTATGGAGTTCAGAGCATCCCTGTCTCCAAAGACAAAGGTACACCAAGAGGAAGCTGAGCCAACAGGCCCTGCTAAGTTCTCCCCAGTTTACCACACTTACCTCATACCCTTTTGTCCTTTCCCGGTTTTCCATGACTTTCCACTTTCCATCAAAACTAGTATAAAAAAAATACTCAAGTTGAACTGTTTCTTCAGGTCTTCATTTCCTTATGAAGGCTCTGGTGTCATGTGAAAGTTTAATTAAACAAATGTGTTTGCATTTCTCTTGTTAATCTGTCTTTGGTCAGCCCAATTTACAGTGGCCCCAGCCAGAGAAGCTTGGAGGGAAGTAGGAAAAAGATAATATTAAGAAGAGAATAGTGGCAGTTTTTGTGATTCTAAAGATTAGTTCTTTGACTATAATCAGAGTCTGAGAGTGGGAACATCACTCATGGTGTTAACAAATACATCCTTAGCAATTACAAAATGAAAACCATTTAAAGAAGCACTACCACCATCAGTAGCATCATCAACAACAGAAGCAACAACAACAAAACTTTGTTTCTAAAATTTCCTCTCTCTTCCTTACTCTGCTCCTACCTCAGATATTTACCTTGGCTTCTTGGCATTTAGCTTCTTAGAGGAAATAAAGATTTCCTTTATTTACTCATATTTGTTTTCCATCTTAGACCTAAGTGGACAGAGAAATGACACAGAAGACAATGCAGATGAGATCTGCACTTTAAAATCCGAATTATACTTTTTCAGTTGTTAATCAATAATAAAATTGCAGTGTACTGTTAACATGCAACATACACCAAATGAAGTCTTTCACTTGTTTCTTATTGACTGTTGTTAGTGAGCTAATCTCTACGTTTTGGAAGCAATAAAATGTGTAGTTAGTATTTTATTATACAGCCTCATTTTGAAAAAAATATAGCATAATAAATGAGTAGATTTGCACTCAGGTTGGAGTCTTATTACAAAGTGGTCAAACACATGGTAGATTTTCTTTTGCCTTTATGGTCAGGGGCTCTAGCATCTAAACATCAGTTGGAACAAGGCGATGGACCTTGATTTTCCCAGAAAGCGCTAGTGCTATTTAAATCTGTCATCTTCTACCTCTAGGGTTGAAAAAAATATATGAGAGTGAAGGAATGGATTATTTTCTAGTGTAGCGTAGAGGAGGAAATTTTTCCTGGACCCTCTTACTGTTCCTAGCTAAGTCTGAAAATTAAACTGACAAAGAGAGATTAATAGGAGAAAAGCATACAGATTTATTTAATATAAATTTTACACGACATGGGAAACTTCATAAACGAGGACCGAAAGAAACAATTAAACCTGAGTATTTTTATGTTAGATTTGATGAAGAGTGGACAGTCATCAGAATATGATAGGTTAGAGTATGAGGTAGGTGGAATAAAGGGCTGCTTTCTTGGCTTCTTCTCAGTGTCTCTTTGTCTTGGAGACAAGGATGCTCTTTTCTTCTGGGGATAGGGAAAGCACCTCTCACATGAGGGTTTTATGATCTGCTTCAGAGGTAAAGGGTGGTGGAGGTCAGAGTGACCTTCTGCTTCTGCTGTTTTCTCAAACTGTTTCAGCTTAAAATCATCTATATGGCAAGGTACCATATTTTGGGATATTGTGTGCTGAACCCCACCATTAGACATTTCAGACACTTTGGGCATTGTCACAAATTATAGTCATTTTTACTTTAGGAGTAGGGAAAGGGAGGTGGGGGAGAAACTTCCTTTTGCCACTCAGATTACCCCTCCCAGATAATTGCCAACGTTGCTTCTCTTCAAGCCCGGCTCAGACTATGAGCCACGCATGTCAAATGTGACATGAAATATGTGACTGGCTGAGTGCCCAGTTCTCAGAAAACATTTTATGGAGGGATTCAACTGGGTCGGTTAAATCTCTCAATTTTTCTATGACAGTGTGTGCTGGTTCCCTTTCTGGTTCCAAACGTTTGCTTTGTCAGGATCTTTCTTTTCACTCCTCTTTTCTTTGTGGGGCTTTCACATCATTCCTTTTCCTTAATCTGGTTTTTGGGCCATTTATTTGGCTTTCAAATCAGCCCATCAGGGCACTGACTTCAGGGGGGAGTGAAAAGAAAGGAATCCTGAGGAAGGCCCACCTGCACCTCTGCCCGTCATCGATTTCGTCAAAGGGGATTTATTAAGCACTGACTTGTGCCTAATCTCCCCTGGAGTCGAAATTTATTGTTGAGAAATCTCAGACCTTAATGGGTATCCAAGTGTTTCAGATTCAATTGCAGATGAGTCTTAATGGCAATTCAAATGTTTGAAGACAGTGTTCCACATATTCTTCTCATGCTTTTATTCAATTACTACTTGTTATTATGGGTTTATAAATCGATTGCACTAGACTTACGCTTGCTGAGCAAATTTTTATGAAGATCTTAATCCAGAAAGCCAACGTCAGTGGCATTTTTAAGCTAATTCTTTTGCTCTGGACAGCACATCCAGCCTATGCTTCCCATTTTCCCCTATCAGTGCCCTGACCCTTGCTTGCACAGCCAGGACATCAGATCATGAAAAGCCCAAGTACCGGGATCAAAATGTGGATGACAGGAAGCTCAGCAGGAGGATATTAACACTAATTAGAATACTTTTTTCTGACCACAGATAATGATGGCTTTCTTTGTTCAGCATCATGAGTAAATCCCCTCACTACAGATTTCCATACTCTGAACCAATCTGAGCATCTGGATGGAACTGCTGTTATGGCTGAATTAGCCATTCCAATTAGAGAAAGTAGGGAGTTGCCTCCGTGTTTCGATTCCCCAATCATCTGTGATAACTGGATTTAAAGGGGGTTTATGAAGCCGTTCTTAGAAGGAAGATGCATTAACTATGACCTGACCTATTAAGCATGTGCAGAAGTTATGAGCTCAGAAAGGGCAGGGACACACAGAAGTATTTTGAATTGACACTTAATTTTTTTTTCCCCCTCACTGCGCTGGCTCTGTGCTGAATTAATTCCACTTTTATCTTGCTTTTAAATAAAAATTTATGGATGGCAGCTGAGGTCCTTCTTAGGGTCTTTATGATTTGGGATTAAGATCCTTAAGTGTCTGGGCAACTCATTAGCATGTGCACTCTATCCACTTGTATGGAGTCAGTGGAGGAAAGGAAATGAGGGAGAAGGTTGGGGAAGAACAAAGAAACAAATAGGTGGCCATTTTTAGATAATAATAACAATAATTATTAAAATTATTATTATTATTATTTCGCTGGAGCAATTAAAAGGCTTCCCTAAAGGCTAAAAATCGCATGCTACCCTCAACTATGGCAGAATAAGCATTTTGGTCAAAATTTAAATTCATTTTGAAAGTAAGGATTTAAACACGTAGTTTAAATTCTAAACCTTGAATTTTTAAAAAATGTTAGGAAAACAAACTTTCAAACAACATTCTACTACACAGAAATCTAAAGGCATTGTTGAGATGAGAAGCAGTGAGCTTCTGTCCTTTCCAGATACACAGCATTGCTCTTTCAACATTTGTGTCTTTGACCAACCCATTCAGAGGCTTTTTTGCCAGTGGGGGATTTGTGTTTGTTGGGCAGGGCTGAGTGGATAGGAAGACTAATGTGTAACCTTGAGCCTGCATCCCAAATGCTTCCAAGCTAGAGAGTCTCCTTTCCACCCCACTACTGATGAGGTAGCAAAGTGGTGAATCTCAGAATACCCCTTCCTTGGCAGACTGTCAGCTATGGCTGTTACCTGCTGGAGCAACCCCATGGGGAATTAGTCACGTGGAGTCCTGTGTCATGGAGCACAAGGAGTTTTTATAATGTAGCTCCTTTTACAGGGTTTGAGCTGGCTTACCCTTGACCTTTGGGGGTCTGGGTAAAAGTGCCTCCTGTCTACTTTCTGTGATGTACACAGCCCGGTCAGCATAAACTGGCATTACGCAGTGTTAGAATAGCTTCTTAAAGTGCTCTTAAGGGTTTTCCTGAAAGGGAGATTTCTTGATGCTTTCTTGGCACCTTTTCAATGTTTAATAAGTTTTCTCTCATCTCTGAGCTGCACCTACCCTTCAGTGGCCCTTCCACAGTGCTAAAAACAAATACAGAGAGACTAAAAGCTGGTCAAGAACATCTCTGGTCCACAACAAACATTTATGTATAAGTCATCATGTGGATGATTAACATATCTCAGTAAGATTCATAGAGAGCTATTTGAATTAGAGAAGAACTTGATAGGGGTGCCTGGGTGGCTCAGTCAGTTAAGCGACTGACTCTTACTTTAGGTTTAGGTTATGATTTCTGGGTAGTGGGATCCAGCCCCTTGTCAGGCTCTACACTCCTGTCTCCAGCTCCGCACTCAGTGGGGAGCCTGGTTGGGGGGAAGATGGAGAAGGGTTAGGGGGGAAATGGGAGGGGTGGTGGTGGTGGGTGTGTGTGTCTGCTTCTTTTCCTCCCCTTCTCCCCCTCCCTGTCTCACATGAGTGTGTGCGGGCCCCCCCCTCAAATAAATAAATAAATAAATAACAACTCCTTAAAAAGAGAAGAATTTGATACCTCCAAATAATAAATATATTTATTTACTCTATATAGTTTACACAAAATTCAGTACACTTTATAGCATATGGGTGGAGGGATGGTAGTGAGGTAGGTAATATAGCTCATGTAGGTGAACTTCTTGTTTTTGTTAACTGAATCAGTCAAGATGGGGCTTTACTTTATGTCTATGCCTATACTTCACTGTTTCTTGGAAAACTGGAACATAGCTGGACATCAGGACGGCAGAAATCGATACAGACTCCAGCTTCTCTGTCTACAGAGTCCCCAAGGGCAAGACTTCATCTTGTTCATAATCATAGAGCCTGACACTTACCAGGTGCTTAATAGATGCTTGATAGGGAAGTATAGAAGGAACTGAAGCAAAAGGATTTTAGTGAAAAGTGCAATTAGTGGGTATGGTGTTTCAGTGGTGCTCACTGATGAGGATGGTGATTAAATATTAACTTGCATTCTGTTTTAAATACAGAGAAAGCACTTTCATGTTTCTTTGACTTTAGATTTTTCATGTGTGAGGTGATGATTTGGATCAGATAATACCAAAGGTCTTACCACATCTAGCATGCTAAAAATCTATTCCCAATTACTGCACCCAGAGTCAATAAATATTGAGTACTCATTAGCTTGGATACCTGGCTAATCTTATTAGCTTGTTGGGAATATGGAATAAATGTACTATGGTCTCTACCCTTAGGATTTAGAGAGAAAAAAATATCACATGTAATGAGAACGCAGTTTACTTCTCAACTGTGGGCTCTAAAGATGCCTTCATGAGTGAGATTCCTTGGAGAATGAGGATGACTTGAGTAACTAGATAATGGGGAGAAATATCAATCCAGGTTGAAGGAAGAGTATGATCAAAGGTGGGAACCAGTTGACATGTTTGGGGACTCTGAGAATATGGACATGATTTTAGAATGGGAAGTAGAGAGAAATATATTTGGATAGATAGGCTAAAAACAGATTTTAAATATTCAGAAGGCAAGTAGAAGGTAGGAAAGGTAATAGAGACACATCATCATTGTCCATATCCTCCTCTTATCAAGCTTCTGATTAATATGTTATACAATGGGCCATCCTTCTGGAAATGCTCTCTTCTCTTAGCTTCCGTAGACCCCATGTCTTTTGTCTTTCCTGTCTCCTCAGTCTTCTTTGCAGGCTCATCCTCCTCTACCCAACCTCTAAGTGTTGGAGGCCCTCGGGGTCCAGTCCTTGGCCTCTTCTCTATCTACTGTACTTGATTTAATCTAGCCTCATAACTTTAAATGCCATCTTCATGGAAATAACTAACTCCCCAATACATATCTCTGACCTCATCCTACCCCTTGAGCTCCTCAGACTCATATTTCCATCTCCACACTTGACATCTTCATTTAGATACCTCACAGGAACCCCCCCATTACATAGTCATCATTCCCGCTTACATATTGTTTATTCCCCACTGTGGCTAAGGCTGCTGGTGTCCACCAACATCCTTTCTATTCTTTTTCCTTTAGTAAAATAGCTTTCCAATTTTAGCTTAAAATATAGCTGCCCAGCCAAAGGCTATATTTCATGGCCTCCATGTCAGTTAGGTGTGGTCATCTCTCACCAATGAGACATCAACAGAAGTGGTGTGTACCACTTCTAGATGGTGGTTCCAAAATTGTGCTTTCCTTACAGGCTGGGATGCAGTTGGGAGGGCTAAAGCCAGAACAGCTAACTTAGATCCAGAAATAGAAACATTGCATTCAGGATGGCCAAGTTATCCTACCAACTGTGGACTCTCTACCTATGGCTTATTATGTGAGAGAAAAATTGTTCCATATTTTTGAGCCACTATGCTCAGGACCCATTTTATATAGCAACTTAGGCTATACTCCTAACCAATCTACCCCATCTTTCCCATCTCAGTAAATGGTACCCTCATCCACCTATTTCCTGAGCCAGAAACATGTTGATCCCTCATTTTCTTCAAATCCAATTTATTAGTAAGTCCTATTGATTGTACCTAAAAAAATATACCTCAAATCCATCCACAATCCAAATCCATTCATAGCTACTACCTAACCTCCAAACTGATGATCTTGTTTTGTGTTTGACCCCGTACAATCCTTCTCCTGACTGCAGGCAGAGATAGATTTAAAAACTTAATGCATCAGGGCACCTGGGTGGCTCAGTCAGTTAAGCGTCTGCCTTCGGCTCAGGTCATGATCCCAGGGTCCTGGGATGGAGTCCCACACTGGGCTCTCTGCTCAGCGGGGAGTCTGTTCCTCCCTCTCAGTCTCCCTTTGTGCTCTCTCTTCTCAAATAAATAAATACATAAAATCTTTAAAAAAAAACAACAAACTTAATGCATCATGTCATATTCCTGTTTGAAACCTCTCAGTGCCTTCTCATTTTATTAAGATAAAGCCCTAAGTCCTGAGCTTTACCTTCTATGACCAAGTTTCTGCTTTTTTCCCCAACCTCATCCTGTGTCACTTTCTCCTTGCTCACCAGTCTTTAGCCACAGGGCCTTCTTTCCATTTCAGTTCCTCAAACAGTCCAAACTCTTCCCAACCTCACACCTCTGCTCACATGTCATCTGTCTAGGGAAGTTCTCTCCTTCAATTCTTTGTCAGGTTGTCTCCTACTCATCCAGGTCTTGGCTTAGGCCCCTTGCTCAGCTCTCCAATCATATTTCATAACAACCTATTGTTTTCATTTATAGTACATCATAATTTATGATTATACATTAGACGGAGGCTCTGTTTGTTGGATGTCTGTTCTTTCCCATAGTCTGGAAGCTCTCTAGAGGCAGGGACCATGGTGATGCTGTTCACCTCCACACACCTAGCATTGTCACGATGCTTTTCTCACAGTAGTTGTTCAATAAATTGAATTCTTCCTGAAATGAAATAAGTAGGAGAGAACTATGATAGAGCAGAGATTAAGGAAAATTTATCTAGGAGAAATATGTTAAGTGGATTTTAGTTGGAGAGAGACTAGTTTAGTTTAGTATTAGTTTCCCAGGGCTACTGTAACAAATAACTACAAACCAAGGGCCTTAAAACAACAGAAAGTCATTCTCTCATTGTTGAGGAGGTTAGAAGTCTGAAAGCAAGGTATCAGCAGGGCCAAGTCTCTAGGGGAGGATCCTTCCTTGCCTCTTCTAGCTTCTGGTGGTTGCCCACAATCCTTGGAGTTCCTTGGCTTGTGGCAGAATCACTTGAATCCTGCCTCTGTTGCCCCATGGCACTCTCCCTGGGTGTGTCTTCTGTCTTTATGTCTCTTCTCTTCTTATAAGGACAGCAGTCATATTAGATTTGTGGCCTACTTTATTCCAATATGGCCTCACCTTACCTAGTTAGATCTACAAAGACCCTGTTTTCAAGTAAGGTCACATTCTGAGGCTCCAGTTAGACCTGAGTTTTGCGGGGGGTCACTATTCAACTCAGTGTACTGGAGGTATAAGGAAACCAATTTGCAATATTCCAGGCAGGAGGTGAAAAAGGCCTGACCTATGTATAAATGTAAGACCAAGTGACAATTGGTCATAATTAAGAAATGATAGACCATGGAATTTTAGGGCTGGAAGAGACCTGAGAGGCCTTAAGTCTTATGATTCTCAAATTAGGCTTCTTATAGCTTTCAAATAAGGTAACTCACTGGCGGTTAGAAAGTGGTGGCTGCGGGGGAGGGGGGGTTGGGGGGGTGGGGATGGCAATAAGGAAAGTTTTCCAGGCCTACCACCCCTTGTATAATCAGAACAATTATAATTTTATGTTTTAGATGCTTGGTGTCCACAGAAGATTTTGTTTGAAGATTGATTTTGTTATAAATCTTGTCTAAATCTCTCATTTCACTGACCAGGAAATTGCAGCCAGTTAAAGAACAAGACAGTGATACAGAAGTAAATTGCATAGTGTGAACTATTGGATTTAAGAAGGTGGGGAGAAGCCAACCAGAGCAGTACAGGAAATTTGCATGAAAGAGAAGAAGTTTTAAACCTAATGGCCACATTTGTGAAATACAATGAGAAAACAAAGTTCAGGGGTCTTTTCTTTGTTCGTATAAACTATAGTTCTTCTGGACAGGGACCTGGGGGTGGCCCTGTTCCTGGAGCAGGGACACAGGACAAAGTGGAAGGAGGCAGGAGATCTGAGTATAATTCTGTCCTGCCCAGGTCACTGAGCAACAGACTGGACACAGAGATGAAGGGGAGGGAAGTACCACAGGTGGCATCTGGGTTTCACAAGTAAATAATGAGGAGACAGGATGGTATAGCAGATGGGGAAAGGTCGTTTGGACAGAGATTTAGTTTATAGAGGACCTTTTGTTTTGTTTGTTTTGGACATACTGGGTTTGAAGTGACAGTGGAAAACGAAAACGTTGGCAAGTAAACCTGTGTCTCTTTTGTAGCCCCCATGACCTTTTCATTCCAATGACGGACAAGGTAGTGTCTCTTAGTCCATGGTGTTCTTCCTACAATGCCCGTTTTGGAATGCATTTAATAGAGGTTTAAGAAATACTAATCTGTGATTGGGGCCATCATTTCTCACCTGGACCACATAACATATTCTCTAGCTAAGTGGTCCTCCCAAATGGACTCAGGCTCATTTTAATTTCTTCTCCACACTGCAGTTAGTTATCACAAACCTAATTGCGTTATCTATCCCTGCTTTAAAACACTTCATTGCTCTTAGAGCAAAGATCAAAGTCCCCGTGTGCCTTATGAGATGTGCTCATTCAGGTAGGTCTGACCCCTGCCTTGACTTCCTACCCTCATCTGACACCACTTCTCCCCCTGGCTTTGGAGATCTAGCCACACTTAGTTTTGCTAATTTCTTCCTGCCCCGGGCCTTTGCATGTGTCCTTCATGCTATCATTTCCTGTACCTTTTACTCTCTCCAAATACACAGTCATCCTTAAGATGCCAGCCAGCACAGTCAACATGTCTTAAGGACTTTTTCCCTGACCTAGGTCTAAGTCAGTTTAGATCACCTTTTGTTTCTTTCAGAGCACTAAGCTCAGTTCATAAATATGCAATTTTTTTTGCCTTGGATATTTGTTTAATGTTTAGCTCTCCTATTCTAGGTCCTTATGAGCAGGGACTATGTATGTCTTGCTGTGCTCACCACCTAGCACAGCACCTGGCATGTAGAAATGGAATGAGTGAATGAATAAAAGCCATAATTCAAATATTTGGACTTCTTTAGATTCTAAATCCTGATGTTGAATTCAAAGCACAACTTTTTTTTGGTGGTGGGGGGGGCAATTGCTGCTTTTGTGTATAGGTTATATCACACTTTAACAAAAATTTAAAATTTAAATCTTCCCACTATCTAAGTATTTGACAAGTTATATTGGTCATTAAAAATGCATTTCCTTGAAGACCTTGATTTGGGCTATTAAAGCACTTGCTGAGAGACATTCTCTTCCTCCTCCTTCTCCTCCTCATCCTCCTCCTCCTCCCCCTCCCCCTTCTTCTTCTTCTTCTTCTCCTCCTCCTCCTCCTTCTCCTCCTTCTCCTCCTTCTCCTCCTCCTCCTCCTCCTCCTCCTCCTTCTTCTTTTTTTGGCTGAGAAACACTCTTATGTTTTAAAAGCAAAAAACAGCAGATGTTGGTGAGTATGTGGAGAAAGAGGAACCCTCTTACACTGTTGGTGGGAATGCAAACTGGTGCAGCCACTCTGGAAAACAGTATGGAGGTTCCTCAAAAAGTTAAAAATAGAGCTACCCTATGACCCAGCAATTGCCCTACTAGGTATTTATGCAAAGGATACAAACAAAATAAATCGAAGGGACACATGCATCCCAATGTTTATAGCAGCATTATCAACAATAGCCAAATTATGGAAAGAGCCCAAATGTACATCGACTGATGACTGGATAAAGATATGGTGTAGATATATATAATGGAATATTACTCAGCCATCAAAAAGACTAAATCTTGCCATTTGCAACAGTGTGGATGGAGCTAGAGTGTATTATGCTAAGTGAAATAAGTCAGTCAGAGAAGGACAAATACCATGTGATTTCACTCATATATGGAATTTAAGAAACAAAACAGATGAACATAGTGGGAAGGAAAGGAAAAGTAAAATAAGATAAAAACAGAGAGGGAGACAAACCATAAGAGACTCTTAACAATAGGGAACAGACTGAGGGTTGCTGGAGGGGAGGTGGGTAGGGGGATGGGGTAACTGGATGGTGGGCATTAAGGACAGAACCTGTTGTAATGAGCACTGGCTGTTATGTACAAGTGATGAATCACTAAATTCTACCTCTGTAATTAATACTATACTGTATGTTAACTAACTAGAATTTATATCAAATCTTGAAAGAAAAAAAAAGTGAAGAAGTTGCTTGACTTTATTTTTTTTATCTTTCTTAAATGTATTGAACAATTTCCTGATTTCATAAAAAGAAGATATTTAATACAAGTAAATGGTTAAATGGATCTTAATAATGGGCATCATCAATATAAACATCATTGGCTATTCTCTGATATAATTATAGTACTCAGCTCTTTTTAATGGCAGAAGCAAAGCACTCATTTATATCTTTTTTCTTTTTTTTTCTTTGTTTTTTTTTTCTTTTTCTTTTTTTAAATTTAAATTCAGTTGACTTTAAAAGCCTCTCTACAAAATCAGGTTACTATTTTACCTTTTGAAGGCTGCAGTAGCCATGGAGGTGGCTGCTCAGAACTTCCTTCAAGAAAGAACTTGTCTGGAGTTCAGTCAGCTGACAGTTTCCAGCTGTGAGTGCCTTCAGGTCACACCCAAGCTCTCTAGCAGAGGCCACTATGCCAGCTCTACCCAGGCAGGCCCCAGCAAATGATAGAGCATGGTCAGAATGCCAGGACCTAGCCATTTCTGCCCAATGTGGGGCTTCTCTACTAGGTGCCCTTTTCCCTGGAGCTACCAGTTGGGTTGGCCAAGACTTTGCTGGGTCTGCACTGTGATCTGAGGCTCTCTCTTCCCAATCCTCTTCCTCCCTAAGATCGCAGTCTGAAGGCTTTCTCTTCCCAATTCCCTTCCTTTCCCTTTGATCTTTCCTGGGATATCCCCTCCAATAGACCTGTTGCCTTCCTAACCCTCTCTCAGCCTCTGCTTCTCAGAACATCCAACCAACATAGAGGGCTTCCAGTAATATAATGATATAAGATTAAAATGTTAGGGTTGTATTTCTTTAGATTTTACAGTTTTCCTTTCCTAGCTCATTCTGTCTGAAGAGTTTTAGCTGCTCACTATATAAGGACTATTTCTGAAATGAAGAATAATTCCAGAAGAAGAATAAGTTCTTGTTACTAGTCTGTAAGTTCCACGAGACCTGAGATTTTTGTTTGTTACTGTCACATCCCAACACTTGACACATAGCAGATGCTTGATGAATATTGAATGATTGAATGTATATCTTAAGGACCATTTTTTTTCTGTTTATATTAAACAGAAGAGACAAGAACAAGACATACTATAATAGCATTTTATACAGAGGCTGTATTAGTTTGGTAGGGCTGCCATAACAAAGAGCCACAGACTGGGTAGCTAAAACAACAGAAATCAATTTTCTTAAGTTCTGGAGGCTGGAAGTCTGAAATCAAGGTGTCAGCAGGATTAGTTTCGCCTGAGGTCTCTCATGTTAGCTTGTAAATGGCCATCTTCTCCCTGTGTCTTCACGTGATCTTCCCTCTGTGAGTGTCTGTGTCTTAATTTCTTCATAAAGACACCAGTCATGCATTAGGGCCCACAGAAACCTGATTTTAACTCAGTTCCCTCTTTAAAGAAACCATCTCCAAATACAGTCACGTTCTGAGGTACTGGGAGTTAGGGCTTCAGCATATGAATTTTGGGGAGTACTACTTAGAGCCCATAATAGAGATCCATAAAAACGTGCCATTAAGCAATTCTTTGGTTTAAGGTGTTTTACTTTGTGTTGGATGCAAATGCGAAAAGAAATAAAATACAATAAAATAATATGAAAAATAAAAATTATATGAAACAAGGCAAATGTCTGATTTATAGTCAAAGAATTATATAAGTGTATCTAAAAAGCAGACAATGAGGTATAAAGGCTTAAATTCTTTGATAATTCCTGGGTGAACTTGTAATGCTTAATCAAGTACATCACACATCATAAAAAAGAAACAAGTTACAACTCATAAATGACCATATGCTTGAAACTACCAATGGAGATTTCTTTACCATGTGAATTTAAAATCTAAATCTAACCAGATAGTATCTTTCTCATTAAAATATATTTTTTGAAGAGAATTTTTGGTTTTAAAGATTTTATTTACTTATTTGAGAGAGAGAGATAGAGATAGAGAGAGAACACGAGGTGGGGAGGGGCAGAAGGTGGGGAGAGGGAGAAGCAAACTCCCTGCTGAGCAGGAAGTCCCACTGAGGCCGGATCCCAGGACCCTAGGATCATGACCTGAGCTGAAGGCAGATGCTTAACTGACTGAGCCACCCAGGCACCCCAAAGAGAATTTATATACTCTATAGACATGTGGGACAATTTGTTTCCCAGAAAAATACAAATTATGAAATTTATTACTTATTAAAACATTAATTTCATTTTAACCATAGGAAAAATGTTAATTTTTCCTTTCTAGTCCCTTCTGTCTTCCTGATTCCTGAGCCTATCTCAAGTAATAAAAGTAATGGGCTTGTGGGATGCCCTTCACAAAAGTGAACATTGGTCTTTCTTGGCTGGCATTTCCCACCTCCAAAACTTGCATTATGTTACATGCTGTAAACCACCATTGTTGTGTGCCGCTATATTTTGGGGACTTATTAGAATGAAGGAAGTTCTTCCCTAACATGACATTTCCTTTCTAATACAATACAAAAATGGAGTATTTAGGGTTGACCACTTACACATTGTTCCCATTTCTGGCCCCACGGTATTGCCGTCATGTATGAATGCCTAACGCTTTTAGAGATTTCCTTTAGGGTTTTCTAGTATGTTTACTTTCCTGTGGATTTTGAAAGACCTGACCTCTCTGAGAGAAGTCTTTTGAGAGACCCCAGATGCATATCACCTCTATGAGAGCTTTAACAGGCCAGCCTTGTAAAGATGGTGCCGTAACTATGTACTGATTCAAAATTGCTTCGCTCACCGTAAGCACAGTCTGGGCCCATGGCTACCATTCTCTTCTACTTGTGGAATTCTCTAGAGCCCTTCCTTGACATCATGACTGTCAGTTCAGAAACACTGATTATATCAAAGGCTCTATCGGGAATATAACGTTAAGATTTCTGCTGTTAGTAAATTCTACTACTAGATTCTAAATACCTTGAGGGTAATGGACATGTCTGATTTTAAAAAAAATATATCAAACTGTTAAAAGATAAACTGAGGCACATTAAAAAGTGTAAGATTTTCTTTGAGCAAATTGGGCTGGAATAGGGTAGCATCATACCAGAAGTAGTTTGGAGTGCTCCTTGATAGAAGCCCAGAGAAAGACTTAACACAAAAAAGATTCAGAAGGGAAGAAAGGAAGTTGTTTGATTGGCTATACCTTAAAGCCTGTTGTCTGTTTTCAATTGCTTGTCTTTAGCATTTTGATTTTGTAATCTTGAGGTGTTTACTGCAGGCTTAGATTTTGATTTGCTTACATATTTAATGCCTACTTGGGCCCCCGAGGGTAAGTAAAAAAAAAAAAAAAAAAAAGGGAAAAGACTGTGTTCCTATCTTGGAGTGTTTATAGCCTAGGAAGGAGCTCCTGCACTTCCTTCTTCCCTGACCTATGCCTTTTAAAACAAGCTGATTATCTTTTCATTATTCATTATAATAAATTTTGAGGATACAGAGAAACCAAGATTTAAAAATCAACCAAAAAACCTATGGCTTAACTGCTGCTAATAACATTTCATCTTTTTTCATATGAATAGACTTTTAAAAAAATTAAGTATATTTACTTTTTCAATTTTTAAAAAAATTTATTTAAATTCAGTTAATTAATGTATAGCGTATTATCGGTTTCAGAGGTAGAATTCAGTGATTCATCAGTCTTACATAACACTCAGTGCTCATATGCAGAGACTTTTAAAAACGTTTATAATCAGATAACACACACAATTTTGTAACCTGCTTCTTTCATCTCACACATCATAAAAGTTTTCCAGTAGCCTGTGTAAACATTATTTAAGAAGCTAGATTATATTCCAGGGAGTGGATTCACCATAGCTTCCTTAATCCTCATTTTGCTGCCAAGTATGTATTCAACTTCCTGCCTTTTTAAAAATTCTAAATGCAAAACTCACCTTTGTGCACAAAACATTTTTAATATTTAGGATTGTTTCCTAAAATTAAATGCCCAGAGATGGTCTCTCTCTGTTAAACGGAATGAGCATCACAACTCCCAGGGCATGTCCAGTGACTTTGGTAGGGTCTGGTCCCTTTGCCCCTGACCCCCAGCGCTCGGTGATGCCTGGCTCACTGGGTCCTTATCCTTGGAACATTGCTACTTTGAAAATGTTCGCTAGTTTGATAAGTGAGAAGTAGTGTGCTGTTGTTTTGATTTTTATTTATTTGGTTGCCAGTGAGGTCGAACATTTCCTCATATTTTTGTTTATCACTTTTATTTCCTCTTTTACGAATTGGCACTTTGTGTCCTTTCTCATTTTATTTATTATTTCTTCCACATCTCTCTTTCTCTCTCTTTTTTTCCCCCCACTCCATACTAGTAGGGTTTTGGCTCAGCCAGGGATTTTTTTTTCCAAGGCCACTTTAGCCAGTATAGCTTGTTTTCCTTCACTCAGGATGGTGGTGACTGAGCAGTCATTTTTATACTGTCAGGCAGATATAACAGAAAATGCTCTTTAAAACAGAAAGTACTTTAAAGTTGCTTCAGCTTTATGGAGTCTTCTCATCTGAGACAGCAGTTGGGCTTCTCACCTTGGAAAGAATGTTCTATAAAGTGAGGAAGTTCACTTGGGGACATTTTTAGTAAGAGACCTAACAGTGGCAGCCACTTGGAGATTAATTCTGACATTCCCATGAGGCACTTGAAAGTGTAAAGGGAAGAGAACTATACCCAGTCCTCCAAAAGCTGGGGTGAGGTCCAAAACTGCTTTCTGTACCATTGATTTTTCTTGGGCTTTTGTGGCTGTGAAACACTATTCATTGCAGTGGATTATGGCTTTTTCTTTTGTCCTATTTACTAACTGGGGAGCTGCTGCCAAAAGTTGTAACTGGTGACTATCATTTTGGAAGAGTCAAACTCACGCTGCTCGCCGCCGGGAAAGGTTAGTCAGCACCTCAACAACTTTTATTGGTGAGCTGTTGTTGTTCTTGCTACAGGGAGTTATAAAAGCAGATGCCACCTTCACCTGTGCTCTGGGAGATGAGAAGGGTAGAGCACAAAAGTGGATAAAAAAGGCAACTCTGGGGCGCCTGGGTAGCGCAGTCGTTAAGCGTCTGTCTTCGGCTCAGGGCGTGATCCCAGCATTCTGGGATCGAGCCCCACATCGGGCTCCTCGGCTGGGAGCCTGCTTCTTCCTCTCCCACTCCCCTGCTGTGTTCCCTCTCTCGCTGGCTGTCTCTGTCAAATAAATAAATAAAATCTTTAAAAAAAAAAAAAAGGCAACTCTGTTATCCCAGGCCTTTCTTCCCTAAATAATAGACCTAGTAAGGCAGCAGGATCTTGCCAACCAATATGGCACAGACCCACGTTGTGGTCCCACCTGTGAAAGCATTTTGTGAATGGTAAAGTGCTTTATAAGTGGTAGGTGTGATATTTTTGCAAATAGTTGAAGGTCACTGGTTCACTGGGTTTCTTCTTGGTTCCTTAAGCTAACTTAAGAGTAAACTTTCCTATATTTAGTTTCACTTATTCATTCATGTTTATTGAGTTTCTACTATATTTTAAGCATTGTTTAGACCTGGGGTCAGCATACTATCGTCTGCAGGTCAGACTTGACCTGCCACCTGTTTTTCATAGCCTGGGAGCAAAGAATGGCTTTTACATTTTTATAAAATTGTTGGAAAAAAACCAAAGGAAGAATAATATTTTATGATACTTAAAAAGCATATGAAATTCAAATTTCAGTGTCCACAAATAAAGTTTTGTGGGAACACAGCTATGCTCATTCATTTATGTATTGTCTCTGGTTACTTTCCTTCTACAATGGCAGAGTTGAGTAGTTATGGCAGAAACTGTGCGGCCTGCTGAGGCTAAAATATTTACTGTCTGGCCCTTTACAGAAAAAGCTTTCCACTCCTGTTCCGGAGACTGGAGATACAGCTATAAACAAGATAGACATTGTCTTTGCATCTGTGGGTATCATTACTTTAAAATGGCTCCAGTGTGGGGCACCTGGGTGGCTCAGTGGGTTAAGTAGACGTCTGCCTTCAGCTCTGGTCATGATCCCATGGTCCTGGGATCGAGCCCCATGTCGTGCTCCCTGCTTAGTGGGGAGTCTGCTGCTCCCTCTTCCTCTGCTTGCCACTCCCCCTGCTTGTGCTCTCCCCCTTTCTCTCTCTCTCTCTGCCAAATAAATAAATAAAATCTTAAAAAAAAAAAAAAAAAGATGGTCCCGGTGGGACTCACCCTTGATCCTGACTTTAGAAACATCAGGTTCAAACCCACTGAGCTAACCTTATATAATTTTAGCCAACACTGGCACAACCTTATGGAATCCGATTATTTTTTCATCAAATCAAATCAAATCAATGAATTAACTATGTTAAGCTGCAAAGGTCTCTGCACTTAAGACATTAAATGAGTTAAGAAGCAAAATTTATTTTCAAAATGAAAAGAGAATAACTGTAATGACACACAAAAGCTGCTTTTAACTTTTCAAAAGCCTTTTATTTGTGCTAGCTTACACACCGCAGACTTCATGAGCTCAGAATTTGGGATGGAAAAGCTCACTTTAGACTGATAGAGACTGAGCAGGCTTGCCAGAGGATGCAGGATGTGGCCTAAAATGATGGTCTTGATTTCCTTCTTTAATCCCAAGGGCCTAACAAGTTGTCTCCTGTGGACAAAAGGCCAAGAAACTGCCTTTAGGGCTCCTTCCCATATCCTATGGTTTGGCAGAATTTCTGCTCTTATCCTTATGATGTGAACAGACCAGGATGCTCACCCAGCTTGTGAGGTGGGCAGGGATCTGCTCTTCCCTAAATGCGGAATCAGTGGAAACAAGACTGGGACTGAGGGGGTATTATATAATAGGAAAATTGAGTGGGCAGGTGGAAATTTTGATATCTTAAAATGTAAGGCAGTTTGGAAAGTCTGGGAGTCCTTTGGCTAACTTTCCAGCTTATCTAGAACACCAAAGGATTACATCTTCCTCTGTACTGTGAGCAACTTGCATACCTGCCTGGCCCAGGGTGTTGTTCAATAAATGGTTCAATTAAAGAATGCCTGAAAGAATGAAGGATGGAGGTCAAGTCACATGCCAACATTAATCAGAATGTTTGATGTGGTGTGCTCTTCGGAATAGAAATTCACGGGTGTTCATTCATTCGCTCATTCAACACATGTTTATTGAGCTCCTACTATGTTCCGGGCACTTAATCCCATCTTATTTCAATGACTTATAGTGAAAATCTTTCTAAAATATCGGTGTCTGGGGCGCCTGGGTGGCTCAGTTGGTTAAGCGTCTGACTTTGGCTCAGGTTACGGTCTCGGGGTCCTGGGATTAAGCCCCATGTGGGCTCCCAGTTCAGTGGGGAGTCTGCTTGTCTCTCTTTCTCTGCCTCTCCCTCTCCCCTTCTCATGCTCTCTCTCAAATAAGTAAGTAAATAGATAAATAAATAAATAAAATCTTTTTAAAAATCAGTGCTTTGTTGCTTTACAAAGTATAATCACGCAAGTGTCTATTAGTGAACCCTCAAGAGGATTGAAGAGCATGGAGGATCTTTTTGACCTCATGGTTATTAGCCTGGCTGACATGATAGAAGATAATAAAGTTACTGTAGTGCTTAAGAAGACACACACTAGTGTCAACCTGCCTGTGTTCAAATCTAGGCTTTACCATTCATATGATGTTGGATAAATTTTGCCTCAGTTTCTCCATCTGTAAAACAGTCAGATAATAATACCTACTACATAGGGTGGTCATGAAGATTAAATAATCAAAGTACCTTGGTACATAGGAAGCCCTCAAGGTGAATGGTAACAGTTTTTGTTATCACACAGAAGTCAACCTAGAAAAGATAGAGGCATTTGGACTGAAGATATTGGGAATTTGAGGACGTGTCCCAGAATGTGGTGGTTTTGCTTCAGTGCCTTTTATAGTATGCATAGGGCAAAGAACACAACCCCATTATTGTAGTTTAACTTCTCTGTGTTCTTGCCTGAAAATGGGGAGAGTAATACCTAACTGGCTGGGTTTTTCTGAGGAACACATGGACGAGTGTGCCCGGAGTTCAGTTAGTTCTCAATAAATATTACTTTCCTTCTGATGGAGCCAAATATGAGGAAGTAATTCCCTTTAATTAAGAGTGTTGATGAGTTGGGTTCTAGTTAATTGAACTGTAATATGTAAATCAACTTAATCGTGGACTGGCTTTACCAGATAAACATTCAGCACCTGGTATGGTTTGATTGAGCACCTTTATCTGTTTGATTTTGAAAAATCCTTCCCCCTTCTGTGGCTTCTTAATATTGTGGATCCCTCAACTCAGCCTGCAAACAGTTTGCACTTTCAGTTGAAAGAAGGATTTTTCAGAAGGTTTTAGATTTTAATTGTTGGACTTAACGGGATTGCTTTAAATTAATCCAAGTCACTTGCAGACAATGGAACAATGGCCTGGTACCTCATCGCTCCTTGTTTATTTTTTAAATAAAAGGAGCAAAGTGGGACGTGTTCCAAACTGAGTCACAGGCTGTGGTGAGGATTAGCTGAGTAAACTTTGTGGTCTTTGGGGAGACAGATATTGGGTGGGAGCTAGAGAATCTGCAGCAGTCACCCTTTGCCATTTATTTCCCTTAGTGGGATGTCTTCTAGCGTAGCATGAGAGAAGAAGCCAAACAGAAAGACATGTTCATTATGCCAAAGTGACACTGAAGTAAAGGTGGTAGAAAATGGTGTGTGTTGAATAAGGACAACACATCGAAGTGAGACCAGGTAGAGGTGCTCAAGGGAGACCTTGGAACTCTGTCGGTTGATAATTTCATGGGATTATACTGTTTGGATATATCCTTATTTTCATAATTGTTATCATTCCCTCATGGCCCTCATCTTGAAAAAGCATTCTCAGTCTTGAGCACTACGGACACTTTGGGCCGGCTAATTGTACCCCTATCCAATAGATGCCAGTAGCACTTTACCCACCCACCCCTCCCAGTATAATAACCCAAAATGTTTCCAGAGTTTACCAATGTTTCTCTTAGGCTGTGCTCATGGAAAGGTCATTCCTCTGGCTAACTTTTGGATCTCCAGCACTGACTGACTAAGCCATATTGACAGCCAGGTGGAGACCTCCTCAAAGTAGGCTGGGTACATCCCTATGATGCCAGGCTGCAATGTCACATTTTTAAGTGTTGTTTGAAGTTATTTTCTAAGGTAATGTGAATTTTGTCTCCAGTGGTCCTTGCCCCTCCTCAGTGAGTATTACATGGACATAATGACAACTCAATTCTGTTTGTGGAGCCTTTACTATCTGACAATAAGCTTGGAGAAAGTCAAGCTTATTAGATTGTTAAAAATAAAACCTGTAGGTTATCCTCTTAAAAGGGTACCCCAGAATTATTATTTTAACATAGGCATAACTACAAAAGGAGGCTGAGAAGCCCAATTAGGGGGAGGTGAATTGCCCAGTAGCATTTTAGGAAAACAAAGGCTTTGCAAGATAAAAACATCTTCTTTTCTCCCCAGTTACAGGCTTAATGTTATTAATACCTCAGATGTCATATTTATGCCATTAGTGGCAGCATGCATACAATTTAAATATTTTAGCTTCCATTATACAATTGGATCTACATTACTGACCTTCAAGGGCCTCATTCATAAGGGACAAGGAGAGGGAACAATCAGCTACTTCATGCAAGGGCTGGCTAGCAGACTGGGTTTCCCAGCATTGTCGAACAAACCACGACACAGGGAATGCTTTAGAGCCACTTGGAACATGTCAGGGTGGGGACAGAGAATGATGGGGGGTGGGGCTTTCGGGGCAAGGAGAGAGCCAAGCCTTTTCTTCTTTTTTAAAAAAGAGTTATCCCACCTTTGTTCCAAGAGAGAATGAAATATCCATTAAGACTGGTGACACTGGGAATTTTGTTTCAGCTCGGTTCCTTTTGTTGTGACTCCAGGGTAAAGGAGAGGAATCTGGGGTGACTGGGTTTAAAGCCAAGAGGAGAAAGAAAACGAATTCCTTCCAAGGATTCCTTCTATTGTCTCAAGAATAAATATTTATAGAGAAAGTTCAAGTGAAGACTTTTACAATGGTCATGGTTTTAAGACTAAGCCTTCCAAAGAGTACATGTAAAACTATGCTTAAATGAAGGGTGATCCAATTAGGCTACCCAGGGAAAAACCAAGAAACCTCAAGATAATTTCCTATATGAAATCTAATTGTGTTCTCAAGTGGAATAGGAATACCACTCTGAATTATTCCAGATCCATAGACTGCAGCAGAAATGTACAGCCAAATTGGATTCTATTTTAAGTAATTAAGTTATTTCCCTTCATAGGATCTATAATTTGCTTTCGACAAATGTGATTTGCCTCACAAAGATAATACATTGCAATTTTTCCTCCAAAATAGATTTTCTGTGCCAGAAACAATTATGAAAAGTAGACCAAATATTGCCTTGATTATATCCTGGTTATTATCTTTGAGTGTGTGTCTGGAGTGCCCTGTTTGTGTTTCAAAATGAGATAGGTATGGCTGCTATATCGTTTAGAACTTATCTTTAAATGGAGACCAGAGCTGAAATGTACTCAAGAGCCTGGGGCTTGCACAACAGTAGTGTAAATAGCTACGGGGGTTATTACATAAGACTCCAAAATCTTGTGCAAAATGTGGGCAATGAGGAGCTTGGTTCAGTGAACCTTTCTTCTGAGCTCTGAAAACACCAATTTAACTTTTATCTGCTTGGTTAAACCCTTGAGGTGCTAGGTGTTACAATAGATTAAGTGTTGAGATTTGCATAGAAGATATTGCAAGAGGGGTATTTTTGGCATGGTTAATTTTATGAAGAAAACATTCACTTTTGGCTTTATTTTCAATAACAGTTCAGTTGACTTATGACCAGGTGTTCTGGGGAACAACAGTGGTATGGTGAAGAGCATGGGCTGGAACGATGAGTGCAATCAACTCCTGGTTTGTCCCCTTGAAAGTGCCAGTTTATGGAAAGTCTATGAATCTCAGTTCCTTTGTCTGTGAAAAGGGAATGATGGTATCTAGATTGAGACAATCAGAGGAGAAAAGCATACTAGGCTTGGCACAGCACAGACCTAGATTGTAAAAGGTGTCAGTCATAGTAAAATCTAAAACCTTTTATCCTTTACACACATTTATCCTTCAGAAAGATTCTTTTTCATAGGAACTGGCTGGACGTTTCTAAATGTCTAGGAGTTGAAGTGGTTGAGACTTCAGATTTTGAAGACAGATTCCCTGGTTTGGAATACTGGCTGTGCTACTTACCATGCCTTTAACCAGGTCACTTAGTATTTCTGTGCCTCAGTTTCCTGCCCTACAAACTGTAGTTCTACTATTAATAATTGAGCCAGAGTTCCTATCATAGAATTACGATAAGGGTTAAGCAAAATAGTACAACAACCAGGAAAGGACCTGACTTGCCAAAAATATGTTATTATTTTTGACTTCTGTTAGCCAAAGGAATGTCAACAGTAATCAGAACATAACACTGAGTAAATTTATCATGAACTTTTATTAACAACTTAATACAAGACTGTACATTGTAGGTGCTGATCAATCCACTTCTGAAAACTGAAAAACCAACGTTTCTATACCACTTCAGGCTTTGGTTATAAGTGCCATCTTCTATAGCAAAATCACATAGTGTAACCAAACAATTTAAGAACAGGAAAAAGAAAATGTTCCACTGGAATGGAGAGATTATTTATGTACAAACAGCTGAGGATCATTTCTAGCTTAAGTGATTCACTACACACTCTGGAATGTTCAGTTCTCTTTTCTACAGTCCTACAACCAGATATACAGCAACTAAGAACTTGGCCACAGGTCCTGCCTACAGACACTCATCCACATGAAAAACAAACAAAAATATTTATATAAATAAGTCAATTAAACCTCACAAAAACTAAAGAAACACAAGAAAAAAATCCAACAGTCAATAAAAAACTGTACAGTATCGGTCAGTCTTTTGTATCTGAAAAAATGTGTAACATAAAAAAAAAGTTCTTTAATGTATACAAGTCTTTTCAATCAGTGTTAGCTGGAATGAAAACTTGAAGACTCGGATTCGGTTGAAACAGAAGAATGTCCTCCCCGCTTCCCTTTGGAAAGGATCTTGAGGCTGGACCCTCTGCTCACAGAGGTGAGTGCATGTTGGGCAGAGGTTTTAAATTTGGCTCCGAGGAAGGCATAGAGGATGGGGTTCAGGCAACAGTGGAAAAAGGCCAGGGCCTCAGTGATGGAAATCCACTTGTGCACAGTGCTCTCAAACTCACATCCTTGCTTGATGATTTCCAGGAGGATGAAGGAATCGATGCTGATCCCAATGTAGTAGGGCAGCCAGCAGGCGAAGAAAGCCAGGATGAGGATAACTGTGGTCTTGAGGGCCTTGCGCTTCTGGTAGCCCTTAGAGTGGGACAGCTTGGAGATGATAATGCAGTAGCAGGACAGGATGACAATGCCTGGCAGGATAAGACCAACCATGATGTGCTGAAACTGGAACACCACCAACCACGAGTCATTGGGATAGAAGCGGTCACAGATATACCTCCCATCTGCCTCCCTGACATTGGCAAAGATGAAATCAGGAATGGTCAACAGGAGAGCAGGTATCCAGACGCCAACATAGACCACCTTTTCAGCCAACAGCTTCCTTGGCCTCTGACTGTTGGTGGCATGGACAATAGCCAAGTACCGGTCCAGACTGATGAAGGCCAGGATAAGGACACTGCTATAGAGGTTGACTGTATAGATGACATGGACTGCCTTGCACAGGAACTTTCCAAAGTACCAGTTGGCCACAGCATCAACTGCCCAGAAGGGAAGTGTGAGGACAAAGAGGAGGTCTGCCACAGACAGGTGTAGTCTATACTTGTCTGTCATGCTTCTCAGTTTCTTCTGGTAACCCATGACCAGGATGACCAATCCATTGCCCACTATGCCCGTCAAGAAGATGATGGAGTAGACCGTGGGCAGAAAGATACGGTTGAAATGGGCATTTTCCTCCCGGAAGCAGGGTTCCTTCATGGAGTCATAGTCGCCTGAGCCCAAGTCATCTTCTGTGTAGTTATCTGAAGGGTATATCTGCAAAAAAGGCAAGGGAATGGACATTAACTTTCAAGTTCAGCTGGCATTCTCCAAGTTCAAAAAAATGTTTCTGCTATTTTTTAAACGTTATTTATTTATTTATTTTTAAAAGATTTTATTTATTTGAGAGAGAGGAGGAGAATACAACAAGCAGGGGGAACAACGAGCAGGCAGCCTGATGTGGGCTCGATCCTGGGACTCCCGGATCATGAGACCTGAGCCAAAGGAAGATGCTAAACTGACTGAGCCACCCAGGTGCCCCTAAAAAGTAATTTATAAAACCCAACTCATCCCAGCCTTCTTCAGGACATTCTGCTCCCAATGAAGTAGTGAGGGAAGAGCACAAGAGAATTATTATAGACTCCTGCAATCTCCTCCCCATCTTTCTCCAGAGTCATTTCATTATATCCTTCTTTAGTAGAACCAATTACAAAATTCTTTGTTTAGAACCAAAGGGTGCTGAGATTCTGAGGGCTTCAAAGTCACATCTTTGCTAACTGTTCTACCCCGCCCACTAGGGGGAAGAAAAAAAACCTTGGGAGGGAAAATACCAAAACAAAACACAAAGAGGCCACTCCTAGGCTTCGAGGATGGGGGGTGGGGGCCTTGGGGCGGTGGAGGGGAGCAGGTGAGGAATGGGAATAGAAACTCGTGTTCTGAGGACCTGGGATTAATTTTCTATATGAAGATTCATCAGGACAGAGAAAAGGGTAGGAAGGAGCATGGGGGGGGGGTCCCCAAAACTTTCTCCTAAGGCGCAAAACATTGCCTTCCCCTCGCTTGTCTAAACACAAACCATTCTGTACTTCAAGCAACATGTAGTGGGGAAGGAGAATACGGTCTTAAACGAGGAGTCTTTAACGCTTGGGGTATTGAACAGGGGTGTTAGAAGTGGATACCGCCCAGCACACATGCCGGCAGAGGGACATGGGTGTCTCTACCCTACCTATGTTTATCTATTGGCGCGTTTGGGACGTTAGGGAGTGCAGCATTTTACTGGGAGGGGAAGATCACGGGGTCTGCACTCATGGTCCTCGCCCCAAGTTTCATTTCCTCACTCTCCCGGATCGCTTCCCAACCTGCCACTGACCCAGTAAATGGGGTCGGAGGTCTGCAGCTGGAAGCCTCCAGGCGGAGGGCGCACCAAGGGCCTGGGGGTCCAACGCCGGACCTCCTCGGCTGCCCACTACGCCCACGCCCACCGCCAGCCGCAGCAGCTCCCAGGGTTCAGCCCGGCAGCTCGCCAAATTCAGTCCCACAGGGTGCTGGGGAGAGAATGGGCGGCTCCTCCGTAAGCGCCTTTGAATTGCGCGCGGTTGGGGGAAACGAAAAGCCTTCCTGGTAAGGGGTTTTCAAAAGTCTCCAGGAAACCACCAACGGTTAAACAGCGCAATTGGGATCGGTGAGAGCCAAACGGTCTCCCCACTTGCACCTGCCCGTCTGCGCCGCAACTACAGGCAGCCCAGGTGCCCTCCCAAGACCTCACTCCACCCCAGTCCCCGCAGCGCACACCTCTGGGTCCTGCTGCGCAGTGACCGGTTAATACTCCTCCCTCTGTACTATCCCAAACTACCGAACCCCGGGGTCCACTCGTGGGGCTTCCGATGCCCGCGAGGTCTCTCCCACAATCCCAAGGCGCGCGGGTTTCTCCTGGCCACCTCCCTGCTCCGGCCAATTCTCAGACCTCTCTCAGGCAAGCAGCACCTTGGGTCCGCCTGCCTTTCCCGCCCTCTGCTCACTGTGAGGGGGTACTGACACTGCTCCTCGGGCGGTGCAGAGTTTAGCGAACACTCGCCCAGCCTCAAGAGTGGTCCCCAGGAGCCTTTGCCTGAAATTAACCAGGGGCGCTGTCTCGCTCTGGGAACTCAGCCCCGGCGCACCGCCCTCCACCTCTAAATTCAGATCTTATAATTCACTCCAAATAAACCTCCCCCTCCCCTGAAGGAGAGACCCTTGGTCTGAGTCCGGGGGCAGCGCGCACGTCTTCTCTGCACTTGTGCACAAAATGTTCTTATGTTTGCAAACAGCGTGCAAGCCTAGCGCGCACCGCAAGACTCAAGGGGGAGACACATGCAGCCACCCAAAAGGTCCTTCCAATCTTTTATCTTCTACTTATAGAGTAAAAGATTCCAACCCTACCCTCCTCCTCCAGTGTAACCAAGCGCACGAAAACTCCTTTCCATGCTCCTTCTCCGGGGTACCGGCACCTCCCACGTTCTGGTCGCTTCTGCCCGCTCCGAGAGGGGTTGCGCTCTAAGTTTACGTGTTTCTACGTTTAAGAAAAAGCAGGTTGAAACTCGACTTACACGGAACGCGTCCATGGTAACTGCTCGCTCTCCAGCCGCAGTGGCTACCGGAGCACCCAAGTCGTCGGGGTCACTTTGCTACCTGCTGCCGCAGACAACAGACTGAAGTTTCTGGGTGAAGCTGGACTTTTATAAAAACACGCTCGGCGGGCGGCGCATGCGCCGCGTGGGTGCGCGGGCGTAGACGTGGGGGAGGAGGGCTTGAGGGAGGGGCCGGGGCAAGCACTCCTGCAGTCCCAGTGAGGTTAATTGGGGTAAACCTGGGAATCCCCTGAGCGGCTGCTGTTAGCTGGAGGTCACCTTGTGAGTCGAGCTGTGGAGGGCCTCCCGGAGGCGTTCCCCAACTTGGGAAAGCTGGATGCGCCTGAACGGAGGTGGGAAGCGTGGGCTACCAACGCGTCCCTGTGTGGCGCATCCGTCCTTGCTCACGTGGATGGAATACCAGACCCGGGAATGCTACAAATGGAGACACTGAGACCGGGAGAAGGGTAGTGACGTGCCAGAATAACCCAACCAGTAGGCGGCAATGCTGGAAGTAGGTCCAACATCCGACTCCATTCCCTGCGCTTTCAGCAGATGCAGCCCATTCAGAAAATAAAATGATTCTTCAGAGCACAACTGTATGCAACCATATATGCACATCCACAGTAATAGTACCGGCATCGGGTATACATAATAAGGAAACACTTTCAGAAGATGGTAGGATTATTTGGTATAATTAGGGAGGGAGACTGTGATAAAGAAGTAGATGTGTATTTCCGGGCAACCAATTAGTGAATATTACTTAAAAAGATACGTGAGTGTGCTTTATTATAAGAGAAATTTAGCGAATAGTACTGTTTTTGGTAACAGATCGCGAGGTAAACTTGCACAGAATCACTTATTCATTTTCACAACAGCCTGTGGGTGTTACCATTACAGCGATGCATTTAGCCAACAGATATTTATTGAGGGCCAATGTGTGCGACTCACTGTTCCAGACGCTGGGCATACAGCCCTGAACCAGAGGATAAGGCCCCCATGCGGAGGAAACAGAAAGCTGACTGGCGGAGATGAATTGCCCGGGTTGGCCCCGGGATTCCAAGCCCGGCTTGAACCAAGGTCTGGCCGGGTGTCCGGCGTCTTCCACGACTCAGTGTGGAGGACAAGCGTCGCAGGGAAAAGAAATTAGGTTGAAGGTTGGGCGGGTTGAGGCGGAGGTAGGGCTAGACGTTTAAAAGAGTCCCCGACAGACTGGGGTTTGCAGTGAACGCCCAGACAGTGCTTTCCATCCTCGCGCCGCTTCCCGCCGGCGCGGAGCCTGGGTGGGGCAGGGGAACTATTGAGGGGTGGGGCCGAGAACTTGTGCGACCGCTGGCGGGGTGACCGCACCACTGACAGCGGGGGACCGAGATGTGAGCGTTAGCCGGCGAAAGCGATGAATGCGCTGTGACGCGCACCCCGGGACGGTCCCAAGAAAAGGATTTGCCCAGGCTGGACCCGAACACCAACCCCTTTACTTCAGATAAAACCTTTCAGTCTGGAGGTGTTCCAGAGATAGTCTGGGGGCTGGGAACCTTTTCTCTACAGAGCATAGTTTTCCTCTTTTGTCAGCACCCCTTCCCTAATGTTTGTTGGTGAAGGTCCTCATCTACTGAAAACTGATGTTGGGGGTCAGGAGGTGGGACTCTTAGAAACTGCTAATTTAGGACACGATAATGACTAGATGAAATTATATCGTAATATTACGTTATGTAGAATTAAAAGAAGACTTTTAAAAGCACTTTTCTTATGTCATTGAGTAAAACTTGGGATCCTCACATTTTCACATCCTAGGATAGGAGGCGATGTTGAAGGACCAGAATTTCAGATAGGTTCCATGACTTGCTTTTCACAAAGCTCAGTAGTGGCAGAATCATTATGTTTTGACCCAGAATGTCAGCTGCATTGTACCTCAAAACTCTTCTCTTCATTATGGTGGAAACCTGACAGGTGGAAACTTCAAAACCTGCTCCCAAAAGGGAGAGAGGATAAATCCAGAGTAAAATGATTTGCACAATAAATATTTGTTGATTGCAGACAAAAGAAAGGTTTTCCTTTATCTGTGGACTACTTTAGATCCTTTTAGGTATATCTGCTAAAAGGAAGCAGACAATTAAGAGAACAATGAAATGCTATTCAGTGACTGTCAAATTAAGCAAAATTTTTCTTTTCAAAGATAATATCTGGACATTAAGATAAGACCAGGTGTCTCTCCCTTGTGGCTGGTGGGAAATGTGGATTGGACATCCTTTCTGGAGAGCATTTTGTCTGTTGTTAGCAGACCCTTAGAACAGTAATTCCACCTATAGAAACATCCCAAGAAAATAGAATTTTGCCACAAAGATATTCGTGGAGGCATTATTTAAGACAGTGAAATATCTGAACAGCCCTAAACGTCCATTAGTGGAACAATTTTGGTATATCCATACATGTGGAATTCCATATGGCCATTGCTAATGATGTTTGTGAAGAAGAATTTTTAATGACATGGGAAAATGCTTATGAAACAATAGGTGCAAAAAGTAGGATACAAAACTATGTATATAGTGTGAACTCAGTTATGTTAAAATAGGTACTAGAAAAAGATGGGAAGGAAAACAAAAAAAATTTTTTTAAAGATTTTATTTACTTATGGGGTGCCTGAGTGGCTCAATTGGTTGGACGTCTGCCTTGGGCTCAGGTCCTGATCCCAGAGTCCTGCGATCAAACCCTGTGTCAGGCTCCCTGCTCAGTGGGGAGCCTGCTTCTACCTCTCCCACTCCTGCTGCTCTGCACATACTCACTTGAACTCCTCTCTCTGTCAAATAAATAAATAAAATCTTAAAAAGAGAGAGAGAGAGAGAGACAGAGACAGAGACAGAGACAGAGAGCACAAGCAGGCAGAGGGGCAGAGGGACAAACAGACTCCCAGCTGAGTGGGGAGCCTGACATGGGACTGGATCCCAGGACCCCGAGATCATGACCTGAGTTGAAGTCAGACACTTAACTGAGCCACCCAGGCATCCCCAAAACCAAAATGTTTATAGGAGTTTTCACTGGGTGCAGAATTATATTTGATTTTTTACTTTCTTCCTTGCATTTTTCTATGCTTTCCAAATTTTCTGTAATAGGCATGAAACATTTTCATATTCAGAAAAAAAGTCAGTGTTAAAAAAGGAAACAGAATGCCTCCCATCTTGTACCTTTCCACTTCCTAAAATATTCACTAGATAGGATGACTTTTTCTATAATAGTCCTCCTTTCCTGAGGAACGGTCTCTCCTTATTTTCCCCTGGGCCAAACCTACCTAAACTACTTTTTCCAACTACTCTATGATATTCTTAAAAGGAAAACAAAGCAAAAAACTCAAACGTTTGTTGAATGCTTGTGATGGGCAGCTGACCTCCTATAATCCCTTTAATCATTCTGCAAGGCATGTACCACCTCTATACCGCGGGTAAGGAAACTGATGTCCAGAGAGGGCAAGGAACTTGGCAGAGATCACACAGTGAGGATCTGCACCCAGTCTGTCTGGCTCCAAAGCCCAGACTCTCTCCACTACATCACAATGTCTTCTTTCTCTAATGGTTGCTATTCACCCTCTGAAGGCTCCCTCCTCTGAAAGGTCACTTGGCATCTACTTACATACTGCTTTGAGTGGCATCTCTTGGGATGTTATTCAATTTTTAAATGAGTGTATGTCTTTTCTCCTCTTCCTCAAATATTCTGGGTTCCTTAAAGTGAATGCTCAGATATCCTCTATGCAGCTAGTTCACTGATGAACAAATAATGGGCTCCCTAATCGTTTACTGAAGCTTTATTTAATGAATTAATGACTTTCCTGTGTGGCTCTGGCAACAGAGCCAGGCTTAGGGGCTGTCAGGGCTTTGGCAGGGTCCCCAAGTTCTCAGGCTGGCTTTAGCCCAGGGAATAACTAGCCTTGGCTTTGGTTTGGAGGGGATGCTTGCAAATCCAGTGACATAGTGGCAAGCATTCTGCCACCTCCTGTTGCTCGGTCTGCTGCTGGTTGATTTGTGTGTGAGTGTGTTTGCGTGTGTGTGTATCTGTGCCTGTATGTCCCCAAACAGGCTCAAAGGCAGTCAGGCAGAAACCTTAGGGACAGACCACTGCCTGATGGTAGATGGTAGGAGGTAGCAACGTTACAGGCCTTCTGAATGCACCAAGTCTCCTGTCCCCTTGCTGGCTCCTCCCTGCCTTTTTTTTTTTTTTTTAAAGATTTTATTTTTATTTATTTGACAGAGAGAGAGACAGCCAGCGAGAGAGGGAACACAAGCAGGGAGAGTGGGAGAGGAAGAAGCAGGCTCACAACGGAGGAGCCTGATGTGGGACTCGATCCCAGAACGCCGGGATCACGCCCTGAGCTGAAGGCAGACACTTAACCGCTGTGCCACCCAGGCGCCCCCTCCCTGCCTTTTAAAAGAAAAATTGCCACTTTTGCTTCTGAAAGAGAAAAAGAATACAAACTTAATTGATGGCAGTAGGGGATACTTCAAGGGACAAAGTTAATTTTTTCCCAATTGATAAAAACAAAACACACACACACACACACACACACACACAGGAGACTATTTCCCAAAGGGCATGTAATTCTACCAGAGGGTTACAAATCTCAAAGAGACAATGCTATCAAATGTCAACTATTTCCAAGCTGATGTTCGGTGGAAGAAATGGTTCCTCACCCCACTGCACCCAGCCCACTCTTCCTTTCTCAACTCCATAAGTCTTTAATGCTTACAAGTGAAAAAAGACTTTGGGAAATAAACCAAATTTAGGAAAATTATTACTGGTTTTCGGGGTACCATTTTTATCTTACATCTAAGTCATATTTTGAATTTCTAAAAAGTCTGACTTCACTGAAGTCAGATTATTAGTGATTTCCACTGAAGCTTTGTAGCAGTCAAGAACAGTCAACAAAATTTCCTATACAGAGAGAAAAAGAGAGATTGGTAAACAAATACAATGTGAAGTTCCCCTGGTAAGTCATTTTAAGAAAGCAGCCACTTAATTAACAATGCAATGATCATTACTTGGCTAGTTAGTTCCACTGCCAGGGAATGCATTGCTCTCAAAGTTTGCTGTGTTCATGTGGCAGGTTCAGTGTGGCTTTGTGGGTCGGAAGAACAGCAGACTCAGTGCTGTTGCCTCAAAAATTATGGTGTCAAGCTGGGAAAGAGGGCACGACTTTAGGAAATAATTGAGTATGCAAACTCTGTTCTCCATGGAAAAGGCTTGTCATTGTTTTCCTTAAACCAGTAATTTACTGGCAGTGACCTCAGGCAGCTATATAACAAGAGGAAGTGCCTACAGTTCTGTGGACGGTCTGCTCTCTGAAGAGAACTGTGCATCCCATGGCAGAGCCAGGGTACAGCCAGAAATGCGGTGGTCTGATCACCCATACAGATGGGCTTTGAGATCTCGCTGAGATCATTCTACCAAGAGTTTTATATTAGCAGAATGATAGGGTGGAAATTGTGTGTGTGTGTGTGTGTGTGTGTGTGTGTGTGTGTGTGTGTAGGGGGATCCATGCAATGTTCATGCAAGAGCAATTTTCTAAATCCAGAGCCATGATTATGCTTTTGGAGCTACTTACAGGTATAAGGCACAAGTGACAAACCCTGCAGATACTGTAAATAAATGAGGCCATAGGGAGTGGTGAGGACTGTGGAGAACTGGGGTGTCTAAAGGGGATAGCCACCACCCTTGATTATCCTGTGTGGGAATTTGGGCCATATCTTCCAATTGTTAAAGAGAAACTGAAAGTCCTGATTTTTTAAGGTGAAAGCTCTTGACTAAAATGTTGATTCAGAACACACAAGCAATCAAACAAAAACTCTTTGAGCTTCCAGTTTACACTGGCCTAAATTATGATACTATGAGTCAAAAGAAAGATTGGGGACTTGGGGGACCCAGAAGGATGGAACAGGATACATAACTGACAGCAATGTAAATAGCCAGAACTGTCCAGAGAATTCTTTTAGGATAGCCCTGTGCCATAATTTGTCCATCACTCCGAAACTGAAATTAATCCTTTGGATCTCCTGAGCTGGTCCTTCTTTGCGGCTCCCAACTGCACTCAGATTAAAATCTGGGACCCTGCAGAAGATATGAACAGACACTTTTCCAATGAAGACATACAAATGGCTAACAGACACATGAAAAAATGTTCAAAATCATTAGCCATCAAGGAAATTCAAATCAAAACCACACTGAGATACCACCTTACGCCAGTTAGAATGGCAAAAATAGACAAGGCAAGAAACAACAATTGTTGGAGAGGATGTGGAGAAAGGGGATCCCTCCTACATTGTTGGTGGGAATGCAAGTTGGTACAGCCACTCTGGAAAACAGTGTGGAGGTCCCTTAAAAAGTTAAAAATTGAGCTACCCTATGATCCAGCCATTGCACTACTGGGTATTTACCCCAAAGATACAGACGTAGTGAAGAGAAGGGCCATATGCACCCCAATGTTCATAGCAGCAATGTCCACAATAGCTAAATTGTGGAAGGAGCCGAGATGCCCTTCAACAGATGACTGGATTAAGAAGTTGTGGTCCATATATACAATGGAATATTACTCAGCTATCAGAAAGAACGAGTTCTCAACATTTGCTACAACATGGACAGCACTGGAGGAGATAATGCTAAGTGAAATAAGTCAAGCAGAGAAAGACAACTATCATATGATTTCTCTCATCTATGGAACATAAGAACTAGGATGATCGGTAGGGGAAGAAAGGGATAAAGAAAGGGGGGGTAATCAGAAGGGGGAATGAAACATGAGAGACTATGGACTATGAGAAACAAACTGAGGACTTCAGAGGGGAGGGGGGTGGGGGAATGGGATAGACCGGTGATGGGTAGTAAGGAGGGCACGTATTGCATGGTGCACTGGGTGTTATACACAACTAATGAATCATCGAGCCTTACATCGGAAACCGGGGATGTACTGTATGGTGACTAACATAATACAATAAAAAATCATTTAAAAAAAAAAAAAAATCTGGGACCCTGAAGACAGCTAACTCAGCTCCATTATTTCTCTATTATATTCCCTCAACCTTTTCCTCATGCTCGGGCTCTTAGCCTTCTCAGTTACCTCAATGCATGAGTACTGGCCTGCTATTTCTTTTAGCTTTGCAGGACAACATCTTTCTTAGTTTCTTTCTTTCTTTTTTTTTAAGATTTTATTTATTTGAGAGAGAGTGAGAGAGAGAAAGAGAGATTATGAGCAGGTGGGAGGGGTGGAGGGAGGAGCAGGCTCCCCACTGAGCAGGGAGCCCGATGTGGGGCTCCATCCCAGGACCCTGGGATCATGACCTGAGCCGAAGGCAGACACTTAACTGACTGAGCCACCCAGGTGTCCTCTAGGACAACATCTTTCAAGAAGAGGAACATTTCTCCCTCTTCTCTTTAAACAGGAGGACTGATAGTAGAAAGAAGGATCGCCCACTGAATAGAGTAACTTTAGTGGTTCAGAGCATGGGGCTTTGGAGCTTGAGTGCTGACTCTACCCATATCTTCCAGCTCCACATTCAGGGACATCATGTGGGTAGCTGGGGAAGTGTATCTCTAATACATTTCCTTAGCTGTAATAGCCAGATAATAATAACATTTCATTTGTTGGATTGTTGGGTGGATTAAATATGATAATGCATGTCAAGTTTATAGCACAGTGTGGGACCCATTGTAGTGCTCAATAAACATTGCTTGTTATTAATGTAGGCTCATATCTCAGCTGCTGAAATGTCTTCTTGTTGGCGGAGGGCTCCGATTAACCAGGCAAATGGATTTCTCCCCCATTACCCACAGAAGTGAGGTGAAGGGAAATGGAATCTTAAATAAAGTGTGAAATGTTCTTACTTCTAATTGTGGGGCAGAAGAAAGACTTATGTGGTGGGGGAAGGAAAGAGAAGTAATAAAGTTCTCAAATGTGCCTTGAAAGCCGTCTCCTGTAGTTATGAAGACTCAGATTCAGGGTTGGAAGGGATCTTTGAGAGCATTTGGTCTCCATTCCAAGGAGCTCCTTCTACAACCATATGGGATGCTCCCACCTCTAAGGACTCCCAAGGATGGATAGCCCATTCCTCAGAAAGGGAGCTCATCCACGGCTGGGCGAACCTGGGCACTAGACAGTCCTTTTCTCCAGGCACCTGCCTCCCCTATTTTCTTTCCTCTGGGTCTAATTTAACTAGAGCTTGGCTGGATGAGATGCCTGCCGAGAGAGGAAGCCAAGGAGAGCGGCAGCCAAAACCATCCCCAGGCTAAAGCAAAACCTGCCCTTCCAGAGACACTTCTGCAGCCGCAAGGATGAGTCTAATGAGAGCACTCTTTGTTCCATTAGCAAATTTGAGAGCGGAATTGGACCAGGTTAGGGTTTCTTTTCATAAAGGAAATTATCTCCTAACATGGAAGATTTGGGGGATTAAATGACTCAAAAGATTTAGTGCTAGACTTTTTAAGGCCTCCCGAGACTTTCAGATGTACTTGCCTGGAGAGAAAATGTGGGAGGCAGCAGCTTCGGAAGCAGGCTAATAAAGAGAGAGATTAACCCCATCTTTACTTGGCGTTACATTAGGGGAAACCAGGTTACAATGAAGGCTTAAAAAATTGTCTGCAGATTCACTCCTAAATGGAATTCTTTTCAGCAGGTGCTGAGGGTACCTGGAGAAGATGTTGCTTTATCATCCAGTTGCCCTTCTGACTCTTTCCAACCAAAAACATAGGGCATTTCCTGGAATGTCTGTAATGTAAAATTGCGGATGGCTTTGTGTTGGAGCAGTTTCTTTTCAAACAGAGGAAACGAAACTGTTTTCAGAGTCATTTAAATATACCAAGGTGGGGTATTTCAGGTTTTCTTCCTTGTTTTTCTACTCCTTTATTCCTGTAATCAACAAGTTGTGGGATCATCCTCTGAGGTACGTTTACTCAGATACAATTTTCCCAGTGCTGCCGTCCAGGGCCCTGCTTGCCTTTGAGAGCCCAGGTGGGGCAGCCCCTCAGAGGGAGCAGGTATCGAATATCCCACGTCTGCCCACATCTGCCCGTTGTCCCTTTATGGTTTGGAAATTGGCTCATGTGCTGATCCTTTATTGCTTGTTTGGGGGCAGAAAAACAATGACACAGCAACAGTCTGAACAACTTAGAGCAACTTGGATGAATCCTTTCCAGAAACAGGTCCTCATTTGCAAGTCCAGGTTGCTAAAAGCTTTATCTTTGATGAAAGTGGGAGGGCATCCAGCTCCATCTTCCAGCTTCTCCCCAGACTGATTGAAATTAAGCTCCTCAAGCCTGAAGAGGATTTGTTCTCTGCCAAGTAAATTTTCACTTCAGGGTTAGGGTTCTGGCGACCAGTTATTTTTTTTAGAGGGATTTTTCCTCTCTTTCACGCCACCCCATGTGGTGTATGCTCAGGTTTTTGTCATAAATTGGCCATTTGCCACTCTAAAAAAAGAACCACCCTCTGTGCCCTTCAACCAGAGCCCCTGCCCCAACTTCTTTCTCTTTTACACACACACACACACACACACACACACACACACACACACACCATTATAATCTACCATCCCACAAACCCAAGTCCTATGGTGTTTCTGGAATTTTTGATGTCCCAGCAACTCCTGCTTTCTTTCTTCTCTGTCCCATGTCTGTTCTGTGCCCTAGCCTTGGTTCCAGTAAGGGGAAGGCCCACTCTGGCATTGCCATGAATTTCGATCTAGGCTTCTTTTTAAGAGTTTGGGTGTGCAGGGTTACCAGACTGGCCTAGAAATTGAGAAGAGGTCCCTGGTTCCTGGTAGGCAAAGACCTCCTCTGCCCTCTTATGCTAAACATACACATTTAATTGGCCCTCATTTCTGATACATTCCATGAAAAATCCCCAGCCTCTTCCTTGAAAGTATGAATATACAGAATGTATTTCTTCTGTGCATTCTCCCCTAGACAAGAAAGTTTTGTTGACCTTTACCTATTTTCTGTGGTTTATATTGTCAAAACAAACTTTTTTTCCCAAATCTGAAAAATAATACATAATTAGGTATATTTTTTCAAACTGTATGCCCCATTTTCTTTTCCCTTGAAAATCTTTGCTTTACCCCCACCTTGAGTCACAGAGAACCACTTCAATTGGTCTGGTCTTCTGACCTGTTGTCTGTGGTCTCTAGCCCCATGCCTTTTGTCCCCTGTGAATAGAACGAGCTGTTTTGAATAAATTCTGCAGAAGAAAGAGCTGAAAATGCAGACATATGAGGCCTCCACAAGAATTGAAAACTCACAAAAATAAACCAATACAAAATCAGAGTTTCTCCCTTATATATTTGCTGTCCCACTTTGTTATTAGTATAAACAGTTGTCCTCTTTTCTCCTGAGAGCAAGGGCTGTGGGTTTTATTATTCAGCTCTCCCTTCCCTGTGTTGCCAGGGGCAGATGTGTGTAGATGAATGTCTGTGATTTATCACTGGCAAGTGTTGTGGGTCCCTTAATCTCCCTGGTCCTGAGTCCTCTTCCAGGACTTCCACAAAGCTGAGGCAGCTACAGAATACCAGGTGTGCCTGGTCAGTGATGAAGACTGTGAAGCGCTAAAAGAATTCTACCCAGAGAATCATATGTGCAAGGACATGGAAGTGTAAAGCAGCAGGCTGTATCCTGGAGACTGTAGTGGAAGGGTTTCCCTGAGTGTGACTTGGCATTAGGGAATAATAGAAACGTGAGTGAATACCGAACAAGATGACTGTGTGAGATGAGGAGATTTTCAGACTCTGAAGTGCCAGACACCTATCAGGGAATTCTGTTAACTATCTTGCAGGATTGATATGACTATCATAAAAGTAACCTATAGGCCAACTTTGTGAACTGGAACAACATTAATTCAGAGTTAACTATTACAGAGATAAGATGTTTTAAATAAATCTAGATGAAGTGTAAGACTAAGGTGAATAAGGTGAATTCATAAATCACAGGGACCAGGTTTCGACCTGGACTCCAGCCGTACTGTGAGAGGTGGGGAGATAAGGAAATAATGGAAATCTGCCCCTGGGATCAAATCAAGGTCAGTGTTAAGTCCTCTCATGGGCAACCGAGTGTTCTTGGTTCTTCTCCCCTGCAAATCTGGAACACACACTCTCCCACTACACAGGATCTGTCCCACAGCATTTTATTTAGTTTTTTCCATTTCTCTTTCGGACCTTCCTTCTCCTTCCTTAGTGGATTCTCTTCCAGCTCTTCCTGAGCCCTTCTGAGCTCCTTCTCTCTTACTTCTGAGAACTTTTCATTCCCTTTCTCTCCCCCTGCCCACCACCCCACCCTTCCTTATTTCTGTAAACTATTTTGAATGCCTGCAGTGTGCAGAGCTCTGCCAGGCCCTGGGACACAGTCCTTAGTTTCAAGATGTGTAAGGGCGGCGTGGGAGATGATAAGGAACATAGAGAACTATAATACACACCAGAGCAGGAAGGACAGGACATACAGAGTAGAAACAAGGTGCAGCAGGGAAGGAGGGTCTTTCATACAGCAGGATGTATATGAAAAATAAATAGGATTTTGATGTGGACAGATTTGGGCAGGAAGGAGAACATTCGGAGTAAAATAAGAAAGCATGAATAAAAGGTTGGAGCCAGCAACAGGGATCAGCCGGTTTGATTGGACTAAAGTTAGTGTTCTCTCTGGGGAGGTACATTGAAGCTACAGCAGAGATGTTTTATAGGCAAGGTGAATAGGTCCGGACCGTATTTTCAAGTAACATCAAAGCCATGAAGATTTTGAGTTGGATTATAATATGGTCAGAGTCATGCTTTAGAATAACTAGTCTTAAGTAGAATGTAGAATGGGTTGGAAGAAGGAAGCTGAGGTGGAGGGAGCAGACAAACCTATTTGGATAGCTGGGGCAGGGGATTGTAAAGGTCTGGGCTAGCTGGGGAGTAGTGGGAGGCTGATAAATAGAAGAGATCTTGAGGAACTAGCATCTGGTGCTCACTGACGTGGGTGGAGGAAGAAGGAGGAGGTCAGGTGACTGGAATTTCAGCTCAGATATGATAAAGAGAGGTCAGGGAGAGAGGCTGTTTGGGAGGGGAGGTGATGCTGTTTAGAAAAAGTCTGAAGGCTATCCTTTTATTTTTCAAAGTCTGGGTGTTGGTTTCTTACCAATACCTGCATCTGACTTGTGGGCCAATGATATCCTGTTACTGATGTCATTGGGGTGACTTCATCTATTTGCACCTCTTGAAGAGATAACCATCAGAAGTGGCAAAACTTGTCAGACCAAAAAAAAAGGGGGGGGTAGATTTCAAGATCCTTATGTCTAAGTTTTCTGTCTAGGTATGATTTAGAGTTGATTCTTTGGGGTAGGACGATATGTCAGATAAAAACATATCTATATGTGGTTTATTGAACACCAGTTAGAGGTGGTACTATAGGAGAAGAGGCAGAAGGAAAGGATGCAGGTCTTTGAAGAGACTTAAGGTTCAAATCAACATCTGCACTGTAGTAACAGTTCATATACAGATGTTCATAACTTTTTTTTTTTTAAAGATTTTATTTATTTATTTGACAGAGATAGAGACAGCCAGTGAGAGAAGGAACACAAGCAGGGGGAGTGGGAGAGGAAGAAGCAGGCTCATAGCGGAGGAGCCTGATGTGGGGCTCGATCCCATAACGCCAGGATCACGCCCTGAGCCCAAGGCAGACGCTTAACCGCTGTGCCACCCAGGCGCCCCAGATGTTCATAACTTTTATGGTCACAAATGAATTCTACAGAAAACAAGGAGCTGATGGCACCTGCCCTCCTCAGACCTGAGACTCACCAGGGCTGGGGCACAGTAGTTCAGAGGAAGGAGCCATTTCAAACCTGGGTGCCGGGGAGAGCTTTGCAAAATAGTTGGACTCTTACAGGGAGTCTACAATGCCACTATGCTTTCACCTCCTGGTTGGGCACATAGTTGGGATGTCCTACCCAAGACACCTGCAGTTAAAATCATTTCAGGGATCCTTAGCTACAAAAATAAACTTTAGCAGAACATTGAGAATAACTTGCCCTACATTTGTGCCTTTACTTGTGAATTGTGTCACAGTCATTTTTAAGGAAAATAGGCAACTTTTGCTTCCAGTCCTTTATTGCACTATAATAGTTGCTTTGCTGAGGGTTCTGGTCTACCTTTGGGTGTCCAACTTCAGTTCTCAGAGTGTGGCCGATGGCAATAGGTGGAGTTTATTTTCAGATTCATTTTTTCCTTCCTTCTTGACCTTAGATCACTTTCCTGGCCCTTTGGCTACTCATTGGTGACTCATTTCAAACAGTGCTATTTCAGAATTGAATTCTTCGAGTGATATTTACTATTCAGGAGCAAGTGAGTTCAGGTGGATGGGCCACTGAGCTTTGACCCTGACAGGGTGGCACTCACTGTTTCCCAGTCTTTGGACAATGGGCCTCCAGGGAAGTTTTTATAAAGGATACACATAGTCTCAAGTCCCAAATCTTACTTCAGACTAAATAAATAATGCACCACAACTTTTCAGATGCATGTGGATGCTTTGTGATTAATAAAATACCAAATTTATTTGAAAGTGTCTTGAATTTATAGTTTTGTTAGTTTCTGGGTGTGTGTGTGTGTGTGTGTGTGTGTGCGTGTATGTGTTTAGAATGTTCGTCATTAACAGACACTGACAGTATGACCAGCTTTCATCTGGTGATTCACGAAACTTTGTGGTTGTTAAAAGTGATCTTCTTGTTTGACAGAAGAAAGGCAGCCCTGGAGGAAGCGTATTTTTTGTCTGGTGCCTAAAGCCTGCCCCTACTGGGGCTACCAGAGAGAGAGCTGGGGAGGTAACCAATATGGAATGGAACAGAAGGAATATTTCTCTGTATACCAGTTACTATTCAGCTTTTAGGAGGGAGCTATCAACGAAGAACCAACCAAATAAGAGGGTAGTTATTTGGAAGCTTCTAGGTCCTCTAAACCTACCGTCTACCCTGGGCAGGAATCCCTTATGTAACCTTCTGGAAAGGTGAACATCTAGCTCAGCCCAGGCCCTCCACACTCCAGATCCTTGGACCTCAACCTTGGCGTTTCTGATTGGGTAGGGCTGAGATGAGGCCTTTGACATTATGTTCCAGGTGATTCTGATGTCGCCCAGTGTTGAGACACAGGACTACCATGAAAGGACAAAAATACTTCATTACAATGCTTTTTGTTTGTTAAGTGCTCACTAATGCATGAACAGCGTCATGGTGAGGCCCCTGTGGGCTTTATGTTTACACCCCTTTTCTTACTTCTCACACCCACCCTGGTAGATAGATCCCTATTTAAAAAAAAAAAAAAAAAGAACAAAACGAATGAATTAGGGCCCGGGGAAGTGAAACCAACGTGCTGGCTGGGGAGTGACAGTTGGAACCCCAATGCACAAATGAAACCAGGGAACATTGGGTGTGACGGCTCTTGAGGAGGGACAAACAGTTGTGACCTCCAACCCACAATTGAGACTGGTGAACATAAAATAGGCACTAGTCCATTAGTAAGAGACTGATGCTGCTGAAATCAGGGGAGGGGAAGTGCTCTGTAAGAAGCCTCTGACACACCCAATTCCTTTGTGTATCCAGTCTACCTTTGGCACAGGAGCAGAATCTGTTTAAAGCTTGGGTTCTGGAGCTAAGAGACCTGGCTTCACTAACTGAGGGGCTTTAGCAGGTTACTTGGTGTTTTTAGGGCCTCAGTTGCCTCATCAAAATGGAGATAATGCAAAGTGGTACCTACTTCTCGGCATGAGTTTAGCCATCAACATCAACATTTATGGCACACCTGCTCTGTGCCAGTCCGATGCTGGGGATACCACTCTTTAGAAGCTGATAGCAGCCTGTGTCAAGGATTCAGGGGAAGGAGGAGGACAAAGGTATCAGAAGCTGGCATTATTCTTTATGTGAAGGAGTGTAAGACCAGGGAAGCCAGATGTTTGCATGCTGTCTCCTGCACTGTGTAATAGATGGATGCCTCACTGGATTCCCCAGAGTCTGGTGGTGAGCAGGAAGATGGTAGCCACCATTTCTCATGGCTGCTGCAGTGTATGACAAAGGGTTGCTTCCAGGGTAGCAGCCCACCCCCTAAAATACCTGCCTGGTTCCTGGAGAGACTCTTCTTTTGGTCATAAGGATCCAGAAGATCACTGGGACTTGGGTTGTTTCAGATGCCACATGGAAGTTCAAGTCCACTCCCAGAAGGGCCCAGAGAAAGGGATGGCTCCTATGGTGAGGACAATCACGTGATATATCCTCATCTGCATGGGGCTTTGCTGCCTTGTGTGCAATGACACCTTGGCCCTATGGGACTATTGAGATCTTAAACCTATAACCTCCAGGTGACCTTCCCCTGGGGAGGAGCAGAACTATCATGAGCCAGTCTAGGACCCATTTTTAGAGGTAAGTCACACTTTTCTAGTAAGTCTGCTCTAGGTTGGATTTGAATGCAGGTAGACGTCCCTAAGAGCATGCTTCCTCTCTCTTCCTGCCTCCCCTTTTCCTGCCTATTCCTCTAAGATAATGTTTTGTGAGAATGGTATGAGTTGACATTAGATGCCTGCTAGTGCTTTACCCCAAGGTAACACCTTCTGCCTTCGACATGGGGGAGGGGCATATTTTATAGCCCCAATTCTATTGTTCTTTATGCCTCATTGTTCCTTCTTCACACCCCCTTCTCGAAAATCATTTTGCTCCTTGATTTTGATAATTCTGTGGATGAGCTCTAAGATAGCAGAAACCGAGCCCTTGTTGCTGCTGACAATTATAGTTCTTTTTCTCGGAACTCCTTTCTTTTTTGTAAATGCCTACCAGGTGCCCCCAAGTGAAAGATGATATTTGTTTGTTTGGTAAAGTCCTCCAGATAAGAAAAGTCAGAACCAACTGCTCTCCAAAGAGAAGTGGTTTCCTTGGCCACTGAGTCACCACATTAAATGTTCATCCTGGCTCACTGGCTGAAATGAGTCAGTGGTCCTTTTAGAATTTCCTTTAGCACAGTGTTTTCAAAGAAATCTGTGATTGAGATTGCAATTCATTTTTTCTTCACGACAGCTAACTATTTTGCATTTTCCCAAGGTGAAACTCAGCTTCTTTTCCGGTGTTGAGAAGAGTTGAAACTTAAAGTTGAGGAGTGAAAAAAGCCCAGCTACCAAGGGGAAGCCGAAAAGATTTCATTGCCAAGTGTAGGAAGATGGTTCTCAAAATCAGATTCTAAAAATGAATGAGTGGTTTGCTGTGTGCAGCTTTCTCGTGGCTTGGATTTTTTAAATTCTCTTCTTTTTAAAGGGTAACACATCTTCCTTCTGGTTGCCATCATCCTCTCTGCATCCCCGACCTCCCAGTTGGGGAGGCCTTGTTGGTCTACCCAATAGCACCTTCCTGATGCTCTTCATCAAAGATGACTGTTCCATTCATGGGAACTGACCTTTCACTGGGCCAGATTGTGATAATTTTTCCATGAAGGTGGGGTGTTATCCACCTATTTCTGGACCACCTTCCGCATTGATACAAATCCTTCCAATCTTAGAGCTCACCTTCAGTCCCACTTGCTGACTCAAAGTTTCCCAATGGACATTCAGCTCCTTCCTTCCCCAGATATTTACTGAGCACCAAATATGTTCCCAGGTACTAGACATGGGAATACAGCAGTGCACAAGGCTGGCCAGGAGCCTGTCCTCATAGAGCTCACTGACATCTAGACAAATGCACAGGCACTTACAGTCCAACCTGAACTAAATCCAGGAAGTCTTCCTGGAAGAGACAAGCTCAAGATAAACCAAGTAACTTAACCAGAGCGTTTCATTTTTCATTATACTCACGCTATTAAGCATCTTCTTATACCCTGTTTTGACTTAGGTTGTGTTGTTTGGGTGCTGAATGTGTACATGTTGTTACTTTCATGATACTTTCAAGATATAGTAACTGCTTGAGGAAAAGAATCTGCGGTACTTTCCCACTAATCCTTATCAGGGTTTAGCACAGTGCTAAATACTTTGCAAGGAAGGACAGTAGCATCTATTATGCCTACTCTGTGCCCATCAGGTTGTGTGCAAGTGGTTGTTTAAATTACCATGTTATGGGGCACCTGGATGGCTCAGTTGGTTAAGCCTCTGCCTTTGGCTCAGGTCAGGATCCCAGGATCCTGGGATCGAGCCCCACTGTCAAGCTCCCTGCTTGATCAGGGCATCTGCTTCTCCCTGTCCCTCTACCTGGCTCCCTCCACTGGTGCTCTCTCTCTCTCAAATAAGTAAAATCTTAAAAATAAATAAATAAATTGCCATTCTTCTGAAAGAAATTGGAGGTAGTATGACTAGGGCAATAATACCCACAGCCTGGAAATCAGGATGCTGAATAGTTGTGTGACTTTGGGTGAATCTTGAAACTGCTTCCAGGTCTTGATTTCTCCATCTGTGGAATGAAGGAATTCCACTGCAGTGCCTCCCAGCTCTGTAATCTGCTTTCTCCTGTGGCCTCACAGGGCCATCTGGTTGTCATTGAACCGGTAGGAAGATAACTGCAAAAGGCGGTTCAGGGGTTAAGTCAGGAAACCCAACATGGAAATGAAACCACAGCCCCAAATGCTGAAGTGCTAGGCCAGTTGGAGATCAAGGAAAGGATGTCCCTAAGGAACGACCCCGACCCCAGCGTGAGCCCCAATGCCTCTAGCCTATTCTCTGTGCCCAGTGCCAGGCATGCACAGCGTAAGCTGCCAACTAGGGAGGAACAGTGCTCGCTGGGGCTTTGTTCTGAGGGGCCAGGGGAGCTTTCACTCCACAGCATCAACACCTGCGGTCTTGTAACCAGCCTACAGAAATAGCAAGTGGGTGCGCAGAATTCAAGTTGATGAGATAGACAGTGCTGGGTACAGACACTCACAGCAGAGCTCACTGCTAAAAACACCTAGTTGAGGACATCATGTACCAATTCAAGGGTGCCCCCCCCCACTTTTTCTCTCAAATTTTTCAAAACAGGAAGAAAGTTTTGTTGAACTACAGACACCAATAACCTATGTCCTTCTAGAGAGATCTTTCTGGAAGCCATCCAAGAAAGCTACCTTCACTAAGGGATGCTAATCACTTTTTTTTTTTCTTTTTCTTTCTTCTTCTTCTTTTTTTTTTTCTCTGAGCTTCTGGTAGCACTTTGGAAGGTTGGCACAAGGCCATCTGAAACCACAGTGGGGTGTTAGGTAATCATGTTCTCATTAAAATGCTGTTCTGTGGTTTAATTTTCAACGGTTTCTTTGCAGCTTGGAAACACACATACTATATTTTTGAGGCAAAGAGAGACTGTTACAAGGCAAAATGGCGGGAAGATGGGCTGCCCATAAGGCACTTCCTTGTGTGTTTCCAGAAAAGAAACAGCTGTTTTCATTCTAGAAAAGTCAAACTGAGTGGAGGGTAGCACTCACAGGGCTTCCTAGAGATTGATGATATTTAATTGACCCTGGGAACCAATGCCTCCAAAACATCCCAAGACTGTCCAGATTGAAAGTATCAAGTAGTGTTCCCCCATGACCATTTGTCCACTTATTCATTCAGTTGAACACTTTTATTGAATGTCTACCAAATGTCAGGCATTGGACTAAGTGCTAAGGACAGAGAGATAAGAGGCAGTACCCACAAGGAAATTGCCACCAGCTGGAGTGGCCGAAAAGTAAGTGGGCAATGCAGTATGGGGTAAATGGGTCCTGATTCTCCTCATCTTCATCTCTGAGGAATTTCCACTTGGGGCCTTTGAATTTTATCAGTGAAGACAGCAAACTAAAGCCCAAGGTTATCATTTCCTTTTTAAAAGAAAGGATGTGAAGCGTCCAAATATTCCCATTAGATAGTCTTCTAGAATTGCCCCTGACTTCTCCCTTCTTCATCCCAGCCAACCTGTTCCCTCCTGATCAGCTCTGGCTCTGTGACCATGACAGGTCCTTGACTTGGCCACTCCTCCTCTGCTGTTTGTACATTCCCAGCAATAGGGTCTTGGCTTCCTTCCTAGTTCTTCAGTTCGGCTCTCAACTCCCCTGGGGCCTCACAGAAACCACACTGGCCCCTGTCTTATCCTTTCAAAGGGACATATACAAAAGTATCCAGAAATGCTGCCCAATATGATGAAGATGGCCCCAGGTAAATGGAACGGAATAAATTCAGCCCCAGACCAACTGGCCCCTGGGCCTGATGAGAGCATTTCAAGCAGATGAGCATTACTAATCAGACCTACTCTAATAATAGGTGCAATTCGATCTGTTCCAGAAATGGGTGAAAAAGAAATCCATCTTTGGATCTTTTTTCCCTCCAAGGTCTTCCTCTTTCCTCCCCCTCTGCCCTCACTGGTTGTGCGGGTTTCTCTTTTTCTGTTTTGTTTGACAGTGTTATTGTATGCATATTAAGGGAGGAATTTACATAGTTTTGGCATTTGTTTTGGGGGATTCAAGCTTTCACAAAGCACCTACAATGGGTTGAAATTTACAAGTGCCTTGTTTTTCCTCTATCAACCCTTAAATACTTAACTGAAATGAGACATTCTTGCAGGGATCTTCAAAAACATTTTAAAATCAACATGAAGGCTTTGGATTTAATTAAAAAGCCTTTCGTTGGTGAGCATTTTTGTGGCAAGTCAAAGTTGCTGATGCTTCACTGGAGGTTTTTATAGAGACCAAAAGGTGAGCGTGGAGTGAAGTGGACTGATTTAATGCTAGTTTCTCAAAACATTGACATTAAAGCAGGTAAAAATCAGTGTGGTTTTCTTCATGGGGGGTTTCGCTTTGACTTTCAACATTGAAATCTGAGGGTTTGATGAACCCAGAAATGCAAAGTGAAACTTGGGAGTGTGACTGCACATCAAGCCGAACAGACTTCTATGAATGGAAGCTGAGTTCCAGGTAGTTGCTTATCACCATTTGTTAGATGTCACCTTCTACTCTTCATAAAAATTATAGTCCCTTGTCTTCAAGGAACTTATATTTTAAAATAAGATATATTGTCAGTCAGCCATATAACAAGACATTTACTCATTTTCCTCAGAGTTCCCACCGTAGGATTACCTTATTTAAACCAGAGGGGCCATCCTTGGAGAGTGGATTGCAGGGCCTTGATGCCTGTGTCTTCTGGAAGATGGGAGGAAAGGGAGTAGTGAAAGGCTAGAGCTCTATCTAACTTTGATTGTTATCCTTCTGGGCGAGGTCCCTCCCTCCCGCCCCTGCGGCCCCTCCGGCCCCTCCCTCACCCTCCACCTCCTTTGGCTGTGGCAGCTCTGGAAAGCAGTGGAAGGGCCAGAGAATGGGAAAGGCAGGCTTGGGCCACAGAAAAATGCATTTTTCTCCCTTGCCACTTTTGACTTGTTGGGCTCAAGTAAATCAATAAAATAGCATAATGGAAGCCTACCCAGCATATTGCTCTTGAGTATACTTTCAACATCTTGAAAGCTGAATTCACTCAGACTCCTGAAAGTAAAAAGTGGAAAATGTACAGAAGAACCTTTTGTTTTCATGATACTTTAAATGGATTTAGTGGTGTGGATCAAAATGGTTCAAAATGGACGTCTGGGTGTTTGCCTGTGCAGTGAATGCAGCCCTTAGGTCCTAAAATCCTGTGAGTCAGGGTACCTGAATTGGAAAGGGGCTCTTTCCCCACACCTCCCCCTGCCAATTGCTTGCTTACAGTTGTTCAAGATTAGCTGAGGATGGATCAAAATCAGTGATTGAATAGCAAGGTGCTATTGTATGGCTCTGTGAGAGTTAATACATGCTCAGAATTTCAGACGTGATTGACAGAGGAGTGTGTGAATCAAACCCCTTGTTTGGTTTTGCAATCACAAAGAAACTTTTCCCTTTGAAACCCAAGAAGGTCCCCTTCTCTGGACCTGTGGAGGAAATTAGGCAGCAAATAACCATGAATTAAAAAAAAAAAAACAAAACCATTAAAACTTTAATTGATGTAGCATTTATGGGGCATTTAGGAATTTTAGGATGGCTTTCTTAACCTACCTTCTGAATGCAGCCACCTATAGAGAGCACTAATAGTAATAGGTATATCATCTCTAAATTGTCTGATCTGACCGTGGTTATTATTTAAACTTTAAATAAATTGATTTTGATCTTATTAGATGATATTAAGAGAAAACTGACCCAGTGATCAAAGGCTCTTTCTCTCTCTTTTCCTGATAATAATTCAGATCAGAATCCTGCATAGAGATTAGTGACTCTTTGGAACAAAGATTTTGTGTTCGGCTTTCAGAAATGGCTGTGCAAATATTCGGTCTGAAAGCCCTTTTAATGACTGAAGATGGAAGAGTTGACAATCCGGGAAAGGCCAGGTGGACCTGAGCTGGGATGGGTGGTTTCTTGGCAGAGAGCCCATTCTCATGATGAAAGCTGGGAAAATTTGCTTGGGGAGAGTAATCCAATGATATGAAAGGATTATTCAGGCTTACATTTAGCAAACTGTAAACCATGAATCTGAACGGTGCACCTCTTCTCTACATGGGCAGCTGCTTTGCTTGTAAAATAGAGAACCACAATTAAATGAGAGGAAAAACTAAAGAGAGAAGGGTGTTTCAAAATGATATTGTACGCATAGAAACCAAGTTTGCCATCAGTAATTCCTGATCAGTGCTAACAGGAGAGTCATCTCAGCAAAAAGTACAACTTCCCAACACCACCCCAAAGGCAGGTGGAAACTTCTACCACCTCAAACTTGCACAGACTTCAAGTTCACCTTCCATCCCTTGCTCCTATTGGTCCAGCCACTTAATTATTTCACCTCAGAATACTTAGCTATTAGTGACACTAATTAAAACCTGCCTTGCCCTTAGATGTATTATGAAGCTGTTTGTAAAATGCTGTGATGGCAAATTATTCCAAGAGCTATCAATTCTGGTAAAGCCCGTGTCAGCTTCAGTTATGTGCTCATAAATGCAAATCCAACTTGGTCAATAATCTCCAGGGATGGTCTGAATTGCACAGCTGGCTTTTTAGAAAATGTGTGTGGAACAACATGAAAAGATTGCTGAAAATGCCTAAGTAAGTTTAGATAATAAATGGAACTATATGGGCAGGGGGAAGGCAGAACAAAGAATATATTATTGGGCATCAGATATATACTGTATTGTACAAAGGGGTGATTTAGGCTGGGTCAGCAAGGTGTTGGGGAGGAGGTTTTTAAAATAAGAAGTCAACACAAAGCATAATAAGATCGATGACACAAGTTCCAGCTGTGCCTGTTCCAGGTCCTTTTTTCTTTTGCTGGCTGCCCTCTTGTCATTACCCCTGGAAGCACTGGGGAAATAAAGGTGGAAGACGACTCCACTAGTCACCAGTGTGTTGGGTCTATGGACTTTCATCTTAGAACTCCTTCTCCAGAATATTATGTCACATAATATAAGTATAAAACTTACTCAGTCCTTGAAGTAGATAATAAAACTCACTCACTAGTATGCATGGCTTTCTCCTATGATGGATGCATAAGTACATGATGGATACATGGATGGATGGATGGATGGATGGATGGATGGATGGATGGATGGATGGATAAGTCAAAGTGTCATTCAGTGAGTTATTCAGCAAGTGTTTAGTAAGTGTGTGCTTTGTGCCTGACACTGGTTTAGGTGGTGGGGATACAGGGGTGAAAAGACAAGGTGTCTGTATTCAGTGAGCTTATGTTTCAATCAGGAAGACATGCAACAAACAAGTAGACAAATGTACATGATAATGAAATTGAGGGTAATAAAATGGGGTAAAATTTGTGACATCATGGATGGACCTAGATGGTATCATGCTAAGTGAAATAAGAGAAAGATATTGGGAATCTTACATTACGACATTCATAATCTGTTTGTATCAACCACTTGGTCATCAATCTGGGCTATACCAGGTACATTTTTTTTTGCTTCTTTTGTCTTTTCTTATTTCTTTTTAAATATTTTTTCCCTATTTTATTAAATTAGGAAATCATATCTCAATTAGAAGGTTTGGGGAAAAGCACATATATTTGCTTCTGGATATCTCAGTCTTACACAGATGCAGAAATTATGGTGAGAGTGCTCTCTGAAGACTGTATCTGATGTTTGTCAGATGCTCAGTGGATGAGATTATCATGCTTAAATGTGGGACAATTGGATGCTGCAAATCAGGAGATAATGGCAAACAGGTTCCTAGTCTATCCTTGGGTTCCATTTGGCTCTGGAAAGTATTCATTTATGTCTTATTGCCACATTCAGGTGTGCATTTAAATGTATAAAATAATACATAGTAGGTTTTGCTTTCTTGTAAGTGAGGAAAGCCATTAAACGCTGGCAATGAATAAAAAAAATATTATTATTATTATTCCTATTATTATTTGTATTTTGAGCTGTTTACACCACATGATTCAGTCTTTAAAAAAAAAAAATCCAGGTATCTTATCCTTCACATGTTCATACAGGTTGAGGTGACGGATAATGCTGAATATGTCAATGACATATATGTACCTTATGGCAAGCCACTGGAAATCATAGAAATGATCATGAAGAAATTATTATTTTTTATTTTTATTTTATTTTTTAATTTTCATTTTATTTAGACTACTTCACCCCACCCCTGCCTCTGGCAACCATAGCTCTGTTCTCAGTATCTATGAGCTTGGTTTGTTTATTTAGCAAATTCTGCATATAAGAGAAATCATACAGTATAATGCCCTTGAGGTCCATCCATGAAGAAATTATTTTTATCTCATCTTTTGTTTCAAAACTCCTTCCTCGTGAGGAGCTAACATATGTCATTATCTATCGGTGACTGCAATTTCATAATTGAAATTTTTCACCATTTCCTCTGTGGTGGGTGCTGTGGTGTTGGCTGCACAGATCTCTCTCCAGAAATGAAGGACTTGTTTTCTGTCGGTCACACCTCCCAGTTGCGGGGAGTGCAACCGGAAGGCGGCTTTCAGCCATAAGCCCTCATCAGCTCTCCTTGAAATGAAATGACAATGACAAAGAAAAATGCCTCACTCAAGGTCATTTCTCCTTCTAGGGGCTGACTGCTCAGTGTGGGGGTAGAGAGGCTCCATCCACTGTTCCAACTGGGGACAACTCTGAAGGGTCGTCCCAGCTTCAGAACTCCCTGTGGGGTTGACTTAGGACTGTATCACAGCTCAAATTCTCCCTTTGCCCAATTCTGCTTCCTTTCTCTTTTTTGTAAGTGTTGGTTTTAAGAATAAGCCCTAATAAATGCCCTGCATGTTAACATCTCTCAAATCTGCTCCTGGCAGAAATCCAGTCTGTGGTAATTGGCACCAGAAGAGATTGGAGAAAGCAGTCACTGGGGTGGGAGTTTGGGTCCAGGTCACATGCTGCCTGCTGGTAGCAAGAACCCCCATCACTGGTGTATGTGGGGCACAGATAGCCCCTATTTTAATGTGGTAGCACCACTGAAACTCTTATTGGTGGTGAACTGGGATGTTACACAGATGGCAGACAATGTGATGGCTCATGCAATGTATTAGGCTTTTCAGAAATAAAGGGGAAATGGTAACTTTAAGGACGGTGGAATTTGGTAGCTATAACTAAACTTCACCCTGGAAACAGGACCAAAATCTGAGAGTCATTAACTGGTAGTCAAAATCTAAGTGTGAAATTCAAAGGGCCTCCTTAGTAGCATACAAAGAGGTTTTCATCTCCTCAATAGGAGAGACTGCTAAGGATCTGGCCCAGGATCTAATTTTAAGAGTAATTGAGCTCTAAAAATGTATTAAAATCCCCAGCCAAGGCTGTCTGCTATTATAAGGTTAAGGTCTTGGTTGGAAAAAAATGGGACACTGAAACATGGGCTTGGGACACCTAGGTTGATGCATCCAAATATCTTGAATCCTGAGAATCACCTGAGCCCTCTGAGTCTGCACAGATGACCCACATCTCCAATTTGCCTGAAGATGACACAGAGACCTTTCCCTATAAGACAACATGCATTTCTTCCTTTCCTTCCTTTTCTGTTCATTAAATCAATGGCTAGGGCTAAATCATAACATAACCCAGGAGAGGACATGCTGGCCCTGTCCAGGGAGGGAAGTGCAGGACCTAGCCAACTTATACCAAGGATCCAGGAGAGCACTGGATGCTGAGAGTGCAGGACTGAGAAGAGCAGATCATACATTTGATAAAGGGGAGTTTATCAACATGGGAGCGCTCTTCTGAGATATTGGATTTAACACCGTGGTAAGGAGCCCCAGGAAATGGTAAACATGTGGCAAGGATGGCTCTTAGAAGTGTGGGAAAAATGATAGTCTACGCTAATAGAAACAGAAATGACAGAATTTCTGTGGCAGATGGTGGAAGAAGGAATTAAAAGGCTCAGAGAAGTGGGCACATGAGAGTGGATATACTATGTAAGGGTATAAAATCCACACAATGATTACATTCTATGGAAGGGCCAGGAGGACACACCATTGACCAAAGCAATAAGGAATACTGGTGCATCACTAAGAAGCTCAGTGGTGCTTGTCTTCTGTATTCCAGGCCCAACAATAGGAAATGATAATACAGAACTGGGTTCACAGATATCAGGGATCAAAGGAATCCAGAACGGTAGAGACTGTTGGCAGGGCTTTATGGTCAGAAGCCAGGTGGGGACAATTACTGTAATGGGAAGCAAGGTCAAATGGTATCCAAGGAGGCCACCTGACCCACAGGTCATTGTAGAGATAGTTATTAGAACTCAGTATCCTTAGGGGCAAAAGAATTGGGCAGCCCATAAATGTGCTACCCTAAAGGAAACATGGATGGATGATCAGGAGCCACTATTTCAATAAAAATTCATGATCCCTTGCCCAGTTTCTGGACATGAGTCAATTTTTGAACCAGGAACCTATCTAATGAAGGAGGCCTCCGGGAGGAAGGATCTTGAAACACCTCAGTGTGTTCAGAAACGAATCCCTCTGTCCTTCCCCAAAGGGACTATGAACCACTTATTCTGGTAACTTTGCCCTGGGAAGAGGGGAATGCTCAAACATTTTCAAAGACTGTTGAACACAGAGTCAGAGTTGACACTGAAACCTGGAGACCTAGAGCATAATCTTGGGCCCCTTTGATAGTAGGGGTATACGAAAGCCAGTAATAAATGGAGTTTTGGGTCAGGTATGGCTCACAGTAAATTCACTGGATCTGTGGACCCACCTGATGATTATTTCTCCAGTCTCTGAATTTATGATTGGAGTAGATGTACTTAGTAGTTGGCACAACCCCCACATTGGATTCTTCTCCTGTGGGTCTTGTAAGAGATACAGTAAAGGTCAGATGGAAACTCCTGAAATGGCCCTTCTCCACACTGCCCACTGACAAGAGAGAAAACCAGAAATAATATTGCATTCTGGGGGTAATAACAGATATTAGTACCAGTCTTAAATATACCAGATGGTGGTCCCAATCATATCACACTTAGTAGACCAACCCAGCACCTGAACACAGTAGATCAATCCTGAAAGATGACCACTGTGAACTTAACCAACTACTAGCCCCAACTGCAACTTTTTTGTTGAACAGAGTAGCATGGCCTGAGGTGTATGATATGTGGTCATTCCTCTGGCTATCACTTTCTTTTTCAACCCTATTGGAAAAGAGGATCAGAAACAACTTGTATTGACTTGGAAAGGGCAAAAATATCCACTTATGGTTTTGCCCCAAGACCATGTTAATTCTCCTGCCCTCTGTCATAAAATAGTCTGAATTATTTGGACATGCTATAGAATATTACTTTGGTCTATTGTGTGAATGATATCATGCTAATAAGGTTGCATATGTCTTATTTTGGTAAAATGCGTACACTTCAGAGGGTGGGACATAAGCCCTATAAAGATTCAGGGACCCACCATATCAGTAACATATTTAGGGTCTCCTACTCTGAGGCATGCCAGGATATCCCTTCCAAAGGAAAGAACAAATTGTTGCATCATATACCTCCCACCACAAAAAAGAAAGCATAACATAGAACTCTTGGTAAGCTTCTTCTGGTTCTGGAGACAACATATTCCATATCTGGGAGTACTGCTCTAGTTCATATAGATGAAATGGAAGGCTGTCAGCTTTGACTGGTGCCCAGAGCAGGTACAGGCTTAGGCCATATGACCAGGTAGACCCTATGGTATTGGAGATATTAGTAGTGGGAAAAGATGCCTGGTGGAGGTTATGGCAAACCCAGTAGGAGAATTACAATGTAGACCCTTAGGTTTCTGGAACAAGGCAATGCCATCTGCAATGAGAATTATATACCTTCTGAAAAATAACTTGTGGGGTCTAGTAGAAGCTTCATTCTTGATCATGATGGTACATCAAGTGACCATATGGCCAGAATTACCCATAATGAACTGAATTTAGTCAGCCTTCTAAGGTTGAGAAGGCCTGATAACAGTCCACAGTAAAATGGAATCGGTACATCCAGGATTGAGCATGAATAGGACCAGAGGGCACAAGGAAACTGCAGAGAAAGGGAATCTAGAGCCCCATGTCATTTACCATGGTTGCACCAGTGCCCTTCCCTCAGCTCACTTCTTTTTTTTTTTTTTTAAGATTTTATTTATTTATTTGAGAGGGAGAGAGAAAGAGAGAGAGAAAGGGAATGCACAAGTGGGGGGAGGGGGAGGGCAGAGGGAGAGGGTAAAGCAGACTCCCCACTGAGCAGACTCCCCGTTGAGCAGGGAGCCTGATGTGGACGTGATTCTAGGACCCTGAGATCTGGGCTGAAGGCAGATGCTTAAACTCCTGAGCCATCCAGGCGCCACCCCCTTAGTTCACTTCTGTGACTATGAAGGATTCTCTATGACCAGCTGATAGAAGAGGAAAAACTCTGAGCTTGGTTTGTGCATGGCTTGACTAGGTATGTTTAAACTGAAATGGTGATTGCACTACGTCCTTTTCAGGGTGGCCTTGAGAGAAATGATGACAGAAAATTCTCCCAATGAATAGGGCTTCTGGTGGTGCACCTTTGGGCAGAAGGAGAAGTGACCTAAAGGTTAGAATATATTCACACTCTAGATCAGTGGTGAGTGGGTAATTACGGGGCCTGGAAGGAGAAAGATGGGAAGGTCAGAAACAAGGATGTCTGGGGTCAATTCATGTGGATAGGCATATGGGAGTAGGAAATAAGGGAAGAGATCTCTGTTTTTCATGATAAAGCACACAGACAGCATCCAGTGTGGAAGAAGCACTAAACAATCAAGTAGACAAGGCAACTTGGCCATATGACAGCAGCCAGTCTCTGTCATCAACTCCCCCAGTGCTGGTCCAATGGGGCATGAATAAAGTAGCCATGGTGGCCAGAATGGAGGTTATGCATGGGCCCAGCAGCATAGACATTCATGCTTCTCATTCCCAGAACTCTGGGCTTTATGGTTGAGAGATCCTAGCTCCTAAAGAAGACCATGAACACTTCTGTCAGGGGACAAAGCAACAGTCCCATTGAACTAGAAGCTATGGCTGCTACCTGCACACTTCAGGCTCCTTGTGGCAAGGGATCAGCAGGTAAGCAGAGGAGTCACCATCTTGGCAGGGGCAACTGGTCCTAATCATGAGGAAGAGGTAGGGCTGCTGTTATACAATGAGACCAGGGAGGAATATGGCATTCAGTTGATTTACTTGGGTAGCTCTCTGAACTTCCTTATCCAACTTTGATAGTAACTGGACAAGTTCAGCCACCCTGGCCTGAAATAGGCATAGTGACCATTCACTTGTGAGGGTCTGTGTCATGCCACCAGAAAAACCAGTGAGACTAATCAATGTGCTAGCTAAGGGGGAGGAGAATCCAGAACCAGTTGTAGAGGTGGGAAATTTGGTTACAGCCCTGAGACCAGCTGCAATGATAGGGGCAATAGTTTATCTCACTAAATTCCTCTCCTAAGTTTCCTGGGGAATGTCAGAGTTGCTCCCAGAGCCATGTGAAGAAATGGATCTGAGATGAGCAAGGGGTGGAGTGTGCTAGATACGAGGATGCTCTTCCCAGATCTTCCCTTAGGGCAGGAGGACAAATTCCTCTTCCTGCTGGGAATGCAGCTAGAAGATGGCTCTCAGCTTTTAGCCCCTTTGGGTGATTGACTTGGCTAAAGAAACTTCCTTGCCAAGGGACAGCTTATATCCAGTGACTGATCCATAAGGGGGTAGGAAGTTTCAGTCCCAACCCCTCAATTCAGTTAAGCCCTGAAGAGCTATCTCCTAGATCCATAGCTCCATGGGGGATGGCTGAGGAGTTTGTTGGTATACTGCCACTCAGCGTCTCCCTCTGCTTACTCTTGCATCTTTTCTTTCTCTTCAACAGATGCCTATCCCAAGCATATGCCTTAATTATAGCATACACATCCTGTATGCTAATCTCCACCTCAGAGCCTGCTTCCTGGGGAAACACTTTCAAAACCATCAAGGCATCAAGACACGTTGCTGATGGCCAACTGATCTCTTTGACGGAGCAGTGGGTAGATTGGTGTTCAGATGTGCTATCTTCAGCTCACTGGGAATTCCTTCCTTGAAGCACAGAGATGAACTTCGCCAAAACTGATGCCACTATACTTTCCCACGTTACATCACAACTCACAAAATAAGCATTGAAAGTCGTCTTTACGTAGAACATGGATTCTTCAGTGATAAACCATCATCAGATGGACTATATCTCAGTGAAAAGAGTCTTATAGATAGTGGTGATGGCTGCCCAACACTAAATGTATTTAATGCCACTGAACTGTATGTCTAAAAATGGTTAAAGTGGCAAACTTAATGTATATATTTTTACCACAATTAAAAAAGATGAGTAATGCAACATACGAAAAACCACTGACTTGTGTTAAGTGGGGGAATTGTATGGCATATAAATTATATCTCAATAAAGCTGTTGAAAAAAAAAGAGGCTCGGGGGAGTACTTCTCTTTCATATATGTGCCCTCTCGCTGCACTGAATTTTGTCCAGATAGAAAGTGAAATATCTACACAAACATGATACCAGCTCTTTCCTATGGGATAAACTACTGATATTATGCAACATCTACCAATGTTCTTTCATAGCGAAATCTTGCTGATAGTTCTGCTTCTTTCCCAGCATAATATTATCATTACCTTTGTAGCTGTTTTTATAAACTTCTTGGCAAAAGTGCGGCATATCCCTATTTTTGTGAAGAGCGCATCCTTTATGATGCCTCTGTAGTTTTGGTTTCTACATCACTTTTAGCAATAAAATTCATCTATTTTGTGTTGGGAAGCCCTTACAATGTTTGTAGTTGTTCTGGAAAAACGTTATTGTTCTATCAAAGAAGTCATTGTGCTTTGTGGGAAAATACCAGTGAAGTTTTTATGGTTTTCTGCTGTTATTGGAAATCATTTTTATAATAGATGTCACCTTGGAGGGCTAGGGGTAAATGCCTCACCAGTCCACTACAATCCAGTTTTCAGATTTTTCTCGTCATGCTTCCTATTCTTACAGACTTACATTTTTGTTAGCTTGATTGGCACAGTCATATTCTCACTTCTCCCAGCACAAATTGCTTTACCTCCCTTCATTTGTCCTTGAATCTGTTCTTTACATGTAAGATATGATCTTGAGTTATGGTATTTACATAACTTTTCATCAGTACCACTTTGAGTCATTGATCCCTTTTTGTCAATTAGGGATAATCATAATATTAATGACTAAAAGTACAAATTCAATAAGCAAGAACATATGTTAGCTGAGATAAAATATACTTACACCATGTAACTGAACTTTGACTAAATTGAGCTGATGCGGTGCTGGGATAACCCAGGGGTTCAAGGATCTCATTTTAAGTAATCACACCTGTTTTTTTCTCTTTCCTTCTGTCTTTTTTTTTTTCCCTTGTTGGTTCTAGCTTTTTTCCTCATCTACCTTCTTTACCCTCTTACTTTTCTTTCCTTTCCCCATTCATCTGTTTCTTTTTTGAGAGTTATGATATTTAAAATGGAAAGAGATCCTGTGATCATTGAGTCCAATGACTTCATTTTACAGGTAAGAAAACTGAAGTCCAGAGAGGTTCAATGAAATAATTCAAGTCAGAAGGCTCAGACCTGGTCTCCTGGTTCCCTTCACTCATGGCCAGTGTGTTTCATTTTGCTCGGAAGCCTTCTCCTTCAGCTCTTCTTCCTGGTCCTTTCTTGGCACTGACAGTGGTTGGACCCATAGTGATTAAGGTTGTTTGTTACCAGGGCTGAGAAAGTAGGAGGTTAAGTGAGTCAAAACTTCCCTCCTCTGTCTCCTCTCATCCCTGCCCCTATAGAATATTCACTCACAATCTCTGTGCATTCTCCTTCCAAATATATGTCAGACTTATACACTATTCTGGTACCATTTCCCTAATTCATGCTGTCATCATCTTTCTCTTATACTATTTTTCAACCTCTCTTCTAGTTGCTCTGCTTTTCAGAGCTACTTCTACCCTTCAAGCCCTAAATCCAAGTATCCATCCATCCATCCATCCATCCATCCATCCATCCATCCATTTTGCTGTGGCCAGAATGGTCTCATAATGTCACTCTCATCTCTTTGATGATTCTTAAGTCCCTACAAGAGAAAGCCCAGTCTTTGAGCAAGGCATCTGACCACCAAGTTTCTTTGTGGTCTGGTCTCTGCTCTCCTGTCTGGTCTTATCCCCATCACTCTATATATCAGTCAGGCTAAGTTATATACTAAAAAAAAAAAAAAAAAAAAAAAAAAAAAAAAAAAGCCTCCAAAATCTTAGTGGTTTAATACAACAAAAGTTTATTTCTCATTTATACAAAGTGTTCTGCAAGTCTGGATGACTCTCCAAAGGACCTGTTTTCTATGCACTGACTTAGAGATCCAGCTGCCATGACGAAACCTCCACAATTGCCATGGAGGAGAAAGAGAGAGCTGGAAGGTGAGCATGAGTGCTGTCCTTTAGCCTGAAAGTGACACCCACAGCCCATTGGCCAGTTTATCACTTAACAGCAGGGGGGCTGAGAAATGTGGAGACTACCATTTCTACTATGGTCCCTCCTTGGAACTGGAGCTCTGGAAATACCTGACTACTTATTTCCTGAGTACAAACTCTTTTAAAGCCTCCATGTCTTTCCACCAAGGCATTCTACCCTGCCTAGAATATCCTTCTTGCTGACTTTTGTGACAAACACAAACTCAAGTCTCTGTCTCCTCAGCCATAGCTGACTTTCTCGGGCTAACTTCGTGCCTATTCGCTAATGTTCCTACAGCATCTTGTAATTACCTCCACCATAGCTCTTTTTATATTCTTACAGACATTTACCTGGCTGTTCCCTCTAAATGGAAATTTCTTTGTGGATAGAGAATGTGTGTTTTCATCTTTGTCTTCAGTTTTAATACAGTGATACATAGAGACTTTTTTTACCTGTGGTTGAACAAATAAATGAAAGAAATGACTAAAAAAGTGTAAAGTTTGTTGTTATATCACCTCCCCCCCCCCCACACACATACACACTATCACCTTAGCCCAAGAATTCTCTTACTTGGAAAACCACAAGACCCTTTCTGATATTCCTCTTTCATTCTTGCCCATGTCCAGCTCATTCTCCACTCAGCAACCACATCATTATGAAACATGAATCTGAGTGGGCCTTCCTATTTCCTTAGAATAAAATCCAAACATCTGAATTCCTTCCCATGACCCCCTGCTTGCCAGTGTGGCCTGAGCTCACTCTATCCTGTGGCTCCCACAGTGGCCTCCTCTTAGTTTCCTGAATCCACTAAGATTTTTCTTTCCCTAGGGCTTTCTCAGGGCTGGTTCCTATGCCTGGAATGCTCCTACTTCCTCTTCTTTCTTGGTTAGTTCTTTTCAGTCTTCAGCTTAAATGTCACTTCTCTAGTAGTTATGATTGTTTTGTTTTGATTGCAAATGAGAAAATCCCACTCAAACTACCCTAAATAAAAAAGGGAATCTATTTGTTCTTGTATCTAACAAGTCCAGAAATAGTGCTTGCCTTCAAAAAAGGCTTGATGTATGTCACTGAGGACCCTATTTCTGTCACTTACTGTACAGCGGTAGCTCTTTCCTCATGGTCACAAAATGGCTGTCATTGTTCTAGACTCACATCCTCACACCGTCATATCCAGGAGAAGAGAGAGAGTCTCTTCTGGTAACTCCTATTCAAGGACAGGGGTTCTGTCTCTCTCATTGGCCTAAGTTGTATCACATTCCTGTGTCTATTCCCATGTCTAAACTGACATGAAGACAGTGGGGAGGAATTGGACTTGCTTATACCAACAGGATCCTTCCTTGGATTTGAGGATAGGACCACACATAACCTAACAACGTGTCTGCACATGAGGGAGAGTTAACCTTTCTAAAGGATAAAGAGTACTTTGGGTGGGAAAAGTGGAAAATAAATGACTAGAATCATCATTCTTTCTCAGAGGAGACTTCATTGTCCACCCCCTTCTAAGGAAGTCCCTTCTGTTGTTGTTATTATTATTATTATTATTTCTTTTTAGAGAGGGAGGGAGAGGAAGGGCAGGGCAGAGGGAGAGGGAGAGAGAGAATCTTAAGCAGGCTCCATGCCCAGCTCAGAGCCTGACGCAGGGCTCACTGTCACAACACTGAGATCATGACCTGAGCTGAAATCAAGAGTCAGATGCTTTAACTGACTGCACCACCCAGGTGCACCCATCTGTTATCTTCTGATACTGAATCCTACTCACTTCCCTCAAAGGCCCTGCTACCGTTTGTACTGTCTGTTTACCTGTTTGTAGTCTGACTCTTCCACAAGGCTCTAACTTCGTAAGAGCGGATACCACACATGATTTATTCCCTAGTGCTGAAACATCCTAGAAAATTCAATAAATACTTTCCTAAAGAAAAAATGAGAAATTTTCTTCCTTTTCAATTTAGCCCTGGTTTTTACCAGGGGACGGAGAGGAGGAGGGTTTGGAAGGATAAGGGTGAATGTGAGCACTCTGAGTGTTAATTTGGCTTTTCTTTGTCTAGAAGCTTAGTCCTCTTTTCCTCCCAATAATCCCTCAAATTCCCCATCCCCAAATCTTTTCTTATTAACCCATCTGCTCCTGGCTGTCTGGTTATTTGATGTTCCTTTGGACTTTTCTTTTTAAACCTAGCTTCAATTAGAGCCTCAAAAGGACTCTTAATTTTTTAAAAGAGAGTTAGTTAAATTATGTTTATTCAGAAAAGATAAGAACCAAGTCTTCTCTCTTTGTATTTCCCCAGCTCCTACAAATGTAGCAGGTGTGCTTTACAGAGTGAAAATTCAATCTCCCTCATGGAAATTGACACTGAAGTCGATGCCAGGTAGTAGCAAGAGAGAGGAGAGGGAGCAGTGAGCCAGGAAAAAGAAAAAAACTGCCAGGAAAGAATAAAAGTTGGTAAACAGGGAAGTGCAATGTCTTTGGGTTAAAGGGCCATGCTCAAGAGAAGGAAAGTTAGACTAAATTTGGGAAATGGAGGCAAAACTTACAAAACAGAAGTAGAGCTGGAGGGATCTTCTTTTCTTCTTGCATGTATCCATTTATTCATCAAGTATTGAGCATCTAGTATGTGTCATCCACTCTACAGGGATGACCAAAACATACCAGTTCTTGCCATCGTGGAGCTTATGTTGTAGTGAGGGGAGATGGACAATTAGCAAATAAGGAGACAGAGATGATGGGCTGTTGGATAGAGATGTCAGATTGAAAACGCATCTGCTTTGACTCTCTCCTGAGACCCCACAGAATGAAGTAAAGGCACTTTTTAAGGCATAGATACTCATGGATAAGGCAAAGGGACGAGGAGGTGACAGGACTGAGGGAGAAAGCTGGAAGGCAAACTTGAGAAGTTTACATCCTCAGTGGGCAGAGGAGAAAGCTGAGAACCAACTCAGTTTATATGCATCACCTCCCAATGTACAGGAGGAGGTATGTTAGACGAATCTGGACTAGTGTGTGTATCTGTATCTGCGTAGGAAACAGAAGATAAAATAAAGATTGCCAGTTTGGAGTCAGCTCTCCGGACCCTTTCCTCTTTTCCACAGAGAAGAGCCAGACCCCTCTGGCAGGATGATGGAGCCATATTCTCTGGAGAAGACTTCCTGCCCAGTGGAGGATGGTTGATGGGACACAAATCAGGGGACTAAGTGAGTGTATATATACTGGATGCTGAGGCCCTCTTTCTTTAAGAATGATGGCAGCCAGGCCTATACCCTCAGCAGGAGTTTGGTGAAATGCTCTCTGGAGAGAAAGACCTAAAGATACAGATATTGGAGTTTTCCAACCAAAGAGTGCAACCTGATCACACCATAGAGTGAAACTCTGCAGTCAGCAAACCCCACCTGTCTATTCAGAGCTATCAATCAGCATTTTGTTCCCTGTTCCTCAGAGGAGCAGATGGCCAAGGATTACCAGACATCTGAGGATAGGTTCTCATAAGACAGACCAAATGAAAACCAAATGCATGGGAAAAAGCAATCTGGAGGAAACAGACTACATAGGAAGAAGTAAACTTATAAGAGAGAGGGAGAGTAAGGGAGAAAATTCATTAAGTGCTTAAAGAGATAAAAGATATTGCAACTTAGGAATAAGAACAGGATGCTACTTAAAAAAAGTAATATTCAGAGGACAAAAAGGAGTGGTTGGAAATTAAACATATGTTGGCAAAAATGAAAAACGCAGTAGAATAATTGGAAAGTTGAAGAAACCTCTCAAAAGGGTAGAATAAAAAAACAAAGAGGTGGATAAGTAGGGGAGAAAAGGTGAGAAAACTAGAAGAGTAGCCCAGGAGGTCCAAATAATGGGGATTTGTGAAATAGAAGAGAGACGACAAAAGAGGGGGAGGACTAGCAAAGAAAGAATTCAATACAAACTCCCAGAATTGAAAAATGCGAGTTTCCGGATTGAAAAGGCCATGAAGTGCCCATCACAATCACACAAGGGGTGAAAACAGTCCCACAGTCACAGCATCATGAAGTTTCAGAACACTAAGCCAAAGAAAGGGCTTAAAACCTTCCAGACAACCAAAACATGTCACTTACAAAGGATCATTAATTAAAATGGTTTCTATTGAGAAACTTTGGGAGCTGGAAGACAATGGAGCAATGTCTTCCAAATTCTGAAGGAAAATGATTTCAGACCTAGAATTCTACTTCCAGCCAAATTATCAATGAGCTGTGAGGGCAGAGCAAAAGCATTTTCAGATGTGCAAGGTCTCAAAAAAATTTTTAAAAATAAATTAAAAAAGGAATGTGTCTTCCCTGCAGCCTTGCCTGGGAAGTTCTGGAGCATACACTCCACCAAAACGACAGAGTAAACCAAGAAAAACAGAGATGTTGGAGTCGGAAAACAGAGGGTGCCTAGGATGATGGTGAAGAGAAATTCTAGAAGTCAGCAATGCCTCCCACATACAGGGTAACCATTTTATTATTATTTTTAAAGATTTTACTTATTTATTTTGAGATAGAGAGAGAGAGAGAGAGAGAATGAGTGAGGGGGAGGGGCAGAGGGAGAGGGTGAGGGAGAAGCCGACTCCCTGCTGAGCAAGGAGGCTGGTGCTGGACTTGATGCCAGGACCCTGGGATCATGACCTGAGCTGAAGGCAGATGCTTAACTGACTGAGCCACCCAGGTGCCCCAGGGAAACCATTTTAGTTTGGACCATGTTAGAAGGTGAAGGAAGGAGAGTGCTCCAAGAAATTAAAATGATGGGACATGTAATGTGTCTGAATGCCTGTTGAGAGCATTTAGGTCACCAGTGAAGTTTGTCTTTTTAGTGATAAGGATACAGAACTAAGGAAACAATAAATAGGAAACTATAAAATTAGTAACTCCAGGCAAGGAGAAATAATTGTCAAGAAAAAGTAATAATATAATATTACATGACTCATTGCGTCTGCATAGTCATAGTTAAGTAACACTGACTGTTGACCAATCCTTAAGTTCTATGTATTAAGAAGGCAGAGGGGTGGAAAGTGTGTGCCCCTGTGTGAGAGCAGAGGGAAGAGGGAGTCAAAATCCTCACCTTCCACAGTGGAAAATCAGGAGATAATGCCTAGAAGTATTTTGGTTCTGTTTTGTTATGGATTTGGAAGCAATAACAAACAAACAAACAAAAATCAGTTATAGTTGTTGAAAGTGGTTGGCCTGGGTAGGGGGTATGGAAGAGGTAGGAAATGGCTGCTTTTCATAATAGATCTAGTTGGTTATTTAACTTTGTACATGATTAACTCTGAAGAAGAATAAGACCAAAAGAAGGGAAAAGGAAAATACTAGAAAGAAATATAGCAAAATACTACTTTCTATCTCTGGGTTTATGGTTATGAGTTATTTTTATTTTCTTTTCTATATGTTTTTGTATTTTCTCCAGCTTCCAAAACAAACATGGCCTAGTTTTTAAATTATAAAACACATATTTTAGGTTAAGGAGAGGGAGAAAGAACTATAGTGAAAAGAAGCTGCTTGACAGGAGGATTTGGGAAGGCTTCACTGATCGTGAAGTTTGGCTACAACTTTGAGGGAGGAAGAGCATTCCAGAAAGCTATGCAAAGGTCCTGGGGTGGGAACATGCTTGAACCATGCCTGGTGCCTATGAGGAAGAGCACAGAGGCCAGATGTGTGCTAAGTGTGGTGGTGAGAAGGTGAGATCAGAGGGAGAGCTTGGAGCCATCCCCTGTGGAATCTTATGGGGCATGTTAATAACTTTAGATTTTATCCTGACTGCTAAGGGAAAATGGCAGAGTTTTGAGGAGAAAAGTGACATGATTTGATTTGCATTTTAACAGGATCACTGTGGCTGCTGTTGGGTGGGGGATGTGGGGGAGGGAAGAAGGGACGCAGCAAGAGTGGAACCGAGAAGACCATTTAGGAGGCTCTTGCTGTATGTAGTTCAGATGAGGGATTCTTTAGGGTTAAACACTGATGTTCAAAGAGTTTCTACTTTCTTTTAGCGGCAGAAACCCTTTTTCAAAGGAAATCTTACACTGACCCCTCATCTATAAAACATTAAAGCGAAGCATGAAAGTGAAGGAGCTTTAATTGAAGTAGGGGGTGGGGGGTCCAGAGTGGCTCCCCCCCATCCTCCCTCCCAGCCTCCTTGTCCTGGTGATCCTGGGCGGTGTGCCTTTGAACCCAGGGTTCTGCAAATTCTGATTCCACCTAGCTCCCTCTTTTCATTAGGAGGTCCAATGCAGGGAGGAGTGGGTTTGGGTAGGAGCACTTCCCTGGCAGGCTTCATGCTGTGGCAAAAGCCCCGGAGGTAGGAAAAAAGCATCAAACTCTATGCCCCTGTGAGACAGAGCAATAACCAAGCATCTTCTCTCCAGCTCAGTGCACTTCCCATGGCACATACTGCTTCTGGTGGCTTTCTGGCTGAGCTGCAGAATGTCAGGATTTTACCAGGTTTAGAGTCCCCCTCTCCCATCCCTTCCCAAGGGGACATGCTTTGACCCAACTAGAATCCAGGCAAAAGCTGGGCAGGGTGGGGCAAGAATCAGTGAGGACAATGGGTGAAGTCTCTGCTGCAGGGAGGATCTAGGCTCTTTCTAACTTTCCCCCACACCATGGTGTGCTAGTAAATTTGACAACTGCTCTCTGGGAGAAGGAAGGAAGGAAGGAAGGAAGGAAGGAAGGAAGGAAGGAAGGAAGGAAGGAGAAAGGAAGGGAAGAAGGAAGGGAATGAAGGGGGAAAGGAGGGAAATGAAGGGGGAAGGAGGGAAATGAAGGGGGGAAGGAAGGGGAGGGAAAAAAGGGGGGAAGGAAGGGAGAAAGGAGTCAGGCGCCTGATTTGTAGCACTTTCAGATTTCCATAGCGTAAATAGTTTGGTCTGACAAATTTAATGGCAACAACATGAAGACACTGAACAGGAGTTTGGGAAGTTGCCCATCATTATACAGTATTCGCACCATACAGATACAATAGATGAAATAGCCTCACGATCTTATATAGTAGTAAAATCTAGTAACATAATTAAAAAGTGATGAATTTTGAACATTAGTTCCTTTACTTTTAATTTAATTTAACTTCTCATGGTCGTGTTTAGCAAACGGCTGGCACAATTTCTGAAAATTTAAGGGTCGGCTCTCACCAGCCAATTGGAAGCGGCACCCCACTGACCCACCACTCAAACAATCCGTCTGAACTTCGAATCAAGAATTTCAGTCTGCAGATAAACTGTGGTACACCTCATACAGAGGAACACCACACAGTAATAAACAGGAATGAACTGCCGATACACCAAAACCTCAAACGACACAGGCATTATGCCACATCAAAGGATCCTATATTAAAAGGTTACATAATGTATGACTTCACTTTTCCGAGAGGCTTGAAAGACAAAATTATGGTGATGGAGAACAGATCAGTGGTTGCTAGGGGTTAGGGATGGCAAGAGGGAGTGAGAGAAAGGGGCAGCACGAAACAGGTTTTTCGGGTAATGGACTATTTTATGTCCTGGTTATGGTGAGGATTACATGAATTTATACATGTGTTCAAATTCATACAACTGTAGACAAGAACAGTTTTACTATATAATAATTTTTAAAGTAGAAGGAAAAGTCAGCATATTGTTAAAAATAACAACAAACAGAATTTTATTCTGAATTGGGCAAGCCATTCCACCATTTTGAGCCTTCTTGGAATCTGCCATGAAAAGGTAGGTATAGATAGTCAGAAGCTCCAGAATTAAATGTGTGTGAGGGTTGCAGTGGGTAATGCAGATGGAATACAATAGGGAGTGGTGAGGACTTCGGAGAACTAGTGAGTTTCCACCTGCCTACACGGAGGAGCTACAGCTTCTGCCTCTGCTGATGGCTACCATGCTGGATCATGGGCCTGGTCTGTCTCATCTTTTGAATTGTATGATAAATGAGGACTCTAGATTTTTTTTTTTTTTAAGTAGGTTCCATGCCCAGTGCGGAGCCCAATGCAGAGTTTAAACTTGCGACCTTGAGATCAAGACCTGAGCTGAGATCAAGAGTCAGACGCTCAACCCACTGAGCCACCCAGGTGCCCCAGGACTCTGGATTTCTTCGAAGTGAAATTTTCTGATTTGTAAGTACTACTGGAACCCAACAAAACATGTATATGAATCATAATGAGCCTAGGGGCTGCCAGTTTGCAGCTGCTGGACAGGATGCTTTGTACGCTTTTTTTGGAATTTTGGGGCCAGGATTGTAAACTCTGATAAGCAGTTTCTTCATCAGAGAGTGCATCAGAGATTTGGAAGTAACTCTGAAGGTTCTTGCATCACTGAAAGTAAAATTAAGCCCTGCTTTACCCCACGATTTAGAAGTTGTGCAATTGAAGTACTGAGTGTTGTTGTGGTGGTTAGAATCCACTAATGGGGAAGAGGACCTGGTGCTGAAGTGGGCTCCGTGGCTCTGCTCCTCTTCCTGGCTGCCCTGCAGGAACACTCGGAAATGTATCATTTGGTCTGTTCCAGATCATAGCCTCTCATAAATGGGCCTGGCTTCTCTGCACACATTACTGATTTTGTGATGATGAGTGAGAATTGAGGCCATCTTTCATCCCCATTGCCAGTCCATGATTGATGCTCTTGCACACTTAGATTTGCACTTGGCACATAACAGGGGAAGGCCCATTATAAAGGGCTGAAAAATGGCAGCAGAGAAGGAAACAACATGCATCTGGAGCAGATGGGGAATTGAGCATAAATGTGAGTAGGACAGATGAGCCATGAGTTGGAGGGCCTGGTCTCCTGCTAGAAGGATGGCTCCTGTCCCCTGTCCGGTATAAGTACATTACACACCAACATTGCACACCAAAGGAAGAACCCTGCTTAGGAATCTGCAGGGGTGGGCTTAGGGCTGAGAGGGGACCAGAAAGGGGCCTTGCCTGAAGGTGCTTTAGTCCTCAGGGTTACATCCCCAGGAAGCCGGGGAAAGAAAGTAATAGGTAGAAATCTGTAGATTCAGGAGTCTCACTCCTGGGGCCTCAGAACCTTGAGGGAAAGTGGGAACTTTTCTTGCCAATGTGGCAGACAGAGCTTTTGCTCAACATGGTTTCCCTTTCCCATTTCATCTAATAACCAAAACTTGTTTTTTAGAGGGAACCTATTCCACATAGCTTGGCAAGAAAATTGACCTTTCTCTCCCTTCCAGAGGAGAGAGGCCTCTCTAAGCAGAGCATCATTCCCCTAGTGATGAATTCAGGGACAGACTGTGACACTGGCTGGTGTAATCTGAGTTCTTCCCAGGACCTGTCCTGGGTCTAAACAGGAAGAGGCACTTTTCTCTGTCAGCGTTAGCTTTGAGGGTAATATAACCTAGACCGTCTTGCCACCATGTGGAAGAGTCTGTGAAAGGAAAACGGAACTGATAAGTGCTATTGATTGAGCTCCTGGATACAGTCCTACCTGAAGTCCAGCTCTGAACTTTGTCATTACAGGTGCCAATTTCTTCCTTCTTCCCTTCCTTTACCCTTCTTTCTCTTTTATCTTAGTTTGTTACCATTTCTGTCATTTGCAACGAGAAAGTCCTGATTAATGATCCACCCTATGTACTTAGTGCTAAACAGGCTGATATCACATATTGCATATATTAATAATAAATTTAAAATAATGTGCATATAAGATTTAGTTTATTCATTCAACTCATGTGCCAAAACTATGCTAGATACTAGCAATCACATTATGAGCAAGACGGACAATATGGTTGACCTAACCCCTATTGGCCTTATTAATATTAAATTAGGTATTTTGTGACCGTAGCATTCAAATAATCCACTCAGCTATTGCCTCCTATATGCCAGGATAATGCCATAATAAAAAAGTGAACAAGACAGATATGGTTCCTTTCCTCATGAAATGTAACTCCATGTCCCAGTTCCCTCATCTATAAAAGAGTTTAATAGCCCCTAATTCCCAAGATTGTTGTGACAATATGAGATATATACAATGCTTAGAATAATGTCTAGCACATGGTCAGTACCCAGTAAATGGTAGATTGTAGTTTTTAATACTGAACCCTTTGGCTATTCAAGGTTTTTATTTGTTTGTTTTTAAAGTTTGACCATTTTCTTTGGTACTGTAATAAGAGGTCAATTTGGGGGTCAGATAATGCTAGTTCATATTCTGCTTCTTCCATTACTAATTAAAAGACTTTGGGCAAATCATTTAATTTCTCTGAGTTTCAGTTTGCTCATCTGTAAAGCATAAAATGGAATAATAATACCTTCTTTGAGAAGGCACAGAGCAGGAACTTAATTATTATTATTAATCTATCCATAGAAATATAATGATAACATTGCTTGAGAAAAATCATCTCAGAGAAAGCAGTAATAACTATTATTATTTTTGTAAATGGCATTCAGAGTCTCCACGTAGTCCAGTTCTCATACTTCTCACCAAAATACTTCTGGGAGCAGAAGGGGGAAATTATCCTGAGGGTGGGAGTCTAGGGGATGGTAATGACCCACAGTGGCCTCCTGCAAACAAGAAATCAATTTGTCTAAATTTACCAAGTTTTTGCTTTCCAGTCTATGGTAAATTCAGGCCTATTTTAATGTGAAGATGTTTTGAATGACCTATCGGTTAAACTACTTTCAACCCTCTTCTCTCTACCTGCCATACCAGTAGGAAATGTCTGGTTTAACCTGGGGCTTCATGTGGGCCCACCCATTCTACTCACCCCTCACTGCTGCCCAGTGGGGATCTGCACCCCCATTTTGAGAAGCCCAGCCTCAGTGCATTCTGAGTGGCAGTGTGCTTGGAAGGGATGTCCTATTCAATGCTGTGTCCCAAAGGGGTGGGCTCCTAAGATACCCACAGCGCTGGGGTGAGAACAGGCACTAGTGGACCCAAGTCAGCCTCTCCCTGCCTCATTTGGTAAATTCGTACTAAAGGCAACATATATTACATAATTCTGTCACCAAGATGATGAAAAGGCAAGATGAAGATATGGAGAAGTACATCAGTCAGGGCCATAAATCCTAAAGGACTCTTCCAGGCTCTCCTGGAAAGATGCGGCAGGGGGAGAACCAGATACCACCAACCAAGCACGAGAGTCGGTAGGCTGAGAAGGGGGTCAACAAAGCAAGGAAGGAGGCAGCTTGGTCATTGAGAGTGAATTGCATGCATCTGGGGAGTAGGGGTGATGAAAAACTTTAGGATTGGGCACCCCACCGTCTTTTAATATGATTAGGGTGAGACAAATGAGCATTGAATTTGCTGGAGCTGACCTGGAGCCGGCTGCATGGGCCATATGGTTTCCCTGACCCATAAAAGTCACTAAGTGAGGAAGTAATTTATTGCTGGAGATCACTGTCTGCCCCAGAATATCCTGGTGTGTTCGCTTCATTGTTTCCTTAATATGGGAATGGGAGAGGAGCTGGGCAGTGAGTGGGGTGGGGGCTGGCGGGGAGCAAACAGCTTTGGGTTATTTGCTGGAACAGTTAGATCTCCTTTGCTGGGGAGGAGGAAGACTGGGACATCTGATGACTGGGCGGCTGCGCTGCTCCGTTCACTGGGGTTTTTCCTGTCCAGCAGCTGAGTACCTGTGAGAGAGGGAGAGAGCTGGGAACCTAAAGAGGGAAAAGGGGTCATGAACTTCAAATGAATAACTTGGGATTTGCGCAGTTTGAAGAGAGGACATTTCATAAATGGCAAATCATTCCAGAGCCCGGGGAAAGAGGCCAGTATGTTTAATGAATTGGTGCCATAAAGGAGAGGCTGTTTCCTCCCCTAAACACCGAAAATGTTGAGACAGCACAACAATAGCTGGTGATAACCTTTCAGGGAAACGAATTCCTTTGCGAGGGGAGCTGCCCTGTTTAACAACGAGCCTCTGACAAAGGCTCCGGAGCTGAGCTGGAGGACCAGGCAGCAAGAGCCTTGAAAGTTTGCTGGTACAGTTGAGAGTCTTTTCCTTCTTCCACTTTTTCTCTTCTTAATAGCCCCAGGCTTCGCAGCAGCATTATTTCAGAGCAGGGGTCCTGGGTTTCTTACCTCAGTCGTATGGGTAGATGTTGCCTGTATAAACTTGAAATAGGAGCATTGCTCCAACACCTGTCTGATCTGCTTCTGCTTTTAGTGTAAAAACACTGATGCTGAGAACGTTTCCGACTTTGCTTTTCAGGCTGTGTGAAAATACACTCTGCTGAATTGCTACCTGGGCGTTAAAAACAAAACAAAACAAAACAAAAAACCTTCCTTAGAGGATCCCTGACTTAGCTCTGGTAATTTTAACCATCCCATGGGCTAAATGAACCCTGGGATCATTTCTTAGCCCTTTGGCAGGTAGGATTTTAAGAAGTGAGGCCCACGTAAAAATGTGCTCAAATAGCACCCCAAAACAAACAGTTCACATGGACCTATATAGCCCACACAGCCCATACGGCCTTTGTCTTCTCTCAGACGGAATCGTGCTAGCTACATTCTTTTGGATCCCTGCCCATGGGTCTTTCCAGCTTCCGGTAACTAAGAACTAGGTACCACCTAGACGGGTTTGTATTGGGGAAGGAAGAGAAAGAAATCTGGAGAATACAAGCTCCAGTTATACCCTTAAACGATAGCCGTTTGTCCTCTGAGGCGATCTGGGAAGGAGAGGGTGCTAGGAGTCACATGTAGAACTCAGAAGAGAGGGGTGAGGTGTTGTGTGTCCTGTGTGTCTGCTTTAGCATTGCAAACCTACAACCTTGACCTTCCCAGTGAAATCGTTTTGTTTTATGACAAGCTCAAGGACTATGGAATCAGGTGACCCAGGTTTAAATCCCAGCTATATGGCTACTCAGCTGTGTGACTTTGGGCCAGTTTCTTAACCTCGCTGGGCCTTTAGTCTCCTAAGCTGTAAAGAAGGGCTCATGATACTTATTTCAAATAGATTGTTGTGAGGATCAAAATCTGGGTCATGTTGGGAAGAAACTGGGATGAGTCCTTTGTGCATGGTCCAGCAGGGGTTCCCTGTCTCTCTATCCATAATACAAGAGGTGCCATGGGCCCATTCATTTAGTCTATTACCTCTTAACTCAAAAATCATGTCCTTAAACTTTCTTTCGCCTCAAGTTCTTTTTTCTGTGGGTAAATTTTCAAAGGCTTCTATTCAAGTCTTTAGAAAGGATAGCATCCATTAACACTTTAGCTTGAATTAGTTTAGGAACTAGCTAGATTGATGATGACAAAGAAGGAGATACATGGCAGAGAGAGGTATGGAAATAAGTGAAGGCTTTTCTGGAACAGGGAGCTCTATTCCTGGCTGTGACGGATGGGAGGTATACAGTGGGCAGGACTCAGGGCAGTGGTGAGAAGCAAGGAAGAAATTGAAAAATCCAAGAACCATTAGACGATGGGAAGAGAGTACAGAGGAGGGAATGATGGGCATACAGTGGCTGTTAGCGCCATGTAGGAGGGACAACTCTTCCTCTGAGATACGAGAGAAGGGAGCAATCATGGGGGCTGAGAGAGAGAATCCAGGGAGGAGAGAAGGAGACTGGCAGAAGTGGTTCAGTGGGTTAAGGGGTAAAGGGTGAGGCTTTAGAGACAAGTAGCATAGATGTGTTCCTTTCTGGGACATGCACCATCTGATCTTGGGCAATCTGTGTATTTCCAGTGATCTATCAGTTACTACATCTGTAAATGGGGATGGTATCTAATTTGAAGAGCTGACTCAATCAGATACTGAAAAGTACCCAGAACATGCAGGCTTTCAGCAGATAGCCCACTGCACATCATTGTCATTCTCACTGTCTGCTGGGTAGCCTGGGGACTCGATGAGAGGGACCAATGTTTGGAGGAGTCACTGTGGGACAGTAGCAGTAAGAGGAAGCAAGGGCTCAGTGGAAGTAAGACAGAATGGATTAATAGCGGACCCAGTTCATGGTGCCTGGTGATGTCCAGCAACATCCCCAGTCCAAGATCAGAACTACAGATTACAGAACTGGGTGGGGGGTGGATCCAGGGCTGGGACCTGGTGTTCGGACCCATTCTGGTTACAGAAGGATGGGGAATAGGTTGCTCCCATGGTCTGCACTGCTGACAGCTGCACAAGGGGAAGGCAGAGGGGTCGAGTCCAGAGAGGTCTTGGTGACGGTGAGAAGCTGATGCCATGGTGGAGTGGAAGGAGGCTGTCACTGAAGAAGAGGCCTCAGCTGGGCACTCAACAGGGAAATAGCCCAGAAATACCAATGTAAAATGAGGCTGCCGTGTTGTCAATAGGCGTGTTGAAGTCCTGAGAATTCCTTCGTGGCTAGAAATAATATGGACTGTGGTTATCGAGGAAGGAAGAACTAGGTCATGGGGAGGGTCAGTAATCAAGAAAAACCATAATGTAAGGAGGCCTTGCTAGATCTAGGAAGTCCACTCAGGAAAAGGATATGCTCTGATGGAAGAATGGAGGGCAAGCTCTTGAATGGATGTGCCCGTATTGGGTTTGGCTTACATATTATTAAAAAACAACAACTGAGCCAACATTTATATATTTTTATGAAAAAAGAATCTTGATTTCTGATTTCTGTAGAAAAGTAGGATTATCTGGAAATCCTGTGTCTGTATTCTCTTTATGTCAACACTTTACTAGTCCCATTAGAAGGGTATATGATTTGTCAGTTTGTCACACGTCCCACCATTCCCTGTTGATCCCCAACACTGAGGTTAAATGTCATTTGTTATTTATTCTTGAACTTTCCTTTGGTTTCTCTATGGTAGGAAAATATATATGTATAGAAATATGCATGTGGAGGCATTTGAGTTTGTGACCTTGATTTGGAACAAAGGCTGTACCAATGAAGCTAGACCTTGATCCAGTGGCAGAAGAGGGGACCCTGGTTGTTCTAGGAGCACCTTGTGACCATACTGCCAGGTAGAGAAGGGGCACAGGGAGACAGAAGTAGTGGGTCAGAAAGGACTGAAAGAAGGTAAAGAAATGTTATAAAAATAAGAAAACCATAGTTCCTAGGGCTACTTGCTTGGGTCGCTTGAGAAACTTGTTCATTCAAAGTGGTTGTACCTAGCTCCTTGTCATGAGGACCGGGCCATTGGGAATTAGGGCTTTGTGGCAGACCCTTCTGGTTGCCTGTCCAGAGGGGGAACTATGAAGTCCCTACTCCATCTACTTCCTTGTTGGCAGAACTTACCTTCTGCTATAGAAGTGTTTGAAAATGTCAGATTTCCCATTTTCCAGTCTTCCTTACAATCAAGTCTTAGGCACTGTCTTAGTCTGTTCTAGCTGCTATAACAGAATACCACAGAGTGGGGGGCTTACAAACAACAGACATTTACTTCTCACAGTTCTGAAGGCTGGAAAGTCCAAGATCGTGGCACCGGCGGCTTTGATATCTGGTGAGAGCCCGTTTCCTCACAGACAGTGCCTTCTCACTGTGTGCTCCCATGGTGGATGGGGTGGTAGTGGGGAGGCAGCTTTCTCAGGCCACATTTGCAAGACCAATAATCCCGTGCATGAGGGCCGTGCGTTGACCCAATCACCTCCCAATGGCCCTACCTCCTAGCACCATCACCTTGGGAGTTAGAATTTTCAACATAGGAGTTTTGAAGGGATACAAACTTTCAAAACACAAACAAGTTTTGGGGGGACACAGGTATGTGGCTCAATTATGGCCAATGGGACTTGAGAAAAAGTTTCTTGGGGAACTTTGGGGGAACATTTTCTTCCCTAATTAAGCGTGGCTCATGAGAGGAAGCATTCATTTTCTTCAGCCAGATGTTGTTGTGTTCATTTAGAATGCCTTAACCATGACGCCCATCTTGTGCGCATGAGAGGACAGACCAAATGAGCTAGCCAGCATACTGAGACTGGCAGTATGGAAAGCTGCCAAGAACCTGGGCCCTCGATGACATTTTTGAGGCACTGAAATAACCTCATACCCTCCACCCTGGAGTATTTTATGGGTAGTAATACATTGTCATCACTGTTTAGGCTACTTTAAACTGGATGTGCTGTTACTTGCAGCTAAAAAATTGTAAAGGATAGAGACTTTATCCAGAGCTGGACTTATTAATGGGGATACAGGCCAGCGAGCTGGGGATACTCCCAGCAATTGGATATAAACATGGTATTATTTTCCTAGTGGATCCATTTAACTTGATGACAGTTCACATAGTACTTCATATGAAAACAAACGTGGATAATATTGGTATAGGGTATAAAATTCATAAGATAAAATAGGAGTCTTGAGGGTACTTCTAAACAAGGATCCCAGAAGCTTGGTATATCGTAAGATGGAAGTACATAGTGTTTCTCTTTCTGTTGAGCATGAGACATAAAATAATTCAAATTAAACTGCAGTTAGAAAGATTAAGTTAGCCACAGGGAAGGATTGTGTCTATTACGATTATTAAAGGGAGTCTAAATTGGAAATGGGACAGATCAATGGAATGTCAGAGCTTTGGAAGTTTTCGAGAGAGGAGTATTGTGGTTTCAAATGGAGTTTTGCCTGGACTAGTTTTCTCCACTTTCTAGATCCTTGTCAATGTCTTGCCATTGTTTTGTATTTGTGAAGAATAATTTTATTTTTCCTTAGGTGATGATTGCATTCCAGACCCTCCAATGTTTCTTTGGTGATTTATCCTTTGTTTTAATGTAATGTGCTACTCTAATGCTGCCCTGGAGTTTTCCTTTAAGTAGTTAATGTGAATGAAAGGAGAAAATAGCCAGGAGCCAGCCAAATGTTGACACAGATTGTAAATACCTGTAGGGAAAGTATTTAAGCATTTCCGATAGGAAGGATACTGTAAATTTTACATGCAAGGGCTCTGCATCAAAGCCCAAATCCCAGCTTTTCTTCCCACTTTGTGACTTCTTAGACAAGATCAGCACAAAGAACCCACTGTTTCCACAGGCATTTACATCACCACTTTATGTTGTTATTCCTGACTTCTTGCCAATCATATTGAGAATTTCTTAAGGGGAGTAAAAAAAAGAATAACCGAACCAGATTTGCCTCCATGACAGTGAAGAATAGAAAGAAAAGGCTCTCTCCCAGAGACAGGCTTTTCTTTTCTTTTTCTTCTTTATTTTAGCTGCTATGTTTGAACCTGACACTCTGCCTTTGATAGGCCCTGGAGTCCAAGCTGATGAAAAGCTGAGTCAGTTTTTTCATCCACAGCTCAAACTCACATTAATTTTTTTTTTAAACAGGAATTTTGGAGAAGCATTGGTTTAGGGAATAGGCCCATCACACTTCTTCACTGGTTACAAACCCATATTCCAGGCCCCCAGACTGAGAATGTGGTTGCTCCTTTTGGTTCTGTTAGCAACGGCAGGCACAATAGGCAACAGCAGGAGGGTGGAAGGAGAGATGGAAGTCTCTTACAATCTGTGTTCCAGGGGCATCTATGCCCCTTTTGAGAAAGGTTTATCCTGTGCTAGCTTGTTTGTCCAGGCTAGATCTGCTCTGTTCTGGCCTAGCATTCTCTGCTCTAGCCTTTAGCTTCTCAGCAAGCTAGAGTGGATCCTTCTTACTTTATCCATGCATTCAGTCTCACAGCAAATTGATTAAACACCTAATCATTGTTGCAATAGCTGACATTCTGTGAGGACTTTGCTATTTCTCAGAGGAGTGGAGGGGAGTGGTTAAGAGCATGGAGCCTGAAGCCCAGTTTTTTGGGGTTGAATCTTGGCTAACTGAATGACCTTGGCCAAGTTCCTAAACCTCTGTAAGTCCTTGATAATAGCATTCCACCAGCTTCTTGTGAGGATTGAATGAAGCATGTTATCCTTAAAGCTCAGCCCAGTACCTGGGAGGATATGAGCTTGTAGGTGGTTATTGTTAGAATCACTGTCAATGGTGTTCAGTAACTCACAAACACGGTGGCCCTTCCCATGGAGCTCTTCTTTCCCGAGGATTTTCTTACCTTTTTTTCTTTCCTGGGCCATCCTCTGCCCACCTCAGTGATTTATCAAGCGAATATTCAGTACCTATCAGGAGCTCTGCACTGTGTTCAGTGTTGTGGTGTGACAAAAAGGTTGGGTGTCATTGGGTCTTCAAGGGGGCTGCTGCCTGAATGGAACCATATGTTGATATACACAATGCCAGGCAGGACTTAATGTATGCTGATTTGTGTGCTAACCAGTGAGAAGGGAGGGGAGAAGGACTGGATTCCACCCCAGTCTACAACAGAACCCTGGATAAGTTACTGGCCCGCATGGGGCCTCACTTTACCCACCTGTAAAACCAGAAGATTGGTCAACAGTTTTCAAACTTTTTAGGCCAGGAACCACAGTAGGAAGTGTCCACAGTTTTACATCGTGACCCTCAGAACTACATACATAACTGAAACAATAGTTTTATGAAATAAGAATTAACCTTAATATGTGAAATTCTCTGTGTTTTCTATTTTTAAAAAATGCTGATCAGAACTTCCTGACCCCCTAATGGTTCAGTTTGAAAACACTGGACTGGATGATTCCTAAGGGGCTTTTTAGCCTAAACTTTCCATAATTTTAGATCTACGTGGGCTGTTTGGATTTAAGAGAAGAGGAATAATTAATCTCCCAGGGTAGTGACTGGCTAGAGCCCAGCTAGATTAATTTTAAAAAAATTATACGTATATGGTTGGCTCCCATACCAGCTTTCTGGAATTCAAGGACCTAGTCTAATGGAAAAGAAGAGACTAATTGTTGGGATTCGTTTGCTGGAGCACGATGGGGCTGTGAACAGTAACAGTAACAATGTGCTCATCTGAATTGGGTTTTCAGTTGTGGAAAGAGAAGAAAGAATCCTGTCGTCAAAGTTTGCTCCTGCTCTCTAAAGTATGGGAATTCTGGAAAGAATCCACTCTCCTCAGGAAAAAAAAGCCAGCTTGTTTTAATCCCTAAATGGATACAGTCCTATGAATTAGGACTTGGGAGAAAGAACTTCCCTGCCTATGTAAATGTTTGTTTTTGCTCTAATGTGTTTGTCCATTTGCTCGACTCCTCAGGAGATAGCCATCTAGAAACACAAGCTTCAGGAGAAACTTAAAAACCAGAACAAACAAAACCTGCCACCCCAACCCCCCAGACAGAAAAACTAACCTGTGACCACCTAATGCAACATCCTTAGGCTGTCCTTTAGTTTATGTTTAAGAGAGAAAACTCACATCCCAGTGGGCCTTTCAGGACTAGGCTCCGTACGAGCGCTTACTAATACCCAGACATTTCAGTGAAGCACCTTCATATTATCCTGAATCAAATCAATAGAAGACTTCTCTACTTACTAATTAATTAATTAGTTAATTTAAACAGATGACTCTCTCTTGCTCTTTGAACCCTAAGGAAACTTCTGGAATTTTCAGTGACTCTCTGAGACCGATGGCTTTTTAAATTTTTTTGAACAGCTTGAGACTTTCAAAGTGCTTCCGTCAGTCTGGAGCAAAGCCTGATCAGCACCTGCAGGGGCAGGCCCTTTGGGAAAGTGTCAGCCCGAAGTTTCATGGGTGCAGACTTTGGCTTAAAGAAGTCAAGGCTGCGTTTCTGTTCTTTCTAACTGTTGTCTGGCTTAGATTTTGGTCAAGAACACAGGATTCTGAGTCAGTGGGTTAGGCATGTTTGTGAAACTTCCCTGCCTCTGTAAAACACAGTTAATAATAGTATCAAGGGGCACCTGGGTGGCTCAGTCAGTTAAGCGTCCGACTCTTGGTCTCAGCTCAGTTCTTGATCTCAGGGTTGGGAGTTCAAGCCCCCACGCTGGGCTCCATGCTGGGCGTAGAGCCTACTTAATAAAAAATAGTATTGACTTTATAGGCTTAAATGACATAACACATATACAGTGTGTGGAACCAGTGGCAGGTTAGTCAGTAGAGAGCAGCCTCTAGTTTTACTGTTGATCTACACACTATCTTAGGAAGAAGGTGGGAAAGTCAAAGACAGAGATGGTGAGAATGACGCTCAAGGAGGTGCCACTTGCCTAAAGCCATGTTGCAAGTCCAGAAGGATGGAACCAAGATAGAAGTTTGGCTCTTCTGACCCAGCCCGTCCATCCAACTGGGGCATGGGAGGGAGGTGGCCATGCAGTCTTGGTGGAAAGGGGTCAAGGGTGAGGTCTCTGGGAAAATGCAGATAGAGACACCAACCCTGAAGTGTTGCTAAAAAGATACACTAGTGGATGGAGCCTTTGATTGGAACTTGGCACATAGCTGGGCTGGATAAATGGTGACTCTAGTAATAGCCTTCTCTTACCATAGCTTCACCCCTTCATCAGAGCATCAGGCCTTCTGAATTCAGAGCCTTCCTCCAGGTAAGGAAATGGCAGTTTGCTGGAATACAATGGTCTTTTTAAGGCAGCTCAGATGTTTATCTTATTCCAATATTTACCTTATTGAATAGGATTTGGGTGGCTTATTTTTCTGTTCCTCCGGGGAGTAAGGTTTCGCTGTGTTAAGCCGAATATCAACTTTTAAATGAAAAATGGATAAACCTGAGAGAAACCCCTCTTTTGAACCAGGGGAGAAAAATGGTCTGGCAAAATCTGGCTGGGATTCTTCTCTACCCACAACTTTAGGGGCAGGGAACCCATGGGAAAGCTGGAAAGAGTCAGGATTGGCTGAAATAACCATAGAGGTTTAGCAGGAACCCTGTCCAGGCTTGTGGCTAGGAACATCTAGGATGTTCTAGCATTTGGTTGCTTCTCAGTGCATGGTAACTAGTCCTGAGTGCAGAGCAGCTGTTGATTCCCAAGATGCCGGGAGGCAGGGAGGACACTCAGCCTCTTCCACCCGACACGAGCAATTTCGTTTTTCCTCTTTAGTTGATGGGCGTCATGACATGACATGTTGATGGGTGTCGTGACATGAGCACACTATGAAGGCGCACATGCACACACATGAGTTGTGTCTTCTTACAACGTCAGCTTCATTCACTCATAAAGCAAAAGTAAATCACAATGATAAAGCAGTTTCGGGATTTCAAACTCAATGACATTTCACCATGGATTAAACCTGGCTTCTTCCACGGCACACAGAGCAGCACAGAAGACAAGCCACACAATGAACAAGACAACAGAAGGGCATGGGAAGTGAATGAACCAAACGCTAAGTCGGTCTGTGGGCGCGCAGTTGAGATAGGGTGTTGTCTGGTCCAGATCAGCTCTCGCACTCACTGCTGCTGATGTTCCAGCAGCAAAGACTCTCGGTTCTGTTCGGAGAGCCATCAGGCAGAACCTTCAGTGGCAGTTGCCTTTTTTAAGCAGTCAGACATAGAGGGCTCAGGTCCGAAGAGTCTGACAGTTTGCTGCCCAAATCCTTCCCTTTTTAAAGGGATTTAGTCAGTTTGGGGTCTCTGCAGACCTCCTCTGCTTCTGCTCCTTATCAGTTCTGAGCATCAGCTGATGTTGTCCCAGCGAGATCTCCTAGGGGCAGTATATGAACTGCTTGCGTCATTGCTTGACCCAGGTCGCTGCTTGACATGAGAGACTCCATTTTGCTCTCTACAGTGGGGGAGCCATGGGCAAGTGGTGCAGGAAGGAAAGACTGGAGTTGTGTCAAACAGTGGGCATTCTTCTAGTCTGCACCTTTTCTGCAAGCTGAGGCTGTGTGGAAAGAGAAAATAGGTCATAGCTGCCCATGAGCTCATGAGAAAAAAATCTCAAAGCAATGCTTAAGTATTGTACTAGCAAAGCCTTCCTCCCCCAGACTTCTACCTTCAAACATGAAAATTTCCTCAGTGATATTTGGAACTCTCAAATCAGCAGATTTGCTTATTTGTTTTGTCCAACCCACGGGTGTCTATTGAGAACTGTCTATGTGCCAGGCACTGTTATAGACACTGGAGATATAAGAATGAAAAGATGGACAGGTTTGATGGCATTAGCAACAGTAGCAAAACAAAAGTCTGATGTATAGAAAGATGGTACAGACAACATGAAAATTAATCAACAGAGTAGGAGAAAATAGCACTATATATGCCACTTATCAGATCAATATCCATTGTAAACAAGCACTTACAAATCAATAAGGAAAAGATTCGCTCAAAAGAAAAAAGGGCAGAGAATAGAAACAAGTTATTTCTGGGACACCTGGGTGCTTAGTCAGTTAAGCCTACGACTCTTGGTTTTGGCTCAGGTCATGATCTCAGGCTCATGAGATCAAGCCCCACATTGGGTTCCACACTCAATGTGAAGTCTGCCTGAGATTCTCTCTCTCCCTCTCCCTCTGTCCCACCCTTCCTGCTCACATACACACTCTCTCTCTCTAAAATAAAAATAAATAAAATCTTAAAAAAAAAAAAGGAAAAAGAAACAAGTTATTTCAAGGGGAAAAAAAAAAGCTCTTGCCTTGGATTCAGAATTTAGCCAGGGAGAACAAGTCATTCACGAGTGGTAAGTGCTATGAAAAGAAATAAGTACAGAGGAGTTAAATCACCTGTGTGTTAGTTTCTGAAGTTCAATGGTAGCAAAAATCAACTGAGTAAAAATTACCCTTAACAGATCCCTAAATCCGCAGTGTACTCTTTACCTGATTTCGTGTATACAAACCTTTACCTCTTGGCATTTAAGAAGCACTGGGAAAGACTAAATGAAGGAACAGAAGGAATACAGAGGTCTGGAGATTCAATCCATTCTGCTCTTAAAGACAATGGAGGGATATAGGCCAGTTTGGGGCCTGTTGGGTTTGAGGTGCCCTGGGGACCTCTGGCTGGAGCTGTCCAGCACAGTTGTACACATGGCTTTAGGCTTAGCTCAGAGCTGGGAAGAGAGTGTTGGGACCTTGCATTAAATCAGCTGCTCCTGTGAGAAGGGCCTAGACCGGGCGTAAGGAGACATGGCTTCCTTTGCTCAGTGAGATCTTCTCTGGAGAACTCATCTCTAAGATGTGAAGGATCTTATCAACATCCTCCTGTCTCTTAGGGGACAGATGCTGGAGACTCCTGCTTGACTGCTTTTCACATTAGTTGCTCCTTCTCTACACAGGAATTAGAGACTTTGGATGGCTAGAGGTAGGAGTTGGGGAAAGGAGGAAAAAGACACATCATGGCTCCTTCTGGCCGCCTGTGCAGTATGGCCTTCTTCAGGGTCCTCAGGAACCGAAGTGGAGGCTCTCAGACTTCATTGTCCATAAAAATTGTCTGGAAGTTTATGAAACAGCATAATCATGGGTCCTATCCTCAAAGACTTTGAATATGCATTAGTTTAGCATAAGGTTCTAGAATCTGCATTTTTAAAAAAATTTTATTTACTTATTTGAGAGAGAGAGAACAAGAGAGAAAGCAGCAGGAGCGGGGAGGGGCAGAGGGAGAAGCAGACTCCCCTCTGAGCAGGGAGCCAGATGCAGGGGTGGATCCCAGGACCCTGGGATCATGACCTGAGCTGAAGGCAGATGCATAACCAACTGAGCCATCCACGTGTCCCTGGAATCTGCATTTTAATATGCACTGCTAATGCCGGATTCAAAATGGTCTAAACGTATACACAATAGAGATATATATTTAAAAACACAGGGAAGAGAAATGTAAAAAGATTCTTTGAGAAACATTGGCCCTAAGGACAGTCCAATGGACTGAAGCCTCAGCACCTGGATATTTAGAATGGGCGTGTCTTTGTTGAAAGGTGCTTTGGCATTTGCATTGAGCCCACACTGAGAGGTGTTGACAGAAATTGCATGAGACTCCTGGGTGTATATGCTGAAGGCTGCTGGGCAGGACCCAGGCTGCCATACCACAGAGCTTCCTCCCCTCTGCAGATTGAGGGAGCTGTGTTCTCATGTCCCTGTGCTGGGAGACCCGTGCTTCTCCGTGCTGACTGGTTTGCTCTTACCCTGTGGGATATGGGACTCACCTAATTGATTGACTGGTGTTCTTGGTCTGATCTCTCTTCTGGGAATCATAGCTAAATGGGTGACCCACCCCTAGCAGCTATGGTTTGCATGTGTAACAGTCACTACCGCAACTCCCAGGTTCCATATTAATCACTTTCCTTTTGTTTTCTCTAGTGCTTCATTACTATTAAAAAAAAAACAAACCCTTTTTTTTTCCTGAGGTAAAATTCACATAACACGAAATTTGCTGTTAAAAAAAAAAGATTTTTTATTTATTTTTAGGGAGTGGGAAAGGGCAGAGGGAGAGGCAGAGAGAGAATCTTGAGCAGACTCCCCATGGAGTGCGGAGCCTGACGTGAGGCTGGATCCCACAATCCTGAGATCGTGACCTGAGCCGAAATCAAGAGTCAGCTACTTAACTGATGGAGCCACGCAGATGCCCCAAAATTTGCCATTTTAACCATTTTAAAATGTTCAACTCACTGGCTTTTAGTACATTCACAATGTCATGCAACCATCACCACCATCTAATGCCAGAACATTTTCACCACCCTCAAAAGAAACCCCTTATACATTAAGTGGTCAGTTCCCCTGTCTCCTTCCCCACAACCCCAGGCAACCACTAATCTGCTTTTTGTCTGTATGGATTTTCCTATTCAGGAAATTTCCTATAAATGGAATCATATGATATACGGCCATTTATGCCTTACTGTCACTTAGCACAATGCGTTCAAGGCTCATTCATGTGGTAGTGAGTGTCCAGTGCTTCATTCCTTTTTATGGCTGAATAATATTACATTGTAATGGCTATACCAATTTTTTTTAAAGATTTTATTTATTTATTTGACAGAGATAGAGACAGCCAGCGAGAGAGGGAACACAAGCAGGGGGAGTGAGAGAGGAAGAAGCAGGCTCATAGTGGAAGAGCCTGATGTGGGGCTCGATCCCATAACGCCGGGATCATGCCCTGAGCCGAAGGCAGACGCTTAACCGCTGTGCCACCCAGGCACCCCTATACCAATTTTTTTTTATCTGTTTATCAGATGGAGGACATTTGTGTTGTTTCGTTACTCTTTTTAACAATATTCTTTTGTATTATATGCAGCTTTTAGCCATCTCAAATTCTTTTGTAATAAGGCAGAACACAGGTAGGTGATGACAATTTGTCCATATGTCTTTGTATATATAGCTGCATGTAAGACTCTGCACAACAACCAATACAAATAAAATACCATCATCATTTATGTGCTCAGATAATAAAGTGTGGTTTCTAATTACTCAGGGGAGTATTAATCCATCATTTGTGGCCAGTTCTGACTCTCTCCTGGGTCCCCACATGTTGCTTAGAGGTCAAGACCACCTGGAGATGTGATCCTCTTGTCGACCACCTGGAGATGTGATCCTCTTGTCCTGGTGATGACTGCTCACCTGACCCACTGCCGCTCACCAGCACAGACACCTCTTCTTGGAGGCAGGAACGAGGAAAGGGACTGGGATTGAACCGCTTTTCCCAAGTCCATTTTACAACCATGGATGGGTTTCAATTAAAATGAGGTCATGGGCTATTAAGACGACTGTGCAGGCGGTGGGATAAGTGAATCACCTGTGCGTGTGAAATGCCCACGGCTGTTTGGTAGAAATCGGGCTCTAGTCTCTGTTCGCTTCTGTGGGTGGGTTTAGGAGTGGGCAGGAGAGGCGTCATTGGAAATGAATGTGCTCCGTGAGCATCCAAGAGCACCTCTGTGCCTCCACCCTCCCCCTTGTCTGGACTCAAAGAACAAAACCAGGTCAAAACAACAGGAAAAAGTGGCCACACTTCAGCTGGTTATGTTCTTGGAGACCTTAGTTAGATGCAGCACCATGAACCAGACCTTGATGGTGGGAAATGAGGATGGGATTAAGGCAAGGATGTGCAGTGGTTGTCTTTAGGGCCACCCTACCTGGTCAGTAGTTCTGGAGGACAGCTGAGGAGGCCAGGGGAGATTCTGCCTGGCTGCCTTTGGCTGTTGTTGATGGCTGTCCTACTGTCCTAGAAACATGCCAAGAGAGACTTGGGGCACTGGGCTGCTCTCTGAGAACAATGACAACAACAATACTGTGTCTGAAATCAGTTCAAGACATGCAAAGATGGGCCTTGCATCGGGTGGGGGCTTGAGCCTATCTGGGGGCACAAATTCCTAACCTTTGAATTCTTACCAGAAAGTGTGACTGTAGTCCTGCGATGAGTTCACTCAGAGCCACTCCGTAGATGCAGAATTCCAGCCCGACTAAACCGAGTAACTGGCTCCAGTGGGCATTGTTTTATGCTCTGATGATCTCTGGGACTGTCCTGCCTGGTAAATGTATTTCTTCCCCCCACCTCCCCAGGCAACTTGGTAAGCAAGTGGGGCAACAGCAGAAGAGGGTCTGCTGATGCTGGGCTTGTTGGGTTGGTTAGGTTGGGTCTCTGATCAGATGAGAGATGTCAGAATTTGGATTCTTTAGAGGTTTAAGCTAGACCATGGTTGTTTCAGATCTGGGTTGCAGATCTCACGAGAAGTGAAAAAAATTGTTCCAGTTCCAGTGGGCCCAAGATGGGGACAGTGGACCAGAAACAGGCTCACATATGCTGCAGGTACATGCACACATATAATGTTCATGTGTGAGACCACGTGTATGCTGATTCTGGTGCGTATGGGTGCCTATGGGGTTTGTGTTTGTAGAGTGTACTTGGTGTGTTCATGTATTTGGCACCAGTGTGTAGATATGAACATGAGCACTAGGGCCCTAAGCACCTGTATGGACTTCGATGTGTGAACTAGCAGGTGCACAGTGGTGTCTGGGTTGTGGGTTGGGCTGCTTGTGAGCTTGTCCCTCACATGTGGTCGAGGCCAACTGTGCTCAGTACCTTGTCTTCTGATGGTTGCTGTTCTTAAAGGCTGTTAGGAGTAGAGAATCTGGGGTTGGATTTAGACCTTTCTAGGGTTGTACTTACCGAAATTAATGGAGCAGTGAAACCTACTGAGAGAGGTAAGTGGAATTGCTGGGGCTTTAATAATAAATGTGGGCTGAACATTCTCAGGGAAAAATTTCTCCCTCAAACCTTGCACTTCCTAGTTTTAGTTCTAGCTTCTGAGTTCAGATGCCTTCGATAGGCTGTGACCTCAAAGGCAACTCATAGGTTTAAATTGCATCTTGAGCTGTCAGCAAGTCTGATGGAGTGAACTTGGGGGAGAGGGAGGAGAATCAGAGTCATCAGAGAGTTGGCGAGCCCTGTGGAGCTGTGGATGAACTCTGGGGTGGGAGTTAGGCGCGCCAAGTTCTGGATTGGGCTCTGCTGGGTGACCATGTTCAGAGAGAGGCTTCTGGTCCTAGTGTCTTACAGGCAAAACCAGGGTGTTGTTGGGAGTGGGCTCTCCACGCCCCCTTCAAGGGCAGCAATGTCAGGAGCGCAGGCCACAGGGAGGATTTCTGGTTGTGTTTATGTTCCTTTTCCGCCACTTTGGAAAGTGTACCAATGCAGGTGTCTAGAAAAAATGACCGATTATTCCTAATGGGCAAAATCCTTTACTTTCCAACCAATCAATACATGTTCGCAAAATCAATATTTTTCCATAAAGGTGTATGTTTTCTGGTGTTTCAGGCAGGGTTAAAAGACAATGAAATGCTGGAAGAGCTGCTGAGCTGCCAGTCCTTGGCAGGCTGGACGCTGGACTGATAGTTACTCAAGCCTCTCAGCACCCCTGTGAGGCAGCCACTATTATTCCCCTTTTATGAATGAGAAACAGAAGCACTGAGAGGCTAAGGAGTGGAGGCTTGTGTGCTTTACCACTCTTGCTAGTCTCTCTTCTCTCAGAGTCCTAAGGTCTTGGTTACATGGGATCCCTTTCTTGTTCTAAGAATACCTGATAGGAATTTGCACTGTGTTTGAAGGGAAAAGCAAAACCCCAACAGATTCCACATAGTGAGGAAGTCCAGCCCCTTTGCCCAGCAGGGAAAACCCTAGGCATGAAGCAGCAGCTCAGACCAGCTAAATCCAGGAGCCAGCTTCCTGCTGCCCGCAGCCTCCTGGTGGCCCCACGGGGAGAACCTTGGTGGGGGGGCAGGGGGAGGGCATGTGGAGCCAGCCCAGCAGACCTTGGGTTTCAAGCCCTTCTAGGAATATTAGCACAGTGCTCTCAGTGTCCAGTGGTGGGTTGTGGGATTTTATCCTTCCACAAAGACCCTTTCACACATTTATTAAGGAATTATGAAGCATGATGTTTAGAGACATTTTCCCGCTAAAGAATAACCCTCAAGTCCATGAAAATGAATCTGTGCCGCCCCTAACTCCCTTTCAAAATCTTCCTCCCCACCAGCATAGCTGCTGGGTTTTGTGCCCCGAGACTGACTGTGGTGTCTTACTTGGGCCCCCACTCTTTGTTTTTCCCTCCACACAAGTTAATTTTCCCAGGGTCAGGCGGCGGCGGTTCACTATGGACACAGCATTTTCCTGCAAGATATTTTCTGAAGCCACCTACAGCCTTTTGGTTTTCAGGATTCTTATTTAAAGAAATTTGCATTAATAGCTCTTTGGGCCCCCTCATTTACATACATGTTTGAAAGGGCAGGAGCTCGGGGAATGCGATGAAAAAAACCGTGAATGTGCTGGAGACGCATGCTCCGCAGGGATGCCCACAACTTTGAGAAAAGTAGAAATTTAACTTCCAGTTATCTCTATATGTTTCTGTGCAGTTACGAAGTCTGGGAAAAGTATAAACGCTGGTAATTTTTTCTTACCTTTGCCTAAATGATAGAGAATAACATTACTAGTTTTTGGTTTTCTGGAAGAGAATAAAGTTTTTGTGTGTTTTTCTGGGGGTGGGGGAAACAGGGCATTAATGAAGACCCATTATGGGATGAAGTGGAATGGGTTCTAAGGAGCCAAAAATGTTTGCAGTTAGTACCGGATCTGATTGGGTGCAGTCCCCTACAGGCAAGATTTCTCTGAGGTTATGATTCTGAAAAAGAGGGGCCTATGGTTCAAAATACAATTATTTTTAACCAGTGGTGTTTTATATTGTTTAGAAATTAGGTTCTATCTATGACATTTGCTAAATCCTTTTGAAACATGAATATAAGTGTTTTGTGTTTCATGTAGTAGGTCCTCGGGTAATTACTGAACCACCAGTGTAATTCATTCCAAGTTCTAAAATGAAAAAAAAAAAAGGCAAGGAATCATGCAGCCATATTTTTTTAAAGGAATATGAAAAATAAGATGTACATTTGAGTGTCATGAAGGTTTATTTAGACTTCTTGTATCGGACTTACACTGGGGTCCATGCACCTCCCCCCAACAAAGGAGTTCATGCTTAGAATTCTGAATTTCTGTAATTGAAAATTGGCATGTCCTTTAATTATGAATGTGGGTGACAAACCACATAACATTGGCAGGCCTATGACTGTCACCCGTAGAAATCATAGCTATTTCCATAGCACATTGAAATTATTTCAGATATGTCAAAATATGATTTGCTTCACTGGTTCAAACTTATAGCAGTTACTAGGTTGGCCCCTAAATTTTGTTTTAAGTGCTTTAATATATAGTAATATCTGTCATTGCTACACATTACTATATAAAAATAAAAAAAATTATAATACTTCAGTGTAGTTGGTCTCCTTTTTATCTTGGGTACTTCATGTCAGCACTGAAAAACATGATTCTGAGAAGAGGGTCAGAGATTTCTCCAGACTGCCACAGGGACCAGGGCACAAGAAAGCGAAGATCATTCATATTCATCCCTTCATCCCTTTTCTGTCAGTGAGACTGGAGGGACAGTGGGTGCCGAAGCCCACACTGGTGGGGAGGGATGGGAGCTCCTGGCCCTGTGCGAGCACTGCCTCCCAGGCCATGTGGTTTGGGGCAACTGACCCTCTCTTAGGCTGTGTGTTCTGTTTCTAAAATGGTGATGGCAATAATAATAACGCTGTTGTTTCTAGGAGGTCCAACTATGTCCTGCACGTGTAAATTAGTCAAAATGATGTCCAAATTTCCTCTTCTGCTAAGCTAGGCTAAAGGCTGATGGAAATTTCCAGTAACTCCTAAATATAGGTTCAATTTGATAAAAATAAAATTACCTTCGAGGTCTAGGAATTACTAAGATGTGAACTGAAAACCACCGTAATTGTGTGTTTAGAAGAAACAGAACCTGTCTTCTTTTCCTCTAATTGGCATGTAGGCTCCATCCACCAAATCATCTACTGAAACATCCTCCCTTTTTGCTGGTAACTTGTACCGTCCAGGCCAGTGGCTCTCAAAATGTGGTCTCCTGGCCAGCAGCATAGGCATCGTCTAGGAGCTTGTTACAAATACACGTTCTCTGGCCCACCCCAGACCTACTGCAGCTCAGAAACAATGGCAGTGGGGGCCCGTGATCTGTGCTTACCAAGACTCTCAGGTGATCCTAATGTTCCTTAAAGTGTGAGACCCTGTGCCTAAATCATCCCTTATCTGACCACCAGCTCTGGTATTGAATAAAATTGGAGGCAGCTGGTCCCCACCCCATGCTTGACTCTTTGCTCCTTGCTCTTCGTTGTACCACCTAATGATCTCAGCTTTTGACCTATTTGGGCTTGCCTTGGCTTTTGGACTTTCTAGCTTTTGGGGATTTATCTCTGAGACTGAACAAACCTTACACTCAGACTAGTTTTCTTTATCAACACTGCAGGTAAAAGTGACCCTCATTAGCTGGATTCCAACGGTGGAAGTGGAAGCTGGGAGGTAGAGGTGTGGGTTGGATAATGTGCTTAGAGTGAATAACTCATTCTCAGTTCCTCTTAGCTTCACCTTTGCCCTTGGTGTTCATCCACGTCTTCCCTGCCCCAGTCCATTGGTGTGAGGCAGGTTCTTTGTGGCTTGAAATTGGCCACAGTTGGAGCATTCAGACCATTGGAATCACAAATGCTATAAATCAAGGTATCTTTTGTTTGTTTCTTTGTTATCTTAAAGAGTCGATTTATGAACACACCCCTGAATGCATGATTTATATCATAATTGGCACTAGTTAGTGTGAACTTGGGAATGTCACTCAACCTGTCAGCTGTCACTATACAAAACAGAGAACACATAATAGGTCTAGATAAGAGAGTGGAAATTACACATAATTCAAAGATAATGATATTTAATGTTTTGATTCATTTCTTCCATGCTATGCATTTTATTTAAATATTTGAGATTATATAATTTGGTATCCTTTTGATCAACCACCATCATATCATAAGCATTCTTCTATGTTTTTATTAAAAGGATTTGAAAACATGTTTTTTAATGGCTACATAATATCCCACTCTTGGGATGAAACACTTTACCTGATCTGCCTTATAAATAATGTTGCAAGGTCTCTCTTTTTTCCTACATTTTAAGTGTTTTCTTAGATTAAATTCCCAGAAGAAAAATTACTGGATCAGCTTTTGAGGCTTAAACACATATTTCCAAATTGTTTTCCAAAATGTTTGCACTAGTTTATATTCTCCCCAGTGGAGAGGGAGTAACTCCTTTTAGTTACTATGTTGACCAAATCGAGAGCTCTGTTTCAACTTAGAAACCAGCATTTTGGCACATTGCATTTGGATGTCTGTTGTCTGATAGGTTTAGGAGACAATCAAATTTGGAGTGTTACTAAAAAAATGTTGGTACCAGACTATTCCTTAAGCTCTACTGATGGAGGGAGGTTGGCCAACTTGAATAAAAATGATGGTCCTACTCTTTTAATGTGCCAATCTTTTGTAATTTGAATGCATTGCAATGAAAGTTGAAATGTGGGTAGAGGTTTTGCATATGACCATATTGAATGAGGGTGATTGTGACACATGGTTTATCCCAGAGCAGCAGTGGCTGGGGAAGTTAACCACCATACTTTATTCCTCTATTGTCGGAAACAATGTAGTCCTCCTCTTCCATCCAGGTGGTGGTAGGTGGGTGGGGCATGAGAAACAGGAGTGAGCAAGGGAGATGTAACCAAGCTTGTACCCTCCTTTTATTTATTACAAATTTAAAATAGCAGCAGCACCTTTTATTGTTTTATTCTTATTACAAAAGGAATGTATGCTCAACATAAGAAATTTCAATAATATAGACAATCTAAAATAAACATGACTCAAAAAATAAAATAAGCATTACTCATCAATTGTATTCTTCCACTCCTTTTTCCTGTGCACCTGTATGTACATATATATAGTTTATATCTTTTGCGTATGCAATTGTCGACCAAAAAGGCATGCTGTACAAGCTGTTTTATACTCTCCTTTTTTTCTTCTTTTTACTCCCTTTAAACTGAATAGACTGTAAATACCTCTCCATGTCATTTAATAGTCTTCTAAGTGTCCTCTTAAATGTCTGTCCAATATTCTATATATGGACATACTGTTTTTATTTAAGCCATCCCTTATGGTTGGACACTTCTGCATCATGTGTTTTTACATTATTGTCAATAATACTTTTTATCCACTGAACTCTGGGTTTTATGGCTAGCAGCCTTATTTGGGAACAGTTCAGAGAGAAGCTGACTCAATTCCAGAAGGTCCCAGTTGACCGACTCCAAGATGGATTGTTGTGCCTGCCCTTTTCATTTCTTCTTTCCTCTCTGATTGTTCCCCCTCTTCCTCTCACAGATCTATGACAGAGGGAGGTACAGGGCTCTCCATCTTCCCCACTCTCTCTGACTTACTCTTCATCTCAGGAGCCCACAGAGCCTAAGGCTGAGATATTTCTAACTATACCACGCTGCCTCCACTCCCTGTTTGTTTAAAGTAATTAGGGGCACCATTACACAGTAAGATAGTAGTATGAGGATTAGGTGAGAAACGACAGTCTCATGCCTGACCCCTCCCAGCCTCCAATTATTCATCATTCCTCACAGGCAACTAGTTACAATTTCTTAATTTGTTTCCTTGGGTGTTTGTTTCCTTATTTCTATAGAAAATGCTTATATTGCGTTTTTTCCCTATTTTATCTACAGTTTTCCTGCTATAAATATAAAGAGTATTCTGCTATCTTAGAGTCTCCAATTCCACCCCCAATTACATTCTATTGGTAGAGGTATATAACAGTTTTAGTAGATCAATATTTGGTATTCACATCACTGTAACTAGATACACATTTTCACAGCTGAGCCAAATAGTGTACTAGAGTTGTAATCCTTCTGTGAAACATTCATTGTCCCTGCAGTCCATAATTGCCTTTCCTGGAGGGTATTTTCATTTGCACCTGTTATTAATATATCCCTAACGTCTTTACCAGAGTGAAAAAATTCCTCTTAATGTGGTTGAAACTATCTGATAATTTTTGTCTTCCTAGTTCCCTTTTTGGGAGACATTTTTCCTAGAACCCTTTATCTACTTTATTCTCAGCTATCCTGGGATTTTTCTTCATCATTGTTTTTGGAATTCACTTAGCATTTTTCGTAAGTGGGATTCCTGTTTCCGGAATCCCTTGTCTTTCTCTTTCTTAGTTTATTCCATTGGTATGCTGGTAAATATTTAACAACCATCTGAAGGGGCTAAGAGAGAGGAAGTCTTAGTTTGTACTGTTGCTGATTTCTGTGGCGTTCCTACCTTGACCAATTTTAAGCCACTAATGTGATGTTATTAAATTTGGTATATTAGGGTTCTCCAGAGAAATACAATCAGTAGAAGATATATATATATATATGTCCTCCAAAAATATATCATATATTCCTCAAAATAAATCTTTTCAGATAGATAGTTATTAGAAATCTCTGTCTGCCTATCTGTCTCTCTATCTGGAGTATTGTAATGAGGAATTGACTCATGTGATTATGGTGCCTGAGAATTTCCATCTGCCTTCTGCAAACTGGAGAACGAGAAAAGCTGGTGGGGTAATTCTAGTCTGAGTCCAAAGGTCTGAGAGCCAGGGGAGCCAAGGGTAGAAATCCCAATCTGAGAGCAGAAGACCAATGCCCCAGCTCAGGAGGCAGCTAGGAAGCAAAAGAGGCAAATTCCTTCCTCCTTGACCTTTTTGTTCTCAGTCCTTTACTGGATTGGATCAAGCCCGCTGGCAGTGGGGAGGGCAAGATACTTTACTGAGTCCACCAATTCGATTCTAATCTTATCCAGAAACACCCTCACAGATACACTGGTGATAATGTTTAATCTTGGCACCCCTTGGCCCAGTTAAGCTGACCTAAAAGTAATCACCACACTCAGAATTGGGAAGAGATGCTCTCGTGGGCTGGTAAGAGCCAGCTATAGCCCATCACTCGGTTACCACCTTAATTTTGATGGAACCCATCTTCTAATAGCTTCCTGAGAAAGGGTACATGGAAGTAAGTGTTTTGAAAACTTTTGTATTTTCTGAAATGACTTTTTTTACTCATACTTGACCGACATTGTCTTGATAAAAATCTGGGTGAGGTATGGTTTTCATTCATAACTTTGAGGGTGTTGCTACATTTTTTCTCTTGTTTCTACTGTTGCTGGTGAGAACTCCAGTGCCATCCTGAGTCTAATCCTTTGTATGTACCTCACTTGTCTTCTTTGGATGCCTCTAGACTCTTTTCTTTATCCCTGATGATAGGAAATTTCATGATGTTGCATCCTAGCTCCCAATTGTTCTGTATCCTTAGCAGATCCTTTTCAATCAGTAAGATCATCCCTTTCAGTTTTGGGAAACTTTCTTATATTTCTTGATGTCCTCTCTTCCATTCTCATTTCCTAGAACTGTAGTTTGTTGGATATTAGATACCTTGTTTTGATCCTCTAATCTTCCTTCCTCCCTTTCTCCCTCCCTTCCTTCCTTCCTTCCTTCCTTCCTTCCTTCCTTCCTTCCTTCCTTCCTCCCTCCCTCCCTCCCTCCCTCCCTTCCTCCCTCCCTCTTGATTGCCAAGAGCTTTTTCTCAACATTATTCTAGACCTTCAGTGTAACGTTAGGTGTTCCTATCAGGTTGATGACACCTTGGGTTTGAGGTCATGCCCTATATTTGCGTCTCCTCCAGAGTGTCTACCTGGCACAATGCTTGACAGGATAAAGACATAGAAACAGTAAAGACTTTTGATACAGGTAGATTTTGAATCACACACTAGGGACAAATTATTTAATATCTCTGTTTTTTAGTTTTCTTGTTCACAGCTTAGAGCATGTCTCCCAATGGGGAAGGAGGCCAGAAAGCCTGAGGGGTAGTCTATCAGATCTGGTGCAGGGGGGGCACAGCCCTCCCACCCTCCCCTCAGCCTGCATTCTAAATAATGTATCTTAATCTTAAAAATGTAGAATCTCATGAGAGATTACTTCACATTTTATGGTACCCAGTGCCACAGTTAAATAATTCCATCTTAAGAACAAAGAGCATTTTGATACTTAAATAGGACTATTACTGTTCAATGATGAATTTAAATTGTCTTCTTCCAGCTGCCTTCCATCTGACCTCCCTTGACCAAAGTAATGACAATAATAATGGCTAAGGTTTATTGAGCGTTTACCATATTCCAGACCCTGTTCTAAGTACTTAACATGTATTTATTTAATTCTTACTAAAACCCAGTGAGGTAGATGGTATTGTTATTCCCATTTACAGTTGAGGAAACAAAGGCTCAGGCCGCGGGTTACACAGCTAGTACACGTAATGTTGAGACTTAAACCCTGCAGTTAACCCTGGATCATATGCTACTGTGAAATCTTCATGGAGCAACTTCTGTATGTGAATCCTTCACTTGAGGGAGGCCAGGAGCCCCAGGAAGTTCTCCCCATTGGGGAGGCTGAGCATCTCAGGACTCAGTTCTGAAGCTGGGTGAGAATGCACAACAGATTTAGCAGATGTCCCAACCCGTGAGGGAGGAGGTTCCTTGGGGCTGAACACCCTTTACAGCTGTTCCCAAGAGCAGCCTTGACAGGCCTGGCCAACAGTGGGACCTCTCCTGTGCAAGCAGCCTTAACCACTAACGCTGTTTTGCCTCAGCGGCCCGGCTCAACTCCCGACAGGCCTCGTTTAAACAGGCGGCTTGTAACAGCTGGGGCTGGCTCAGCAGAGCGTGAGGGCAGCCAAGGATGTTCCGAGTGCAGGTGCCTGTCTCTGAATGTGCAATCATGCAAATCCGAGCACCCAGACTGACGTGAATTGAAAGCCTGGTGTTCAGTTCCAATAAACTCAACTGTCTATTGCCAGAGCAGCCTGGACTGGCAGTCCTCTACTCATCAATTCAAATGAGCATTTGTCGTGATAGAGGAAAGAAGTGTGGGGTGAATCCCAATCAGAGCTCACTCCCTTTGGGTAGGCAGCATCTGTGAAAGGCTTCAGACACCTTTTGGGGGATTAATTCTCATAGGAACTGGCCATGAGACAGAAGGTGTTGCCGGAGAAGGAGATGAGGGAAATTACACCCACCGCTCATTGGATCTTGGAGATCACTGGATCTTCCCTCCTGTTTTTTACACTGAGGTCTAAAGGTGAAAGCCAGAGAGGGTAAGCGGTTGCCCAAGGGCACACAGCTCACCACTAAAGGGCTAGACCTCTGTATTCCAAGTTTTGGTTTCCTTTCAGCCATTCCACCCATCAGATTATCTCTTCTAGCTCACTGCTTTGAGCACCAGGTCACAAGTGAGCTTAACACCTACCACCTGAAGCCACTCAGGGAGACTAGTGATAGCAAACTTGGTAGAATGCAAAGAACTGAAAGGATTGCTTGAAACAGAAAAGGGGAAGCTGAGGGCAGGTTGTGGCACAAATGTCTGGGCATCGTCTCAGCAACAAAGCAGCTCTCAGGACCACAAGACTTGTCAGCCTCTCTGCTGATACTCTGTTCTCATGGACTTTCAAAAAGCCTTTGGATTGGATCTTAGCTATTAAAGGTCTGCTGTGTAAGTGAGAGACCTCGTGTTGCCAGTAATAGTAAGCAACTCCAGCTAATGAAAAGCAAACCTGGGACATCCTTTCTCTACCGGTAGAACAACATTCTCTTCTTTGGTCCATCTGGCCAACCGTGACTGTCCTACTGCCCATGGGCCCTGTCACATAGGCCTTTGACAACTCCCTACTGCCACTCACTGCACAGCCTTGCCCTCCGCTGGCCTCCAAAGTCCATGTAAATGCTCTAGAGATGCATCTCATTAGCCTTCTACTTTACAGTAAGTGCCAGGATCGCATTATTCAAACGCTGCAGAGGCAAGTGCAACGGAGAATGAATTAAATGGTGTAAGCTTCCTACCTCTGAATCACCAATTTAGGAAGTTACCTTCAATACCATCTTTAAGCTTGCCTGACACGCTGGTCTATACGCTTAAGCCCCCACGCCATCCCTCCAAGCCAGGCAAACCAGCAGAGAGGCTATTTTGACTCCAAACGGTTGTTAGACAATTCCTATTTTTTTCACCCCACCCCACCTGCTGTATCACATCCCAGGAGAAATGGTAAAAATTAGGGTGGACACACTTAGACAGTTGTAGCTCTTTTTAAAGTTCAGAGGTTAGAAGGCATGGATGAAGGATGGACATGCGTTTTCTAGCTTAACCCAGGCAGCATGCAAACATTGTTACAATCCCAGTCTTCGGTGGAAGCTGACTTGCGGTCTCACAACCCTAAGTCTGAGTTCCTGGAAGAGAGAATGTGATTGGCTCTCCATGGGTCAGGTGTCTATGGTTGGCCTACTCATCAGAAGGGGCGGGGTCACCAACCCTGCGAGCCGCCTGTGAAATGCTTGGGGGGACTTTCCCAAGAGGAAGCGGATTTCTGGTGACCTGAGCTGTCCCTGCAGAGATACTCCCATTGCCTAGTTAAATAGCCAGGTTAAATTGCCTGTCGCCAATTAGTCTATTTAAGTTTGGGGACTGCTAGCCAATTTTCCCAAGACCAGACAACTCTGTATTAAATTAGCTTCTCAGGTGTGTGGAATCCAGGCTCCCTGGAATGGCAAAAGGGAGGGTGCCCTTGAAACCATCTTCTTACAACTCAGGCTGTAGCGTTGGCTTAATCCCTTCCTTTTTACAGATGAGGAAACAGGTTTGGGGAAGACACATGCCTTACTCAAGGTCAGCCCATCCCCAATAGGTACTTTGTAAAGTGGGGAGGCTGGAAGAACCACCTTGCTAAATCCTTCACCAGCCATCAGCACACTGTGGAAATGCTGACTGGATAAATATTGTATTTCTGCGGCAAGATTTGTGGCCCTCAGAGGCCTTCCTGTAACAATGCCTAAGGACGTTTTAATGATCTGCCTACTGGGCATTTCTGAAGCATTCATTTCAGAGAAGGCCAAGGTGCTCAGACTATAATTCTGAAGCTAATTTCTCCCTGGACTCTCATGCCCTGGCAGCAAGAGAGAGCGAACAAGGAGAATGACTAGGATTGCTCCAGTCCTTGATTCTTGTCCTTTTGACCTTGTGCTGCAGAAAGAAAATGGGCTTGGTGTGACTTTTTACACCTGCTGCACAATGTTGTTATAGAGGGCATCGAAGGAGGGGATAAGAGAGCCTGCCATAGCCCAGTGCCTCGGCCTGCACAATACCTTCCTGCAGTTCTTAAGCTCTTAACCCCAAGATCAGACTATCCCTGGGAACCAGCGGAGCATAGGATCGAGCTGGGGGAGGAGGTGGGAGTGGGCTGATGTGAAGAGAGGGCATTGTTGCTGCTTCTCTGAGCACACGGTATCCCAGATCGTGAGGAAGCGGAAGGATTAGGGAGGAGAAGATGAAAGGTAAGCCAGGGAAAATAGGTGAAGGAAGTAGGTATTAAAGTAAAAAGTGCAATTCATGGGAAGCATATCCAATGTTTTGTCCATGCTCAACTGGATTAGGAACATTTAATGAAAGCAAACAGATGTAATGGGGTGGGGATGATTAATGGTGTCTTGCGATATGTCAGGAAATGACTTGGTTCAGGAGTGCTACAAGAGGAAATTGAACTTAATGCTTAAGTTTTAGTTGCTTAACTTCTTAGTATACACCTGTAAGACCAGAAAGAGAGGCCTGAGGTTTAATATGTTGTTTGTAAAGTAACTTGAGATATGAATGTCTGGAGCATGTGGTTCAGCTTTATCAAGGACGAGATTTTTCCTAGGCAATTATTGTAGTAAGTGAATAACCCCAGTGCTACTGGTGACTGATTAAAGTCACCTTCCAATGAAATGAAAGTACAGCTTCTCTGCATCTATTCACTCCAGTGATTTGTTGTCTTCCCAGAGTCCCAGTGATGTTTCCTCTGCACTGTAAACCCCACAGCCCATCTTTCCTCCTTGGAGTTTCTATAATGCTCCATTCACTTCACTCCTCTTTGCATTGCATCAGGTATGGTTTTGTACTGCTAGTGCACTGTAGTGGGATCTGAAGCTTTCAGACCACTGTAGTATGGGGACTTATGGCAAAGAATGGTAACTGTGCCCTCCTTACTTTTTTTTTTTTAAAGAGTTTATTCATTTATTTTAGAGAGAGAGGGAACAAGCAGGGGGAGGAGCAGAGGGAGTGGGACAAGCAGACTCTGTGCTGAGCAAGGAGCCTGACACAGGGCTCAATCTCACCACCCTGGGATCATGACCTGAGCTGAAATCAAGAGTGGGATGCTTAACCAACTGAGCCACCCAGGCTCCTTGCTTTTAATAAGAGGGTCCCACCCCTTTGTAGAAGGCAATGATGACTCAGCTAGAATCTCCATTTCTCAGCTTCCCTTGCAGCTAGGTTTGGCTGATGATGGAATGTGAACAGAAATCCACAGTTGTTCCTTGCAAAGAAATTGCCTGCCCTCCCTGTTCTCCCTCCTTTCTTCCTAATTGGCTAGAATATCCATCAGCACATACCTGTGGAATAATGGAAGAAGCGAAAGAATGTGATTCGTGGGTTGGCTTTGTAAATTAGAGTTGTCTACCTACTTCGGACTGCCCATCTACCCCTTGATATGAAGTAAGAAAGACATTGATATCTTGTTTTAGCCTCTGCAGTACTGATATCATTGTAGCAGCTTATCCTGTATCTAAACTAGTAAAGAAGTTAAATCCTTTGTGTTTTTTTCTTTCCTTGTTGGTATACAGGTGTTTTTCTCAATGTCCTGGGAAGATAAGAGGGTTCTATCCTTCTTGCTCAGGAAAGGGGGACTGATTTTTCTCTTATTTGAGTCCTGGGTCTGATGGGCATCATACTGTGAAGAAAAAAGAGGGTTTGAGGAGGATGTATAAAGGAGGTGCCTCTGTGGAAGGAAGGCTTTCATTAGTGCTAGAAAGGAAATGGTGGTAGGTGGGCAGAGAAGAAGAAGGAGGGAATTTCAGGGTGGTCACAGGAGCTGGGACTGAGCCTCGAAGTTACTAAGGAGGGAGAGGGTCTGCTGTATGGATCGAGATGTGAATGCAGACCTAGCAGAAGACTAGCAAAACAAGTATTGTTCAAGCACTGTGTGGAAACTGAGTCACGACATTTGGAATGAGCCCAGGTACTGTGCTGTCAGAACTTTCTGTAGGTATCTGGTGAGGCCTTCCCTTCATCAACATTTGGTAACTTGACCTGTCAGCACCTGACCAAAGTGACATCCCTCCATGCTCCAAGACTGGGCTCAGCTCCACTGATTACCCTGTGTAACTCTTTACCAGGTTCTCTGCTAGGCAGCCAGTGTCTTTCTGTGTTAGGTTTCATTAGAGGCCTACAGTCCCCTACAGGAGGGGAGAGTAATACTTCCTAAAGTATCCCTTTAGGATACTGCTGGACTCATGAGAAGGCAATGGAAGTTCCCTCAGCATCTGCACTTAGCAGTGGAGTTGCCAGATTTAGGGGGAAAAAAACCAGGATGCTAGTTAAATTTGAATTTTGGATAACAATGAATAATTTTTTTGTATAGGTATGCTCCATGCAATAACACATGTATTTTACCTGGCTACCCTACCTTGGAGGAGGAGGATTGCTAGAAGTCTCTTGAGCTGGGCCAGTGGTAATAACACTTCTGTCACATTACTCTTTCGTGAGTGTAGATGATACAAATCTAAAGCAGGAAGATTAATTCCAGTGCCATCCATGGCATGAGGATGAAGTCAGGGTCCCCAACCTGACTGTGAACTACTTGGAGGGCAGGCACTTATCAGACATGTCTGATTATTCCATTCAGCACGAGCACAGGGCTGGGCACGTGCTTGACATTCAGTGAAGCCTTGCTGCCAACTTGAGTTGAAAGGCCCTGTGCTCTGGAGGGAGCACTGGATCGAGAGTCAGGAGCCTGGGTGCTGTTCCTGGTGTTGACTTCAATTTGGCATATGCTTGTCAGCAATTTTCTCTGCCTCTCTGGTTCGTTTAGGTATAAAATAAGGACTTTGGATTAAAATTTATGACTTTCACTTGTCTCCTTTAGGAAAGTGGGAGAGGTAAGAAGAGAGAGGATCCAAATAGGTAGGACCAGATCTGTGTTACCTACTGGAAGCAAATTACCAGCAGCAGCTTGGTGTGACACACAGCACCTATTAGTATTTAACAAGACTGACCTCGTTTCCCCCTTTTCTTCCATTGAATGGATTTGGGGAAGTCCGTCCTCCTGTGATTCTTCTCCCAAAATGCTCTCAGGGAGCTTCAGGGTTGCTCCCTGTCTCAGAACATCAGCTTGGTTACTATGGTCAGAAAGTCTGGCCAGTCTGCCCAAGGTCTCGCCACCTACTGCCATTGGGGCTGTCATGTGGACATCTGGGCCATCAATCTCAGCCGCAGGCTTCTCTGCTCCCCGCTGGCCTGCTACTCTGGCCCTAGACTTCCAGGAAGAATCAGCCCCTCCCGATTTGCTCCAAGCCCCGTCCCAGGCCCCTCCCTCTTCTCCTGAAGTCTAGCTAGGGGTGGACTCCATGACTCAGACTAGTAATCCACGGCACATTTCCCATTTCTCAGGCATTTTTTTTTTTTTTTTTTTTTTTAAGATTTTTTTTATTTGAGAGAGAGGGCGAGAGAAGGAGAGCACAAGTGGGGTGAGTGGCAGAGGGAGAAGCAAACTCCTCGCTGAGCAGGGAGCCTGACACGGGGCTCGATCCCGGAACTCCAGGATCATGACCCGAGCAGAAGGCTCAACCTACTGAGCCGCCCAGGCACCCTTCAGACATTTGCTCTTAACCTCTCGCTGGTTAGGAGGTGGGGAGAGCTGATAGTTCAGTATGAATTTCTCTCTAGGAAAAGTCATTTTTCTTCTGCTTTAAGGTACATGTGTGGCTCAAGAGATCACTTTCCATCCCTTTCTGTGGCACAGATATGCAAGTATAAGGAGTCCTCACAGTTTCCTCCTAGTACAATGGGTGGGGACCTGTCTTTCACTGATGGAACTGAAAGGCCTCCACACTTCCCCAAAGAAAGGGAGTGGGCTCCAAAGGAAATGACGACCTCTGCTTTTAGAAATCAAAAATAGAAGCCAACCCCCAAATAATAATTCCCTCACTGAAATTAAAAAAAAAAAAATCCAAAATCCCTCTTTACCAGGTTCTCTGCTAGATAGCCAAGTCCTTCTGTGTTAGGTTTCATTAGAGGCCTATAGTCCCCTACAGGAGGGGAGAGTAATATGACACAAAGCGGGAGGGCCTAGGACAGGGCACCACTGAATGACATCAGAAGACAGCCCTAGGAAACATGAGGAGTGGGAGATGAGGCAGGGTGTGGGGCATCGTGGAGGCTCCTTGGAAGGAGATGGAACATGAGCCAAGCCTCAAAGGATGACTCTGATTTGAAAAATCAGAAGGAAGAATATTCAAGTTCAAAGTCCTGACGTGATGATGAGATGCAAACGAGCATGTTGTATGTGTGAGAAGGTGAGGGCACGCCAGTGGCACCAGCTGTCCTCACTCCCTTACACCAGCTGGGATAGGAAGAGGGTTCATCTAGGTGGCAGTGCCGGTCGACTGGGAATGGTTTCCAAGAGTGCTGTGTTGAGAACAGCATTAAGGCCACTGTGCTCAGCAAAGAAGAGCATTGTCATCGATTAGTGATGTCTGCCATAGGTACAGGAGGATGGAGGAGTGACTATCTTTCAAGAATGTCACTCTCTCCGAGAAACTGTTGGATGTAAGTTCAAAAGAACCTCCAGTGGGGGAATTTCTTCCTTTTTCCTGCCCTGAATTTAAGCCAATGAACACTGAGAATAAAGTCTGTGACTGTGTTTCTGCCAAGCCCTCAAGCCTAACGGTACCAATTCCCCACTCTTGCTTTTCAAGCTGTTCAGAGAAGCCAGGGTCCTTGTCTCTGTTCCCTGGTTATAAGAGAGAACAGTCTTTTCAACTGGGACAAATAACTTTGGTTCAAGGGAATAGAGTGAAGGCACTAAAGGGTGGAAGAGGATAGGGGAAATTCTGCCTGTAGACACTTGCCAATACCCATGTGAGTGTGTTATTACCTAATGTGCAGCACTAGGCTTGTATTGCTTCATGTACCCAAGTCTTATCTCCCTATCAGGGCTGTAAGTTCCTTGAGGTCAGAGACTGCTGTCTTTATCTTAGAGGTTAAAGAGATAGGAACTGGGTCTAATGTATTCTTTGTGTGTCTACCACGCTTTGCATATGGTGGACGTCGTGTCCTTCAGAGTGTTAGATGCTTATAGGATGACTATTGGATTGTTCGAGAGTCCTGACGATGACTTGTCTGCTTTAAAGAAAAATCAAATAAAATTGAGCCACGATCCTTGAGTCTAAGAGATTGGTAGAACATAACAATGTGCCATTCATACCACCCCCTTTCTGGATTTTTCCTTAGAGCCTGTGCCTTCTCTTAATTCGCAGGATCCTCCCTTTAGGGTGGATGAGGACTGTGTGGGAACAAAGAGAGGACTGACTGCATGGGGCACCTTTTAAAATATTTTCCCTGGAGCCTGCAGAGTGGCATTTTTCCATTTGTGCTGAAGTTGTCCAACGGGTATTTTCAAAGGATGGATTTCTGCCAAATTGGAGCCTGGAGGGTGACTTTTCAGGAAATCATCTCTGATCTTTGATCCATTGAAAAAACTGTGCACTGGTAGGGAGATCCTGTCACTGCAGCAACAAGGTAGCCTGGCATGCATGCTAAGAAGTGGCTGGGGTGATTCCGCATCATGGTGTTAATGATGAAGTAAGGCTGTGGCATTGTGGAAGGAGCAGGGGGTGGCTGGGGGGCCACATCGAGTTGCAGAGCACCAGATAAACTTAGCATAAAATGGAAGGCCAGCTTAGCTCAGCTGCAAAAGCTTTCTAAAATTAGAAAACAGTTTTAGGAATGCATACTCCATAAAATTAGATAGATGACATCTATAGAATATCTGTAGATACCATCATGTGGACTTTTAGTTTGTCTGCAGCTTCTAAAACTATCAAGATTTAAGTCTTTGGTGAAAGAGTATTGTGGCAAATAAGACTAAGTAAAATCTCCTTAATTTCAGATTTTTTCATCATAGCTGCTTTTCCCAGGATGCTAGAAGTTGACTAGAGGGTTTATGCTGATCATCCCACTGCAGGAATTTAGAGCTTAAAGGGAGCACTAGTGTATGAACTACCCCACCCCCTTTGGGTTATAGATGAGAACACTGAGACCTATATGGCTCCGTGGCCTATTGATATACTTTAGTTAGTGGCCAGACTAGGCTCAGGACTCAGCATTCCTGCTTAGGTCTGGGCACTGTCCACCCCACTTCCCTGGTCTTCTGGTGGACAGGAGCTCAGCCAGGTCTGGCTCTGGCTCCCCTCTGCTCTGAAATGTAGTCCCACTGAACTCCAGTTGCCTCACCATCTATATAACAAGGGCAGCGTACCATGAAGGAGAGTTATACTTTGAAAAAAGTAATACACCTAAAATCAGTCTTGGGCTCACTGTAGGAAAGGGGTTAATTATGTGGAATTCTAATAGTGTTAGTAGCAGTATGGAGGCTAAGCGTGCGACTTCTGGGTAGGGCAGTCAACTTCTTTGTGCCTCGTGTCCTCATTTGTAAAATGGTGTCAATAACAGTATCTACCGTACTGGGTTCTTGAACACACACATACACACACACACACACACACACACACACACACGCACACTTTATAGTCCTTATAATGGTGCCTAGTACATGGTAAGTGCACATAAGGACAGTTGCTAATACTTATGTAAGCGTGTTATTACCTAATAGTGGCCCTGGTCTTGCATTGCTTCATGTACCCAAGCCTTATCTCCTTATCAAGGTGTAAGTCCATTGAGGTCAGGGACTGTGTTCTCTTTATCTTAGAAAGTTCAAGAGACAGGAACTAGGTTGGCTATTACCGTATTAGTTGTCCTATGTTTTTTCAAAAGGTTTTAGTCATTGTAGCTGTTTGCAACAGCAAATGAACAACTACTCTATACAGTAGCTCACTTAACATTTCCATTGCTTATATGAATGAGGCATTATACACCCCCCCCCCAGGGGTGCTGTTGGGGTTCATGCCTTATGCCCTGAGCCTGGGTCATTAGCTTCCCTTGTGACAGCTTCCTGCTTTGAGTGCTTGCTGACTCTCCCAGCTTTTCTTCTTCAGGGTTTTCTCCTAAGCTGTTGGCGGTCTGTTAAACCTGGGAAGGCAGGAGATAATACCCCCTTGGCCAATGAAGGACAAGAGCCTCCCATCTTTCTGAAGCTCTGCACTGAGGTATCTGCTGCAGTAAGACCTCTCACACTTGAATGGGTGCCAAAATCACCTGGGGATCTCATTAAAATGCAAATTCTGGTCTGGAGGTCTGAGGTGGGACAAGATTCTGCTTTTCTAATCTGCCCCCAGGTGATGCTGGTGCTGATGGCCCATGGACTATACCCACAGTAGGAAATTCTACAGGGTTTCCTTTGCAAGTTGCTCAGGGGCTAGAACCAGAGTTGGCCTGCAGCAATACCCAGCTCAACAGCATGCTCTAATTGGTCTTCTCTCCTTCCCTGTCTCACCTCTCTCTGGCTTCCTAGGATCACCTCCCAAGTAAACCACCTGTTCTGCACCCACGTTTTTGCTCAGACTCGGGAGCACCTACAGTAAGACAGCACTCATTAATGTGGATCACATACAGTTATACAGAGATGGGGCTCCAGCCTGAGTTCAATCTCCAGGCTCTTTGTACTATACCTTCGTACCTTTGTGCTATGCTGCCTCTCTAGTTGTCTGTGACCGCTTTATGTTTTGAGCTCAGCTGAGGATAAGTGAAAACCCAAATAACAATGGCTTAAGCACAACAGGAACTCATTTTCCTTGTGTGAAGGCAAATTCTTAGGTATTGAGTTGATGATGTTCATGTGGTGGTTCAGGGATTTTTAGCCAAGTGCTCTATGAGTCTCTTGGCATTTTCGTCATGGTTGGAGAAACACCTCCACATATCTGCATTTCAGGAAGGAGGAAGAAGACCAAAGGGGGAAAGCGTATATGCCAGTTGAGAATGCTCTTTTCCTCCTTCTACGAACTTTCTTTGAAGCCCTACCTAAAAACTCCCCCATATATTTCGAAGACTGGAACTTTCATGTGGCCACTGCAATTTATAAACCCTTTGGAAAAATGTAGTTTTTCTGAAAAATTGGTGTGTTCCTGCCCCAACACAATAGACTCTAGCCAATCATCCCTGTAGGAGATTAGCAAGGCTTTCAGGAGAGTTATTTTTGAAGGGCTTTAAGAGATTCTTCTAAAAATCTGTTGTGTCAAGTTGGGGGGCAGAGAGGGAGGTGGTGGTGGCAGAGGAGGGAGGACACTGTATCTCTATTTTAGGCACTTTCCTAGGCACCTCCCTGGTACCATTCAAGGGTAAGATCTGGCCTGCAGGATTTGAGTGGTCAGGTGAGGACATGGTAGGGCTTTAACTCCAGGCTGGGCTAGATTTTTGTAACGTATAAGAACTCAAAAACAATTTACAGCTTCTGGGACTAATTCTTCCCAAGAACCTCCATCCAGCCAACAGAAGAAATCCATACTCTTCCTATTAACATAAGCTTAACCCCATTTTCTTGTGGACCAATGACCCTAATTGTCACCCTGATCTCATTATACCAGGAGGGCATCTGCCTCTTCCCAGTCTGGGTTATGCTTCTGAGCTTGATAACACTGTCTCCCCAAGATAGATAAGTAGCTCAGATAATTTCTCCCTGATCTGTAGTTTCCAGTCTCCCCACTCCTCCCAGCACGTCCTTCTATTGTGCCCCACAGTTCAGCCAGACAGACATTGGGTAATTTAAGCAGGTGCCTCATCCGCTGGCTTGTGAGCATGTGCAGTTGCACGTCTTCATTCTTACTCTTCCAAGCGCCTGGAGAAGTCAGTTAATTAATTGATGGGATATAGCGATGATAGAACCCAGATCCCCTTTCTCCTGGAATTTGGAGTCTTTTTCTCAAAGTACGTAGGGACTTTAAGTGTTTGTTGATTGAATTCGTTATTCAAAGAATGGTAAAAATTTAAATATAGAAATGTTCTCGAAGATGTTTTTACTCTGTATTTTGAGATCATGTAGCTCAGCTCTACTACCTAAATTCACTGTGTGAATTTAGGCAAATCAACCCACGTATCTATCCTGTTTTGCCATCTACAAAATGGAACTAATAAAAATAATAATAATAAGTAATGTATGTTGTGCCAGGTGCTGTTCTAAGAACTATAGACGTATTAACTCAGGTAAGTTCTTAGCCTTGAGTTCTTACAAGGTGTACGTGAACTAATACATGGAAAATACTTAGCATGGTACCTGGAACATGACAAGCTTCTGTATATGTCAGTTATTATAATCAGTTCTCAGTTCTTGCCCGCTATTAATGTTCAGTTTGAGATCTGTTTGATATTTGTTGTTGTTTCTTCTTCTTCTTCTTCTTCTTCTTCTTCTTCTTCTTCTTCTTCTTCTTCTTCTTCTTCTTCTTCTTCTTCTTCTTCTTTAACTTGTGGCAGTGTCCTCCAGTCCTCCAGAACCTCTCTGCCTGTCTCTATGTTCAACCACTCACATTGATTCCTCTGGGCTACTTGCTTCAAATTGCCTGTTATTCTTCATCCTGCTCCTTCTCTGAAAACAGTTCCTTCTCTTGGTGGTGGAGGCAAAAAAAGAGTGAATATTTCAGGCTTTCTAAATTTCAAAGTCTATCTTTGTAGCCTTACTGCCATTTTCTTTTCTTTCCATACGACAATCAAAAAAAAAAAAAAAAGCAAGTGGTAAGATTTGGGTAGAAGGACACCATTGTTATAATGCATCCTATCTCTGAGGTGTTTACAGTTTATAAAGCCCTTTCTTCTTCTTGAAGTCTTGCCTCAACTCCAGGAGGTCCTCATTGCAATCATGGTGATCATGGTGATACAATTGCTCCTTAAGTTTCAAAGCAGGTTTTAAGGGAGAGGACAGCTGCCTTATGCAATCTTCTGGTGGATTCTTAGTTAAGAATTAGTTAAGCTCTTTGTTAAACTCTATGTGATGAGCCTAAAAGTGGGCATTGTGGGTAGGGAAGGAAGACTGTATTTTTAATCATGAGCTTCCTGAGGGAAGGGGTGATGTCTGTCACAGAGCATTGCCAGGGCACAGGGGAAGAAATGCTTGTTCAATGAGTAAGTGAATGAATGGTGAGGAAGAGCTTTTATGCTTCATTATTTGAATGACCACAACCAAAATTTTTCAAATTTTGAAAGAACTAAACCTGTTTAGTTCTCAGTACGTTGTCCATTGTAGTGATAATTAATTGCAGATGTGGGAACTCTTGTCTTCTTCAGGGGCTTGAGGTGTTCACGGGAGGGCAGGGAGAGATGGTTTTAGGTGAGGGAAGTCCTTGGATGGGGTCTTTGGAAATCTGGATGCATTTTCAAAAGGTACTTACGAAGGATTTACCAAGAAGGAGTTCCTGACTAGGAGACATTGGAATGGGGAGAAATGGAGGATTTATACAAAGCAACAGAGCCAGGAATCTCTGCACACTTGTGCTTGAAGGCAGGGGATGGACCTCCTGGTTGCTTGACTTTGGAATTCTTCCATTGTGTCTAGTTTCACATTTGACCTAGTTTCCTGGGCAGTCTCCTCATGATTCTTACTTTTTTTGTTGCGGGGGTGGGAGTGGGGGTAAAGAAGGTTCTGATGACAGTTATGCAATCCCTCTAGAAAAAACGCACACATGCACACAAATAGAGAGCTCTGCTCCCCAAATCAGAGGACCCGGTTTAACACCTCCTGTCTCTCACCACACTTCCCAGAAGGAGGGATTAATTGTCCTTTCTTGCAAATGTTCTTAATGTGCCCCATTGTTCCCCACTTTGTCCTCTTTTTGAGAGCAATTATCACCCTACTGTCCAAATCACACTTTGTGCTATCTTGGGCTGTCTTCAATTCAGCACTTTTGTAGTGAGCTCAGACAGCTGCTGGGGAAAGGAGGGATTATCCTATCTCTAGTGGTCCATTATCTAGGAACCACCTATTGATTGCCTGCTTTCCACAGGACCGAGCATAGTGCTTAGCTTTGGCTATATCTCTAGAAGCATAAAGAAAGAAGGTGAGGTTGATGCTGGAAGAATTTGCTGAGGAATTTAAAAAGCCAGCTATAATTTATATATTTTGGTGGTGGTGGTAGGGGAAATGGGGTCAGAAGGGAGGGAAAGGAGAGATGAATGATATAATGATTGATGGCTGATGACATCACCATGCTTTTTCTTGAATTGTACTTGTAGGAGATCATTAATCAAAGGTACTTGAGTTCCACCAAACTGTTCCCTCTCTTGACCCTCATTTTAATTTTGCCATAGTGATCTACCATGTTATTTTGCTTATACTGATTCCCAAAGTCGAGTGTTTTTGGCCAGTAGAGAAAAGGCACGAAGCAAACTTTTATTACTTCCCTTAGGCTGGGTCTGCTGTATAAGTTCCCCCAGATGGGCTTTTTCCTTCCTGAGCTGTTGATTGGCTGCCTTTGTCACAGGCTCAGTGATTTCGGATTTCCTGTTGCTGAAAAAAAAAGAGAAAGAAATGAAGAAGAGTTGTTGGTTGAGGCCTTCCTCAGAGACACTTGGGGCTGTCCCCTGGGTTCACCGTTCCTACTCTTTTGTTTACCTTTATAAAAATAACTTGAAGACATATAGGACACATCAATAGAGCCACCCACATTTGCAGTGAAAGCTTATTTTTAGTGAAAATAATTATGCTAGAATATTCATTCAAGCAATGCTTACTAGGATCCACCATGAGCAAGGTGTGTACTTACTTTAAGGAAACAAACTGCTGAAAATGTTCACTGTTAGCTTTTGTGTTATTGGCATGTGAAGAACCCTTGGCAAGCCCAGCAGATGTTCCCATGCTTCTTTCTTCCTACCCCTCTTCGAGATGATCAAGGATCTAGACCCCCCTTTGCTTAATGTATGACCTCTAAACTTGAACTGCCACCTTGTGTTGCTGCATCTATTTGGAATCTACACCTCTTTCCATCTCAGGAGCATTTTACTTTTTCTGGTATGTTTTTCAGTTTGCTTGCTTGACTCGAAGATAGCCATTAGTTAGCTACTTTAAATTTTACTTTGCTAACATGCAGTAGTAGAAATATCACATTTCCAGCTTTTTTTTGGTGTCACCTCAATATTCAGAATGGTCTCTCAAGTTTATTGAACCACCCAGGGTCAGAAATATGAGCTCGGCTTTTTGTTGGGCTTGACCTATTGACCCAGGAGAGCAGCTGGTGTGGTTCCTACAGCTGCCCTGGCTTGTGGAGCCTTTTACCCAAAGGAGCTCTCTTTTATGGACTTCTCTGGGAGGAGGGCTATTCCTGAATGAATTTCTCTCTGAAGGCTCTATGAGGCCTGGCAGAGAAAACAATGATAAGGAGAAGACAAACAGAGAGCTGAAGGATTACCTCACAAGAACAACACATCAGCATTGAGGAAAACTGCTTTGAAGTGAAGTGAACCCCTGAACTTTATTAGTTGTCCTGCCACAACGGGAGGGAAAACATGGAGGAGAACAAACTCTTTCAGGTTGCGAGGGAGAGACTGTTTCCCTGAGGGTGGTACCATGGCAGGGGAGACGTTAGTGCATCTGGGCATGGCTGACTGAGGGCCTTTGTTAGGAATTATCCAGTGATGCCAGTTGTCCAGAAATCTAGACTTCCCCCACCCCTGCCACCCCCCCCCACACTCTGAGCGCCTCTGAACTCTATTCAAATGCCCACAAAAGCCCTTATCTGCTGATCACGTTATGAGCTAATCTGCTTCCCCTGACTACAGAGCTCTTCGAAGATAAGGACCTTTTCCTATTCTCTCTGAATCCCAAGGGTCTGGCCTAATGTAGGGCCCAATAAACACCAATTAAGTGCTGCCATTGCATCCTGCACCCACTGCCATCCAGTACTCTTACACAATGTGGTTAATTTCCCTGACTCCCTTGCTCTGTTGAGTGCTTAGGAGACAGGAGACCGTTTCTAAGTACTTTGTCTTCACAAGACCTACAGGCGTGCCCAGGGCCTAGGAGGCTAACTACTATGTGGTGTTTGTAGTGTGCGTCTGAAGCAGAGACTAACCAGGGTAGTAGCCCTGGCTCTGCCCCCCACCGTGGCTGACATCTGAAGAGAGTCACCCTACTTTGCTGGGCCTATAAAACCATCTTTATGGATCTAAACTATTGTATAAAAAGCTGAAATCCAGGCAGCTATTAAGGATATCCCTCATGGGATAAACAGCACAAATCATTAAGAGTTAGAAGGCCTGGATTCTAGTTCTCAACTAATTGACTGATAGCTTTGGGTAAGCCCCAAAACATGGTGGCGATCATATGGTGTTTACCTCATAGAGTTTTTATTTTTTATATTTATATTGACTATTTTAAAGAAATATAAGAGTAGCACGTGCTTGTGATAAGTACTATATGATAGAAGAAAATAGGGTGAAAGATCAAAGTTCCATCCTCCTCCCCGCCCAATCTCTCTCACACGGGGTCTACCTGCCACTCACCCAGGTTTTTGGGGATGTGGTGAGATCACATGACTTAACTTAGAAATGAAGTGGTGTGTAAACAGATGGTACTCCACATAGATGCCAAGTGTTGTCCTTACTACTACTGTTAGTTGTAGTGGTGGTAGTTGGAGATACCGAGTCTGTATTTGAGAATTCCAAAGTGAACTAGCTGGATGGTAGGGGCATGTTAATAGCAATGCCACCTGTGAGAGTAATGTTCTCTTGTGAATCCCCAGATGGCTTCTAAATGTCCACTGATGAACCCTTCCAGGTTGGGGGGCAGGAGGAATGCGTGGTGATTCAGAGTCTGGGGGTCAGAATGCCTGTGGCAGACCCTGCTGCACCACACCACACCGTGGCACTTCTGGAAAGTGCCGACACCTCTGAGCTCAACTTTATTCCTCTGTAAACTGGAGGTAATGAAAGTATGCTCCACACAGGGGTGAGTGAGTATGCATGAAACACTTAGCACAGGTCCTGATATACAGTGAGTGCTCAATAAATGTTAGCTTATGATTAGTGAATCCCTGGACATATGACCATAGGAGAGCTGCCCAAAAAGATATTTGCCAGCTATGTCTACTTTGAAACAAACTGTTCTGGGATTCAGTGCCTCCTGATGGTTTAGCAAATATTCAGAAGAAGAGATTCCAGGTTTCTTGCATTTAAAAACAGCTTTCCCTGAATCAATAAGGATCCTCTTGGTGTTTCCCATCTTCTGTACTTGAGCATCTCACTGTCCTGCACAAGATACCATCATGTATAGTTGCCAAATGTAAATCCTGATGTATGAGTCTGAAACCCAATGAGAATTCACTCCTCCTTGAGTAAATGTACCCAGAACTTGTTTCAGAGAGAGTCAAAGGCCACCTTGCAAAATGGCCTCTTCTATTTTTATTTTCATTTTTTAATTTAAAAAATTTTTAAAGATTTTATTTATTTATTTGTGTGTGTGTGTGAGTGTGTGAGAGACAGAGAGAGAGAGAGAGAGAGAGAGAATAGAGAGCGAGCACAAGCAGGGGAGAGGTAGGCAGAGGGAGAAGCAGGCTCCCCACTGAACGAGGAGCCGGATGCCGGACTCAAATCCTAGGACCCTGGGATCATGACCTGAGCAAAGGCAGATGCTTAACCGGCTGAGCCACCCAGGCATCCCTATTTTTATTTTTTCATAAAAAACATAAATTAAATTAACAAGTGGATAACACCATATATCAGTGTGACAGCATTCCTAATTAATTTATTGGCTTTAGTGCATACAACATGGGTTTTCTTACTAAAAATATTCAGCTGGAAGCATGTCTTCTGCTTTTTGGATTTCCCATTAGGTTTACAAATAAAACTGTTGCCCTGACTGATACTTTCTGGGGAGCCTCTCTGCCTTTTAAATGTTCTCTATCAATCTCCCTGCTATTTAAACTGGTTCTTAAAGATTTTACTTATTTATTTGAGAGAGAGAGAGTGAGAGAGAGAGAGAGAGCACAAGCTGGGGGAGGTGCAGGGGCAGAGGGAGAAGCAGACTCCCCGCTGAGCAGGGAGCCCAACGAGAAGGGACCCTGATCCCAGAACCCCGGGATCATGACCTGAGCCAAAGGCAGATGCTTAACAGACTGAGCCACCCAGGTGCCCCTCTTCCTGAAGTTTAAAGAAGTTTCTTTCCCTTACAGTTTAGCTGTCAGGGAGCATGGCCTTTGCTTAGAGTTTGGGGAATGTGTGGGGGGAGGTGTTCAGAAAGATGGCAGGGGAAGGGCAGGTTCTGCATCCCCTTGTTCTCAGCATTTCCTGGCAGGAGTCCTGTGACGTGACATCCCAAGGACACTAGGTGTTTATTTATTCTTGGTTTCTAGGGTTTAGTGGGGGTTACTATCACATTGTTTCCTGTGGGCTCCCCTTGGCCTCACATCAGTTCTGCCTGATGGCCACACGTTTGAGGTCTGCTTTGACACACAGCATTTGTCTGGGAGCCCCACAATGTCCTGAAAACATTTACTTGACTTGACAGGGCCATCTTTCTCTTTTCTGGTGAAATGATGCCTGCCAGAACAGAAGGGCTTGAGGACTTTGGACCTTCTTAACACTGTCAAAGTTTAGATTCCAAATGTAAATCTTGCTGTGGTTTCCTCCCCAGTTTCTCTGTCTTGAGTATCTATGCTCTTTGGCTAACAGCAAAGGACCGGTTGGTTGCCTGCCTTTACAGTTTGGTCCTAAGGTCCATGGAAATCTGAGATCAGCTGTGTAGTATACTCCTTGGAGGGAACAGAGCTCTGAAACCCAGCTTTGCAACCCTTGTGGCTTGTGGTGAAGTGCCTTGGGCACGCTGGACAGGGATTTAGGCCAGAACGAGGAGAGGGGATGTTCATCTGCATTTCCTGGAAGGCTGAGCAGAGAAGCCACAGAAGACAGCCTGGGCTTGGCTCTGAATGCCCAACAGGCACTGACTCCAAGCCTTCCTCACAACTGCCCCGAGACAACACCCAAAGGAATTGGCCATTAAAATGAGTGGCTTAGGCAGTGCTCCCCATCTTTTGCCCCCCTTTTGGGAAATGTGTGGAAGTTGTGGACAGGGGTCCCTAGAGCATGCATCACCTTGCTCAACAATCTGTACTGGAGACTTATTTCTATCTCAGGGAGACCTGCCAGACTGAAATGTCTAGGGCTATCTTATCTTGAATGCCAAATGCATCATACAGGTCATTTCCTCGCCTCTGACATGGTATCCACTCTCCTGTGAGCCATGTTTATGCACTTTAAGCAGTCTTGGTTAAATCCCAATGCCAAATGATCATCAGATGCAGGAAGCACCCAGTCACTTGGCACTGGGGAAAACTTAATATGGCCATAAACATTTTATGTGGGTCTTTACCACTGTTATTTAATGAAGTCTCACGTTACAGTGCTCCGGGAGTGCAGCACTGTGCAGCTGGGTGACAGATGGGTGGACTAGGAACAGAAAGCAACCGTGAGGAGTTCAGTGTGTCTAAAAGAGAACTGGCTTGGGAATAGGGCAGGCTAGGGCTTGAATCTTGGCTCTGTCCTGTAAGTGAGTGCCGTGAACCTTGCTTCCCTGGTGTACAAAATGGGGTCAGTACAGTAGAAACTTCTGAAAGGTGAAGATTTATTAAATGGTGTATAGAAGGTGACTCCAGGAGCTCACCACTAGGGTATGTAGGAGGACACCTGGCTCGTATTGGGTGTGTGACTCGAGGCACTTGTTATCCCAGTGGTAGTCTTAGTCCTGGTATGAGACTGGCACTTGTGTTTTGTGCAGCTTGTTTGCAGGTTTGTTCCTCCTGATTCAGGTTTTCTGGTTTCAGATTCAGGGTTTGGCAATGCTGACAATATGCTGGCCTCACTGTACAGAAAAGATTTTGCAGATCTACAGGGGGGTCTGTGGGTCCATCCCCTATTTCATTCCTGGAGGTTGCTGTGATCGGACCCCTCCTGTCTGAGAGAAGCAGCTGGGTGTGCTGGAAAGTTCTGTAGGATAGTGTGTAACAACTAAGCTGGGGGCATAAAGGCATAATTCAGGAAATCCCCATTTCCAAGTACTTCTTCTTGTGTAGATTCAGATATAAAGGGTCAAGGAAAGTAAGAAAGGAAAATTGAGTACATGAAACAGATAATTAAAGGGTCTTGATTATCTATCTATCTATCTATCAATCTATCTATCATCTATCGTCTATTACAGATGATAATAGAGACTCACAGTGTCTAGAAGGATCTTTGTTTATATACATCCCTTATCATGGAGGAAAAACCACTCATTGTTGGGTCATCTCTTTAAGTGAGATTCAAAGCTCCTTTGTCTTTATCCACTTGTTCATCTGTTCATCATCTGTCCATTGTCCATCTGTCTGTCCATCCACCCATCCATCCATCTGCACCTGGTATAGTCAAGGTACAGCGAGGGCTCGGAGGTTGTAAGTACCATAACTTATCTTTTGTATGGAGCCCGGTTAGGGTAGTGCTTCAGGCCTTCAGTTTAGGAATTTGACAGATCGCCTTGGGTTTATAGTCTTACTCTTCATTCACTCACTAAGGAAACTTCAGTAGGTTGTTTACCTATTGAAGCACCAGTTTCCTCATCAGAAAAATGAGGACAAGAATATCCTCTTGTGAGGAACAAAGGAAGTAGTATATGTGAAGTGTTTTGCCTTGGATTGGAAATGTATTAAATCCTCATGAAAGTAAGTGGCACAATGTGTGACTATAGTTCATACTCACTAAATAAAATACAATTGCATAATTGGTCCAGCAGTGAAGACAAAGCACCTCTGAAATGCTTATGTATTGTTTAGCTTGCAAAAATTCAACATGGGTATAAGTTTCAGGCCTACACCCATGTACATGAATGTGTGTCCATGCTTGGTAAGTGTGTATGTGTGTGTGTGCACATGAGTAATCAAGGAATGCATATTCTGTGGGACAAACTTTCCCTACAGGCTTATGGTGACAAATTTGATATCCATTTAGATTCTCAGGTGAGAACTTTAGAAGGCATTACCGTCTTCCCCAACACCAGTTTTATAAACTATAAGGCTTTTGGGAATATGTATTTCAGCTGTATACCTTATATGGTATTTGCTATTAGTTCCTGATGTTGTCTTGGTTGATACCTTTTTTTTTTTCTTTGTGATGAAACTTGTCTTCTCTGTCTGGAATGCCATGATTATAGCTATTAGCAGTTTGTTGCCTTTAGTTTTTAGTTGGATATTCTTTCTTAATATCCTTATTTCTCAATATCCTTATTTCTATCATGGTTTTATGCAGACTCTTCATGTGCATCTTGAAAAGTAAATTTAAAAACCTTTAGGGGGCGCCTGGGTGGCTCAGTCGTTAAGCGTCTGCCTTCAGCTTAGGGCATGATCCTGGCATTCTGGGATCGAGCCCCACATCAGGCTCCTCCGCTGGGAGCCTGCTTCTTCCTCTCCCACTCCCCCTGCTTGTGTTCCCTCTCTCTCTGGCTGTCTCTCTCTCTCTGTCGAATGAATTAATAAAATCTTTTAAAAAAAGTAAATAAATAAATATAAACCCTTAGTATTCAGGCAAATGAAAAAGGGGAGATTTGAATTTCAGGAAGTAGGGGTCGATTTTCATGTCTCGATACAGGAGACTCTGGAAGAGGCTCTGTCTTTGGCTGGAAACTGATTTGTCCTGGTGTAATCATTGCTAGAGGGAAGGTCTTGACTTTCATACCAAATATTTCCCATTTATACTTACCAGGTTGGTTGTGACAGATATTTTATCTCAAGTGTCTTCATAGAAAATCTAAATGGCGTATCTTGAAAACTATGTAATAACATCTGGAAGCACAGACCAAAGATATGATTTGAGGCATAAAGCAAACCAGGGGAATGAAACAAGGCTGGGACATGGCATTTTAGACCCCGATGAAGAGTGGATAATGATGCTTCTAGCCTAACTGTGGGGCTAGGGATTAGGGAAAATAAGCTAGGGAAATGGACCACCCAGGCTGAGATGGGTTAAGTGTTCATTCTTGTTTTACAATTTGAAGTGTAATGAAAATTAATTTCTCGGGAGAGCATCAATTCCTTTGTGTGAGGGAATAACAGTGGGTCAGATGTGTCATATAAAACCCAATAGCAATGTCGTGGTTCTGCGCCGAGGTTCACAGCATGGAAATACCACCTCCCTGGCCCTCCAGCATGTTGACAAGAGGCAGAACCGAAGACCAGGGAGCCTGGGGTGGGGGTGGGGGGGAATCTACTGGAGTCTGTGTTTTAGGCCTCACTGATCAAAGTAGCCTGGCTATGTCCTTTTAAGTCACGGACAAGATGGAAAAGGGCCAGAGTTCAGGCCGAGGCAAACGTGGCTGAGTCAGAAGGAATTCCATTGACAATTTAAGGAATAGCAATTCCTCTGATTCAATGTTCAGGTGAAGATAAAGAAGATACTGGGAATGTGTGCAAGGAGCCATATGTAAGAATGTTCATAGCGGCACAAAAACTTCAGAATGAACTTAACTGTTTATCAAGAGGAGACTGGACAAATGAATTGAGCTGCATTTATGCAGTGGAATAAAGGACAGTGATGACAAGGGAATAAACGAGCTCAAGTATTAACACGGATGACTTGTAACTCTACAATGCTGAGCACAAGAGCATAGTGAAGGAAGTATGTGGTACAAAATCATTTATATAAATTTCAAGAAAGTGTAGAATACTATATATTGTGTTTGGAGATCTATCTACCATCTATCTATCTATCTATCTATCTATCTATCTATCTATCCATCCATCCATCCATCCATCCATCCATCTCTGTAGAAAAGTATTTAAAATGCATGGGAATAATAAAAACCAAATTTAGTTTAGTTTAGTAGTTATCTTTGGGGAGTTGGGGAGGGGAATATCACCAGGAAGTCGGGGGACACACGAAATATCAATCATATGGATGTTTTATCCTTTAAAGTTGGGCAGTAGGTACCCACATGTTTTATAATTTTACTCTTTCTAGTTTTTTGTAAGTCTGCAATATTTCATGACAGCTTATGCACTTCCTTCTTATGCATAGAGAATGTGTTGAGAATCAAGAGGTAGGCTTTGCTCAGGGAGGGTCCTGGAGGGTTATAAAGAGAGATGAAGTGATGCCGTGCTTTGCAAGAATAAGTGCTTAATATATATTTGCTGACTTAATGAAGGCTGGGAAGGAAAGAATACAGAGTCAGAAAGTCCTAAAGAAAACCTTCTCTAGGGGAGAAGAAAGTTTGGAGCCGGCAATGTGTGGAAAGCAGCAGCACGTGCAATAAAGGAAAGCAGGAAGGTCAGTGAGGTGGTCGGGTGTTGTGAAAACCAGCCAACTGTCCCACGTGCTTGGCTCCAGACGTTGGGAAAGATTTTCACTGTGTTGGGAATTCCTGGTGCCAGACAGTCATCTTCTAGGTGTTGCTTGTCATAATCACTTAAATGGTTTCTTAAGAAATTATTCTTGTAAGGGAAAGAAAATGCACTTGAGTTTGTCTCTACAAGAAAGTAATCAGAAGATGGTGACCAGTATTATGATTAATGAACTGCTCTGTATTAACAACCACGGGCACACGATGGGTTTCTGGGAGTCATACCATATGTCTTCATTATTATTATTTCTTTGCTTGAGTGATTTATTCTCCTGGACTCTGAGAACACAAGTGAGGCTTTTAGAGTTAGCAGGCAGGAAAATCTCTATTTTTTACCCTACTTAAAACCGGTTACTCAACAAAGCCCACTGTACCCCGAGCCCCTTTGATGTTGCTCAGTAGACGTTGCGAACGTATCAGACAAATTCATTTTTAACTGCTCACTGAGGGCTTTGTGATTATCATCTAGTTGTTGTTCTAGCCATTTGGACAGACCTTCACTGAACAATGTTGAATTAATCAGGTGGAATGGAGGCCGGCTCTGTCCCTTCCTTTTGTCAGGATGGAGCGAGCCCTGGACTCAAAGCTTGTGGAAATATGGGGCTGAGGAGGTCTCTGCCTGTGCTCCCTTTGGTTATTTTGTTTAATTTAAACGTGATTTTTAGTTCACCTTCTTCCTCCTCCCTTGCCTTGAGTCTCCATGGCTTAAACTATTAAAGGTAGTTTTGAGGAAGGAAATGCAAACTAGCAAGAGATAGCACTGCTTGCTTTCTAGGTTAAAAACGACTGTTGGGGGGAAATGAAGTTCTGTCTCTCTAATGACATTGTTTAATTTTGGATCCTATTTTAAGTCGAAGGGTGAAACGAGCCAGATCTCTTTCCAGCCATTCTTGACTCTCTAATTCAGGTAGGGGCTTCCTCAACAGGGCTTTATGTCCTGGTGGAATGCAAGGCTATTTTAGGAAATCCTTGCTGGGTGGAGAAAAAGCATGTCCTATAATTATGGTGACCAAACCATGTGCCCCAGATTTGCCAGGATGGTCTTTAATTCATGTTGTTTGAGGCTTTTTAACAAAGGCAGTTTATTTTGTGTGTATCAACGCAGAGTCTGATAAAGGGTATATGGATGTGTGTATAATATATATGTACCTCCCCTCCCCCCACACATACACTTATGATTTATGGGTTTATTTGCATGAAGTCTTCTTTAGGATCTTGTGGCTTCGGAACATGTGATTCAGCCAGTGCTGTAGAAATAGCTAAGTAGCTGAGCAGCCTTGAACACGTCACTTCCTGTCATTGGGTTTTCTCAGTTCCCTGCCACCCAGCCCGCAGCAGGATCCCAGTAACTGTGCCGGACAGGGCCAAGTGTCAGGCCCTTTTGAAATTCCTTCCTGGTCTTTGTCCTTTCTTCCTGTCCCCTGTATTTGCCTCAGTCTTCACCTTGTATGACACCTCACTGTTGTCTTGCATGTCTCCCTCACGCTCTGCAAGAGACCAGCGTCTGAAATGGTCTTTACATTCGTTATCACCATTGGCTAGCATAGTGCCAGGCAGACCTACAATAAAAAAGTGACTGGAAGGAAATGTACCAAAAAGATAACAATGGTGAGAGAATGGGGGATCTTATTCTTTATACTTTTTCAACTTTTCCGCCTTTCTTTTCACCATGAACAGGTATTACTTAAAGAATCAGAAAAATAAAAGCAATGAATGGTATTTTTTCCCTCTGAGCACTCAGGATCTGAGAGGGGTCTGAGGAGCAGGATGAGCAGATTTCCATGCTGCAGACTGTTGCAGCACCCTGTGCCTCAGCCCTGGACATGTGGGAGCAGCTGACTCCTCCTTCAGCTCTCCCGCGAACCGGGCCACGCCACTGCGACAGGCGGCCATGTGGGCGTCAGAGCTGAGGACTCAGTCTCTTGTGGGCTGTCCCCTTCCAGGGATTGATTTGAGCTGTGTCCTGGCAATTAAGTGCAAACCAACATGTACACTGAATGCTTCATATACCAAATGTCCCAGCAGCTAGCAGTCCCTCAGGATTCTGGGCCCCAGCCTGTGACTTCACTGGGGGCTGAGCTTGAGTGATGGACCATGCCCTACGTGGAAAGGCTGTGTAAGAATGTGGTGTTTTGAGATGGAATGTGGATTATCTCCAATGGGGGGAGAAGGCGGCCTTCCAAGGAAGGAAGCAACTTGTAGAAGGGCATGGTAGTGGGAGTAAGGTCAGCTTGTGTGTTCAGTGTTAGGGGGTGGCAGGGAAGTGGGTGATGGGTGGGAACAGGGAAGAAAATGTGCAGTCTAGAATGGAAGGTGCTAAGGTAGGAGGACTGGGAAATTAGAACGGAGAACTGGGGATGGGTCAGGTGTGGGAGGTCTGCGAGAAGAGGACAAAGGCACAGCCTTGAACTGGTTGGTGGTGAGGACCCATTGTGAGGCTCTCAGGGGAGGACGTAATGTAATGTAACTGCTCAGGGCCACAGAGTCTTCTCTTAGATCAGAATGAGCCAGGAAAATGGTTAAGAACGTGGGCTTTGGGTGATGCTTCCTGGGTTGATTCCTGGTTCTGAGCTGTATTACCCATCCGGACAATGGGAATAATGATAGCCCCTTCTCACAGAATTGCTCTGGGACAAAAGGAGATAATTCATGTAAAATATTTAGTACAAAGCCTGGCACATTGCATGACCCTAATAAATAGCTGTCATATGCAAATTAATATTAATACTCATTCAGTCAATATGGTAAAATGGTAATAAGTTTGGGCAACCAACTATTAAAAGCAACTAGAAATTATTCCATTAAGGGAGTGAGCTTGAAATCCTTCCGGATCTTTGTTGGAAAGTCCCATCCCATCCCACAGTCTGGCTTTATTTACTGTCACTTAGCTTTTGTGAAATATTTACGTTGGCAGGTTACTCAACCATAATTTTTGTTCGTTATCCCCTAAGGTTGGTGAGGAAGATTAGTTTGTTTATCTTCTATTGCAGAAGACATATATAGATATAAACACAATGACATTTAGTTACAACATCTCTTCCGTTAGCATTTACCACAGTTATCAGAGCTTCTCTGGGGGAACAAAGCGAGGTACAGGGATGATTGTGGTCAGGCTCTTCTGTGCTACAAAGAAGAAGGTAGTGAACAATTCAAAGGTACCAGACTGGTTCCTTTTCAGCCAAATATAAGGCCCAATCCTTGAAGAAGGTTAGGAATGACCAGAATTGCTAAAATGGGACTGACAAAGCAAATCAAACACTCTACACTCTTCAGAACCTTAGTTCTTCCTTTGGATGCTATAGCTTAAATTATCCCTAATGAAAATGTAACTACCTTTGGGAGGGACACTGTTTTTGTGCCATTATCAGTGGACTTCTTAGCGGAGAATTATATTCCAAGCCAGAGGACAATATTCCCAAGCTCAGCTGCCGCTGTGACATTCCTATGTGCCGGACATACGTGACTCCTTTTAATTGATAACAATGGTGAGCTGAGAAGGTCCCCTGGGGGATATGACTCATGGTGAGTCAGGTGCACATGGAGGTTGGATCCAGCCCTATTGTCTTTTGCCAAAAGGTCTTTACCATGCTCCAGCTGGAATATCAGTGGAATTGCGTGATGTGGATCTGACGGAAGGAAAGGCATTCAACACCATTGCTCTCTTGGGCTACCTGGCAGCACCAGTTAGCACTGCAGTGGTTGGCCCCAGGTCCAGTGTGCTGGCTGACCAGACAGATGAGGACAGTAGCTCAGGTGGGCTGTGATCCGGGATTGCTATTTGGTCTATGGATTCCAGAGAAGAAGGTGTGGAAGAAGGGCCTAAAAGAGGAGAAAGGCACCAAACTCAGCCCCGTGCCTCTCACTGGTTTGCTCAGGGCACAGCCTTAACGTTAGGTGCCTCCCAGATCCCAGCTTCTTCCCATACATGATAGCTGGTCCTTTCCAGAATGAGCTCAGTGTGCCTATGTGGGGCTTCAAACCACAGCCATGGAACTGCATCTCTTGTCTTCCTCCTGGCCCCACGCTAGGCTCCTTTCAGGGAGAGAGGCCCTTGGTAGGGGGAAAAGAATGACTTCCTCTCCTTTTGCTTCTAGAAATATGTTGTACCCCAGGGTCAAGCACTTTGCATTTGGCCCCCAAGATAGGTCATGTCTGTTGGTTATTTTCCTGCTATGTGTCCATTTCCTTTCCTGTGGAAATAGCATTCCAGTTTTTCTTTGGGTCAACATCCCTTCCTCAGTCTTAGCCCATGTGGGCCAGATGGGGCTGCGTCTACCTCCTAAACCCCCATGCACATACATGTGTGTGTGTGACCTAGGCCTGGCTGATTGGAATCACTCTCCTTGTTTCAGACATGGACATATCAGTCAGACTGGACCACTGGGCATTAGTCCTGGGGTTTTTAACATGACTATCACCAAAGACATGCTTTTTTTCCTCCTGGGGTTGCTAACTTGGTAAATGGATATAAACTTGGAAGTCCTGGTAGAAATCTAAGGAAACAGATAAGAAGAGCTTGCCCAGAAAATACAGTCAAACTAAGAGATAGAGAGAGACATGTTCCGCTAGACATCATTCTAGTGCCTGGATCCAACTGTGTCTGAAGACGCGATATTGATTGTTTTCTCTTAGTTACATGGGCAGAACGAATTATCTTTGTTTTTTGTGCTGTTTTTATACAGACCTAAAAAATCTTGGATAATAAAGGCCTGAATTCTGGACTATCAGAAATTATACAATTCAATTTATAAACTATATTTTCCTGATGACTGTACCTTTACATGTTGTCTCTGATATACCAGCAGCCAGCCACGCCTCCAGGACCACAACAGTCCTGGGTGGCAGGGAAGGGTGGTACTTTCACATCTCTAACACCTGTGGCTATTGGCTGGGATGGAGAAGACAGAGCCTGAGGGAATGTTCAGTTGAAGAGCTTTCGTGAGCTAAGATTTTCCAGATAACTTCCATTTTCTCTGTTTGTATTCTGTAACAGTAAAAAATCCCCAGGCAAATACTGGCATTCTGGGTTATGTGGGAAGGACATAAAAATCATCTGCTGAAATGAAAGTCAAGTGTTTCCTGAGTGGTGCTTTCAGGGCTCTGGGACATTTCAGAAGAATATTACAAAGTTCCGAACTCACAATTTCAGCACTTGCCTGGACCCTAGAGTGGTCCTCATCCAACTCCCTCATTTCAGAGGAGGCAAGATTCAGTGAGACAAGGGAGTTTCGATAAGGCCTCACAGCTCATATAATTGTAGACTGTTATCCCTGAGAGAGAGTCCCTCTGATTTCCTCATGGAGACCAGAGACTAGACCCTTTGTTTCCTGTATTAGGACTCTCCAGTCACAAGTGACAGATAACAACTGAAACTAGCAAGAGAGGACTTTATTGCTGTCTCAGCTGCATAGTCCAAGATTAGGGTCTAACTTCAGGGGAGGATGGATCCAGGAATTCCTAATTATATCATAAAGACAGAGTCTTTTTTTCTCTGTATTAATGGCACTGCTTTCCTCTGTGTTGGCTTTAATTCTCCAGCAGATTCTTTCCCCCTAGTGACTTCTGGCAGCAGGAAGATTTTATTCTATCATATTAGTCATTCTAGGTGAGAAAGAGCTTCTACTTTCCAGTAGTTCCAGCAGATTCCCAGGGCTCATGTTCACTGGCTCAGAGAGGGTCACCCTGTATCAGTCAGTGCTCCCAGGGACTGACAGTGCTGTGAGCCTCACAGGGCCACTCCAGGCTTCAGCAGCTCAGGGATGGGTGGGCTCCACTCAAACCAGCTGGATGAGCCAGGATGGGGGAGGGGTGGCAAAAGGGAATGTGCTGTTGCTCCCTGGGGGAGGAAACAGTAGAAGCCCACTACCCTTCCCTTGAGCCAGGACAGGCTCTGGGGGAGGCCAGAGCTTTTATTTGGGGCCTGAGTCCCCCGGCTCAGTAATAGCATCTGGCCCTAGGCTGGCAAGTTGTACTTTCAACTCAGCAGTGTAACCTCTGAGGTTTTACTTAGCTGTGAAGATGAGGTTTCACAGGAGGGGTATCAGTTTGGCCATTTCTAGTGGCCTCGCCTCTGATAAATATCCCCATCTTGGCTGCGCTCCTCTATTTTCTGGCCATGATAGGGCACCCCGCCAAGCATATCTCAGACAAATATCTGTATTGTTTGTGGCGTGATTGTGACTTCCTGTCTTCCAATTTAGTCCTCTGCCTTGCTTTTCACTGTCTGGGTCATTTGATATTACATCTGGTGCTTCCTGTTTTTTAAGTCTCTGACTCTAGTCATCCAACTGAAGAAACCAAGGGTCAACTTCTTCATAAGTGATGCCCGCTTTAGTCACTTGTTTTGGTATACCAATTGACATTTGCGTAAGGAAAGCTGTCAGGTGTCTGCTGGTTTTCTCAGCCTCACACACTTCCCTATTTACGAGTTTTTGTTTTTCAGACATTGGGACTTTCTCTCCCTTGTGTGGACGTGGTGGTGGGGGGAGGGGCGACCATTCAGTAGTGGCTCTCTCTCCCTGAACGAGCTCCCTGCCCATTAGGGTCCCGAGTCCCATGGGTCCACCTCTCAGAACAAGGTTGCTTCAGGCATGACAGGCTGAGCCACATTCCTGTTGCCTCCCCTCTCTCCTTTCTCAATCCTGGGGTTCACCGGCCTCCCTTGTCCTCTCAGCCTCGAAGGGGTCAGCTATGATGAAAAGCCTTTAGTCAGGCCAGCAAAAAGCTACTAAATGCAGATTTGCTTATTCTTGCCAAACAGAGAGTAATGTTTTAGTCACTAAAATTTGCACTTCATTTAACCTTTGTTTCCCCAGAATGGCCTGACTTGGGAGGATGGGGATAAAGCCCTAAGACATTTATATCAAGAATAGACTATTTATGGTATCACTTGCACAGCTTCCTGGCCCTCTGGGGAGAGGAACTTCGCTGGCCTGAGCTGTCCCAGACCTGCATTATTTCTTTCTTGGCCAAGGTAGATGGATACATTCAGGGAATTTTCCGAGATAACAGGGAGAGCGGAGATTTATTCCACCTTAAGGGTAATGGCAGCTTTTGCCGGGAGTTTGAGGAATCTATAAAGACATGGAAACCGGCACTTGAAACTTGATATCCTGCTCCGTCTCTGTAGGAAGCCTTTGCTGAACAAGGGAATGGGTGGACACGGCAGCTGTGAAGAATTAGGGCATCATTGTGAGCAGTTCTGCTGGTGTCTACTGAGACTTCAGTTGAACTCACAAAGGCTCAGTGCCCAGAGGAAAGACTCTGACCCCTCTGCTTCCTAGGGACATGAGGGGCAGAGGCCAAATATTCCCTCATCCTACCTTACCTCAGGCCTAGGGACCACTGGGGCTTGGAAAATGTTGGGGCCTTTGGTGTTTCTGGCAAGGTTGGCACAAGAGTGAGGAAAATCCCGGGGCTCCTGGGTGGCTCAGTCGTTAAGCATCTGCCTTTGGCTCAGGGCGTGATCCCAGAGTCCTGGGATCGAGCCCCACATCAGGCTCCTCTGCTGGGAGCCTGCTTCTTCCTCTCCCACTCCCCCTGCCTGTGTTCCCTCTCTCACTGGCTGTCTCTCTCTCTCTGTCAAATAAGTAAATAAAATCTTAAAAAAAAAAAAAAAAGAGTGAGGAAAATCCTTTCTTGTCTCTGAATCTTCCCATCACTGTCTTTTCTCTGGGTGACCATATAGGGATGTGTGACCATCTGGACGATTCTGTTTTCTGCATGTGTGAAATGTGCATAATCCACCATGCAATAAACTCAGCCCTTTATAGTCGTCAGTCAAAACCAAGTGCTTTTATGAGCTCACTGAAGAAGGCAGTATTGCTAAGTGTGTGACTTAAAACAGGAAAAAAAAAAAAACCAGTAAAATCCCAAACCAAAAAAACCCTGTTTCTGTGTAATGCTTTGAATGACCTTATTTCTTCTCTGAAGCTACTTCATGAGGTCAGGAGGACAGGCGTCATTGGTGGCTGGAAGAATTCAGATGGAGAGGGAAGGGACCTGTCCTACGTCAGTAGGCTTCCAAGGCCAAGTCCACGAATGCTTGCATTTCAGCTTTGGTCAACAAATGAAACAAAGCCAAACAACAAAAAGCAGGCTTTTACCCAGACAGTTGCTGGAGAAGCAACTGGAGAAGCCATTCAAAGCAGATGGGTCCATCACAAAGTTATCACTGCCACTAGAAAGGGTCAGGCAAACATCTGGAACGTGACAGGAGATTTCTAGAGTCTTCGTACTTCCCACTTCTATGTGGGAAGAGATTCTGCCACACCCTGTCCCTGTAGATCTGACGCCTGTCAACCAGGGGCTTGGGTGTTTCCTCGATACCTCAGGGAGGTAGCAGCTGAGCCTGGGCTGGACTCCACCGCTCTCTCTCTACTTCTACTTTCTTGACCTCAAACCAGGTCTGATTGCAGCCCCAGTGAGGATGTCCCCTGAGAAATACCTCATGTATCTAAGAAGTCTTGTCTTCTGGACATTCTGCTCAGTGCTCTCTGTGGGAATCCACAGAATCCAAAGGCGTAAGGATTCAGGGTCATGAATTCAAATCTTAACTCAGCCATTCTAACTGAGTGACCTCAGGCTAGGCACTTAATCCTCTTAGGTCCCACCTGCTTCATCTGTAAAACAGGTGTTTTATATGGATTTCTAAGAGTGCTTTGTACAGTGCCTGGCACCTCGTAAGTACCCAATACAAGGAAGCTATTATTAGCAGCCTGTGGACAAATACAGTCCAGTTTTCCTAATCCTAAGTGAAATTCCCCCGAACTGCCACTTTTGATTATTATGATTATCACAGATACTTTGATTTTTAACCATCTTCTCTTTCAAAAACATATTTGTGTATAGCTTAGTATTACAGTAAAGTCTCTGGAATGGGTCATACAGGGTTCATGTTCTGGTTTTGCTATTTATCTGCTGTGGGACACTTCTCTTAGTCTGTTTCCTCATCTGGAAGCTAAGGTAAAGAGCAGCTTCTTTCAGATTGTATTGTATTGTATTTTTTTTTAAAGATTTTATTTATTTATTTATTTGACAGAGAGAGAGGGAGAGAGAGAGCACAAGCAGGGGGAGCAGCAGGCAGAGGGAGAGGAGAAACAGGTTCCCTGCTGAGCAGGGAGCCCGACTCGGGGCTTGATGCCAGGATTCTGGGATCAGGACCTGAGCTGAAGGCAGACGCTGAACCGACTAAGCCACCCAGGCGCCCCAGATTGTATTGTGTTTATGGGAATTGTACGGAAAGAGCTCCATTAGTGGTCATCTTTGTCATGTTTTATTGAGTATCTACTGCCTGCTCAGTGTTCTCACACTCAGTTTGTTATTCTGTCAACTCAGTAATCGTGTGAAGTAGGTATTATTATTCCCATTCTTTGGACAAGGAATCTGAGGCTCAGTGAGGCTAAGTAGCTTGTCTGAGGTCACACTCCCAGTAAGTGGTAGAAATGGAATCCTCCACACTGCTCTTCCTGTAACTCTGCACAGCACACATTTTAACCCAATCCCAGGGGCTCTACGTTCTCTTTAGCTTTTGGTGTTTCCAGACTTTGTTCTTCTCTGAGTGCGTGGCTCTGTTCTCAGCCAAGATGTCCAGAGGCTTCCTGTCCTCACCTCTATCACCTCTGTCTCTTTCCGTGCTCATCTCTTCCACCCGCCACAGGCATCCTTGAGGCCAGGGGTTGGACCAGTCCCTGCTTTATCAGTGCTGGTGGCTGACCTGGCCCAAGGCAGACCCTCACCCAGTAGGGGTCAAATTAGTAACTGGCGAATGTAAGGCAGTGACAACGGGGGCTTCAGGGTACAGGGCTACCTCCCACCTTCTGCCTGTCTCCATCTCCATGTTACCTAGCATAGACAGGCTGCCCAGGATGTCCTGACCATGTTTGTGGCCTGTGGACTCCACTTCCCCCTGAGTCATCAGCACTTTGACCATGCTGAGCTCATCTGTCTCTCTCTGGCAAGAAGGTCCAGGCCCAGTGGCTGGCATGGGGTCCCACATCCTGCCCCCATCCTGTGCCTCCCACCCTTCATGTGCTACTAATTCACCCAGAGATTCTAGGCCACATCAATTCCCCAGACCTCTGGGCCTGGGCCCCTACTGCTGACCACAGCCTCATGCAAGCTTCCAGACCTGCAGGCTTTCATTTGTTCATGCATTCCTTCATTCCTTCATTCTCCCACTGATCCAGATCCTACAGATACCTGGGCGATAAGGAAGTCACAATTAAGCTGGGGTCTCTCAAACCTGGTTTTGCCTTAGAATCACCTAGAACAGTTTTTACAAATACAGATTGCTAGACCCCACCTGAGACCTACAGAAGCCAAATCTCTAGGAGCAGGGCTCTGGCAATCCATACATCTAAGGTGATCTCAGTGTGACTCTGAGGCACAGTGGTTAGGAGAACCTCTAGTCTGGGAATTCATTCTGTGGCAAATACCCTAAAAAGGCCCAGAAACCAAGACAGAGGGCTATAGAGGGGGATGTTGCCCGCCTCACCCCTAATCCTTTGTATTTGGGCTTGAGGGCCTCTAACAGTCCTGCGGTGCTTGTTTCTTCCTGACGGCCCCTGGGTATAAACCTGCTGTCTAACAACCCACTCCTGGGGACAGGGACTGTATCTGTTTTCCTCACTTACAACGAGTGCTTACAGCAGGGCCTGGTGTCTAGTAAGGACCCAGGAAATAGCTATGAATGAATGAATGAATGAATGAATGAATGAATGAACGAACAAACGAACTCCCAACTCTAGGTGCAGGATGGGCCCCTCTGCTTGTTGGCTCCATGATACTTACTGTGTGTGTATGTGTGTCTAGGAGGCTGGCGGGAGAGCCCAGGCTAAGATGAGAGACCCTCCAGCTTGGAAGTCTCAAGGCCTCTCTCCAGTCCCTGAGAAGAGAATGGGGGCTCAGGCTGAGTCTGTGATCCTGCCAGGACAAAGGAGACTGTGGAGCGGGCCTCTACCTCTGGAAGTGTGGAGTTTGCCAAAGACGGAGAACGGCTGCACTTTTGAGCAAGTGAGAGGTGGCTGGCATGGGGTAGTCATTAAAATGGTAGTTGACCTCCTGGCAGCTCGAGTGAGGCCCCGTAGACCTCAGCCCTCCCCAGCCGGCCCACTGGGACCCTCAGGGAGAGGCCCATCCATCACAGGGGTCCTCTGGGAGGGCCGCTGGCGTTTTTCCGTGAGTCAGTTATGGGGCTCTGTTTTCAACACAGATCTTGTCAAATTCAAGCTGTCAACCATTCAGACCCTGAAAGCCTATCACAGCCCCCTGGGGACACTCGTGTGGCGGGCAACCTTGAGGGGCCTCTGCTGAGTGTGGTACTGTGGTGATAAGAGGGACAAATGAGAAGAAGCCACCTGGGCCGATAGTCCATTGTGCTAGTCCACACCACCCCCTCTGTGTTTGTCCTTGAGGGACATCCCGGCAGCTGCATGGAGTGTTTACTCCCCCTTTACCCCCCTCAGTTGCCTCTCTCCCCCTGTGCCATCTCTTACAGGGAACAAGGAAGGAGCTAGTGCACAGAGTGGGTTGAGGACACTGGCTGCCTGTCACCTAGAAGCTGTGTGACCTTGGGCAAGTTACTCAATCTCTCTGGCCCCGTTTCCTCAGGTCATGGTGCAGATAACATGAGATGATACCTGGCCAAGCATAGGGCCTGGAACGTTGTAATTGCTCAATGATTACTAGCTATTATTAGCATGTTTGTAGCAGTGAAGTACAGCACAGCTTGGATTCCTTGCTGGTTTTCTCATTTAAACTCCTCTTGGCCACATAACATCCTAATACCCATTGAAAGATGAGTAAATGGAGGCCAAGCCAGGATTGGAGGTCAGGTCTCTCACCTGTGCTGATTCTCATCTTGGCCTTCCAATCGTCTGATGAGGGACTGGATGGGCCCATCAGGCCTGAGTGTGGGCACAGCCATCCAGGTGTTCTTTACAGGGGCACCAGCTGGGCTCTGGGCTTTCTCCTGTCCTGTGGTGGAGGGCAGGAGCTGGTCTGATCAGCGGGCTCTCTGCATACCAGCTCCAGGGTAGGGGATATCTCCTCTAGGGCCAAGGGGAGCTCTAAAGCTGGGCCAATGAGTTGAAGGTTGAAATCACTTTAGCTGGAAAGAGCCATCTGAATAGGTTGGGAAATAGGAAGAAGGCCAAGAGCAGATAGGGACTTTAAGGAATCTGGATGTTCTGGAGGTGAGAGGAGAAGCAATAAGACGGAGGAAAAGGAAACCTGCCCAAGACAATGGCTGGTACATACACTGATGTCTGTGAGGAGGTTGTTTTGGACCCCTGCAGTGTCCTATGTAAAGGGTCCAAAATGTTCTAGAAGGCTCCTCTGAGGGGAAGTCCAAAGTCCCCTCACTTTGCATCTGTGGTGAGTATTGGCTGCTGGGACTGATCCCAAACCTTCTATTCCTCACGAGGAAACATTCCTGGTTGTAGATCTTAGATAGAAATGGCAAGACCTTCACACCCACTGGCTGGCTCTTCACCAGCATTTGTTAAGCACGGGCTGGGTTAGGGTGAGACATAAAAGGTTATAGGACAAGGACTGTTAGCCGGCCTCTCCACTTCATGGGAGGGTCCCTACCTCTTGCCATCCTAACAGGCTTGCAAATGCTCCTCTGGAGGGGGCTTTGCTCCTCCCTTGCAATCAGACAGGGTAGCTGAAGAAGGGCAGTCAGAACCCCGCTGTGACCCAGAGGGACCTTGACTTGTGGGCGACAGCAACTTCCAAGTGGAAGCAGGGCTGGTGGGTGGAGGGATGACGAGAGAGGCTAGTGGTGGCCAGAGGGTGAGTGGGGATGGCATGGGTTATTGAAGGGCACTGCCTGCTTCCACAATTACTCAGAGGCGTAAGCTGCATTTCCTACTGGCCCTTTAAGAAAGGCACCTGCCTTGTGAAATGCCAGGGGAGAGTGGAAACCCAGAGTGTGTGACCAGACACCACTCCCTCTTTGCTGACAGTCACGGTCACAGTCACAGTCACGCTATCACTGGTCCAGGCCTGTGAGGGATGTGGGAACTTGCTTGTGTGGGGGTCCTAGGTTACCCACTTCCCCCCCCCTCCAGCACACACACACACACACACACACACACACACACACACACACACAGAGCTTAGTAGACAGCACTGAGCTGCCTCAGTCTCTGGTATAATATTAGTGGCTGTGGACCAGTCATTTTCATTCTTTCTGGGTATCAAAGAGTTTGGACTAGATTTGTATTTCCCAAAATGTGGTTTTATATACCCCTGGTAAAATACAAGGTAAATTTAGGTAGTGTGTGAATGAGCTTTTTGATATATTTATTTTAATGATTATGAGAAAAATTTAACTGGCATATCAAACTTGTGATTTCATGGTCATTATTGCCTGGGATAAAGTTAAGTGCATTTGAGTAAAAAAGGTGAATCAAATGCAAAGAAAACAAATCAAGTAAATAATAGTATACGTTAGTGCCGTCTGCTAGAACTACAATGGGAGCCAAAAATGCAAACAACATAGGTTCCTAAAAATTATTTGTCACTTTTTTAAGAAAGGAACAGGTGAAAGTAATTTTAATAATAGATGTTTTCTTTAGATAGACCTAAAATATAATTTTGACATGTAATCAGAAAAATTATCAGCAGATATCTACTCATCAGTAGATCAGTAGATATTATATATATATTTGTAATAGTTCTTCAAATCTGCTGTGTATTTTACACTTATGTCACATCTCAGTTTGGCCTAGCCACATTTCGAGGGCTCAAGGCCGCACGAGGCTTGGGGCTACCATGCTGGAAAGCGTAGGTCTAGGTGATATGCAGGCATGGCAACATTATGAAGGTGGTATGTGAATTTCTGCATTCTGGAGCCTTCCAGCTTAGCTCTAACACCTGTGCTTCTCCCACACACTGATTCTCTGCCCTGCCCCACATCACTCTCCCTCACTCTCCAAATTGAAGCCCCTTTCCTGCCCATGCTCTCCTCTCCTTCCCTCTCTGACCAAGCAGTATACTTTGTCAGTTGCCCACAGGAAGTTTTACATTGGGAAGTTTGTTTGGCATATATCTGGTGAATCTTTTGCAAGAAATAAATCAGAAAGAAGGCCCTTCTGATAGGCAGATAGGAACGTCCTCCCTGCTGCTGCCTCTTAATCATCGGCCAGTGACAACTTGCATGCATGTATTCACCAGTGATGGATCTACCTTCTCTAATTCACTTGGCAGGTGGCCTGAGGGGATGTGACAAGCTCTTTTCTGCAAGTCCCTTAACATCATTTGTTATCAATGTTTTATATTCATCAGAATCATCTGGGGAACTTCTTAAGTATGCAAGGGTGATTTTGACACCATTGGATGGGGCATATGATTATGATTCTGGGCATGTGATTTTGATATACATGGAAGTTTGAGAACCACTGCCTGAAATCTGTTCCTATGGTATATAGGTCGGTAATGGCTTGCTGGAAAACTCTAAATTGGAATTTTGTAGGCCTTGTCATTTCGGATATAAGCTCTAGAAGAGGAAGCATGGACTCTTTCCACCCTGGTTGTGACTAAACTAATTGGAAATGCTCCTGAATTTTCCACAAAGGACTGACCATCAACCCAAAATTGCCTTAGAAGAAATACCTACTAAACTCTAACCCAGCCAGGCATGAGGTCCTTGGGCTCTTAATGACAATTATTTTCAAAAAGGGTGCTCACTCTCATCCCACATTTGTTATCCCTGCCATTTTATCCCCTATAATGCTCTCTAGGGACCAATTAATAGTATCTGAATGGAAGCATGAGTCAGAAGTGGAAATGAGCTTGTCCTGGATCAGATTTCCGTGTGCGCACACACATGCACACGCACACACAGCATTATGTCATAGGGAAAACTGCCTGTGCCCAGAATCTCAGGTCTTATCAAGAAAGCCATCCTCCCATCCCACTCCAGAAATAAAGTCCTTGTGACTCACAGATTCAGATGCAGAAGTGAAGTGAACTCAACTCCAGGAAAGGTGGCAAACGAGAAGGAGTCTCAAGCTTAAATGCGATGCAGTTAAGACAAGGTTCCAGGAGAAAACAGCAGGATCCTTAAAAAGTAAAGGGGGGGGGGTGGATTTAGATTCATTGAAGGTATACTCTGTACCAGGTATTTAACATTTGTTACCTTTTAATGACCCTGTAGAGGAGATATTTTAAGACCCATTTAACAGACTCAGCTGTTGAGGACCAGAGAGACGACTTGCCCTGTGTTGTGTGGTGGGTAGGTGGCAGAGCTGGTGTTTTTCTCTGAAGGCCAAGTGCTTTCTCAGGATAGCAATTGCTCAGCCTACATCTGGGTTTCCTATAAACTGCCTGACTTACTCCTTGTGAAGAAAAAGAAGGCAAGAAGATGAAGTTAAACTGTATCTTTGTTGAAGAGAGATCCCCATGTCCCTAGAGAGCCTGGCCGCTCCCTGCCTGCATCCGTCCCGTGGTGCACTTGTGAAGGTGACCCTCTCAGCCTGGGAGCTGCAGCATCATTAACTGAGTCCGTGTGCCTCGTACCAGCCAGGGACCCGCTTGGAGGCAGATGGAACACTCAAAGGGGTCCTGGAGGAGAGTTTAATGAAAAAACAGTTTGGGGGCATGGGTAGGGTTAGGGAACCAGGGAGGGAGGAGGAAACACCCGAGGGAAGCTTTTACCACTCTGCGCCCGGAGGAGCAAGCAGAGGGAGAGTCTTCTCAAGCCCGGGGACTGGGAGAGGGACCCCTAGGCAGGAGCTGAGGCATAGGTAGAGGCATGCAGCTCCTGCCAGAACAGCAGGGGGATCAAGCGAATCAGCCCCCCAACCCCTCTCCTCTCACCTTCTGATCCTGCGCCTTGGCTAACAGGATAACCCGCACCTACCCAAAGCCTGCGGAATGGCGCCTGGCACATACTTAGGGCTAAGTAAGTGCTGGCCATTATTTCCATCGTGGGTAACTGGGTCCTCTAGCCTGGAGCCTGCCTGAGGCTGTTTCTCCAGAAAATGAAAAGAGAGCTCCTGTCTCTCTGCTGCAAACCAGTAGCAAGGTGGCTGCTTGGAGAAGTGCACTTGGCTGCTTGAGCCTCCTATGATTTTCTCTCACATAATTGGCTGTGACCACGTTCAAGTTATAAGGGAAACTGCCGTTTGGTTAACTCCAGAGTTAAATGACTCTGAATTAGACTATCTAACAGAGACTGACCCTGGATCAGGCGGATTTATGAGTTGTTTGATCACGAAATCAAGACAGGATTTGTGCTGAGTTTCCACATGAGCCCTCTGACAGAGAGATACAACCGATTCAAACAGGAAGCACCGTGGGATGGAGGAGAGCCATGATGCAGACTATTTTCCATTGACACCCCTCCCCCTCAAGCCCCTGAGCCCATCTCCTCTCTACTACACCCTGCTCTGAGCTCAGTGGGGGCCGACTCCTGAGGACAGCATCACCCAGGTGCCCTTACCGGCTGGCTTCCAGTTGGATTTAGCAGAGAGGGGAACACAGCAGTAGACCCAAGGGTGGGAAGACAGAGAGGTGGGTTATTTCTCTGTCCTGAGTCTCTGGGAGTGGCCCTGTCCCTCCTTGATACAACTTCCACTGCGCAGCTGTCCTTCAAGTCTCCAGCTGTCTCTGGGCTCTAGTAACACTGCTTCCTCCTTGAGTCCTTTCAGCCCTAGGTGTGGTTATGGCTTCCCACTGGTGGCTGGGCCCTGGGCCCCTTGCCATCGTTGGTCTGTTCCCTCACCCTGGCCCACACTTCTGTCAGGAACCCTTTCATTAGAACTCCTGTGACAGTCTGTGAGCTGTATATCTGCTGATCCTGACTTACTCAGCCTCTTATCAACTCCTACCTAGCAGGTGCTCAGTTAAGAATCTCGAATGGAATGGCTCTGTGGCAGAAGGCATGCCTAATATTCTCATGCAAATACAATGCTAGTGTGTGTGTGTGTGTGTGTGTGTGTGTGTGTGTGTGACAAATGCATGAGTAAATGGACTCTAAAACTTTCTTCAAAGATGAAGGTGTTCTATGGTAGATTTCAAAGCCAAAAGATATTAGAAATGACTGACAGTATCATGCTTGGCCTTATCATTCACAAATCATCAGAAATGTAGCATAGCTTGGTCATATTTAATCTTAAAAAGGTTAGAAGAGTAAGAATTGGTGCACTGGGTGTTATACGCAAATAATGAATCATGGAACATTACATCAAAAACTAAGGATATGCTGTATGGTGACTAACATAACATAATAAAAATTATTATAAAAAAAGAAGAGTAAGGATTGACAGAATTACAGAATCATTGCAGGCACTTGTTAATATTTTAGGGTTTTATTAAATCCTGTCCATTTTGGACTGAGGACTTCATCGCATGTTATACCCCTTTGGTGCAAATAAGGGAAAGGAGATAATAGGATTTGGTTTTCTTAGCCTCTCCAGATGCCATTGTGGGGCCATGACACACTATTCCACGCCTGTCTCTCTGGAGGCTTCCTTGGCTGTTGTCCTTAGCATTTGGCCATACTTGAAGCAAAGTGAGCCGAAGGGAAAGTTGGCTTTGAAACTGTGGACCCAATGAGGTTAGAGTGGTTTCCTGTCCCCATTAAGAAGTACCATATCTGTCACACATGTTGATAGATGACTCTGCTTCTCAGGGTTTTGCCTGGTAGAAGGACATGGAGATAGATGGGATTCCCCCGGGCCCCCCCCCCCCCCCCCCGCAAAGAAATGAGTTGTTCCCAGAAAGTTCCAGCATCTTTAATATGGGAGACATACTTTGGCACATATGCCTTGAAGTCAGTCCATCAGTCTGGCTTTGTTTAACTTCCCTGAGAAGCAGTGCTATGGGAAGGACTGTTAAATGTTTCCAAAACATGTTTTGAAAAGAAGCCACCAGAAGGAAAAACAATTTGCCAAAAAGAAGTCCCTCACCCACTGCGGCACTTTTGTTGTTCGCTCTAATGAAATGAAAACCCCAAACCCGCAAACTGAAGTGTGGCCCACATTTTATGGCCTGAGCTGAGGAGTTTCATTTAGGAGGACACACACAGGGTTACTTAGGGCTCTCAGGGGTCACAGTAGAGACTAAGATGGCCACAGGTATGACAGTGGCAGGCGGAGTAGCTGGAGCCTTGGTGCTTGTTACTCTCCCTTTCTGCTCAGCTGCCCCAACCCCAGTCTTGCTCTCTCCCCACTGCCAGCTGCAAACAACTGCCCCTTTTCTCAGGAAATAGCTTGGACCCTTTCCCATTGATTTCGGTGGGTTTTGCTGTTGCTCACCTCCCTGATTTTGGAGTTCTGAATCTATTCCTACTCTGGTCCCTTCTCTTTGGCAACTTCTTGGTCTATCTTTTTGGAATTTAGCCTTCTGTTCCAATGCTCGTTTGTGCTTGACCTGTAAGTGCAAAATCCCTGCTCCAGCCCTGGGTCTTTGGAAGCTCACCATTTGGGCTCATCCCCAGCCCCCATGCTTCCTCCTGCCTCCACCAAGTGTGTGTGTAGGGTGGGGAGGGGTTAGATTCTATTCTTGGCCTCAAAAACTATAACTGGCTCTCCATGATAAGGGAAATGCAAATGGAAACAATGAAATACCATTCACATCTACCAGATTAACAAAAATTAATTAAGTCTGGTGACAACAGGGATGGTGAGATATGGACACAAGGGAACTCTGGTGGGAGTGCAAATTGGTATAGTCGCTTTGGAGAACAATTTGGCATGTCTGTTGAAGTCAAAGATGTGTTCCCACTATGAAATATCAGTTCTGCTCCTGGGTATATAGCCCAGAGAAATTATATAGGTGCACAGACCTGTGTTTGTGTGTATACATGTCCATATGCATTATAGACACACATCCATATACGTACCTGTGTATATGCACATGCACAAAAGAATTCTGATTACATAGGCCACAAGCTGTGGTTTACGGAATGTGTTAATGAAACTGACATGTAGCAGTTAATATAAATGTATTGAACCAAAATTTATCAACATGTGTAAATTCTAAAATAATGACGAGGGAAAAAAACAAGTTGTAAAAGGATGTATGTGTGTGTTACATACACATACATAATACATAGAAACACAATTTATATTAAAATGTAAACACTATGATTTCCATTAACATATTCATATTCATTAAAAGGCAAAAACTGGGGCACCTGGGTGGCTCAGTTGGATAAGTGTCCAACTCTAGATTTCAGCTCAGGCCATGATCTCAGGGTTGTGAGACTGAGTTCCGTGTCCGGCTCTGCCCTGAGCATGAAATCTACTTAAGATTCTCTCTCTCCCTGTCCCTCTGCCCCTCCCTGCTCGTGTGCATGTGTGTGCACGTGTGCACTCTCTTTTTTCTCTTTGTCTAAAAAAAAAAGGCAAAAACACACATGGGAATGATATAGGCCTAATTTAGGCTAATGGTTACCTTTGGGAAGGGCGAGGGAAAGACGAAGAAATGGGAAGAAACAGAACAGTATCTGGACATTTTTATTTCTTTGGAAGGAGAGAAAGGGACAGTGAGAGAGAACTGAAGCACGTTTCATGCTGGTGATGGCTTATAAAGGTGTAGTTTATTCTTTTTCCTACTCAATAGGATCAAAATGTTCGTATTTACAAATTAAAAACAGTAAGAAAGTTATTTGTCAGACTTACTTTTGTCTTGGATAGCTGACACTAACTGGAGGATTCATAGAAATGTATTTTTGGATAGGAACAGAGCCTTTGAGAACATCTGGCCAGCAGCGTCTGTCTGGTTCCAGAACCCCTTCCATGACTTGCCTGTGGCCCTGGGTGGACACCTGCCCTGACACAGCCGAGGCTTCCCCCAGATGGAACTCTTGGAAAGCCACTGCCTTGCACTGAAATTGGGCCTCCTGCTGGCTTCAGGCTATTGGTTCCCGTTCCGACCGTCCATACTCAAGATTCTCACCACAGCGGTCCTTGGAACTGCTAGGAATCAGGGACTTTGGGGCCAGCTTCGCAGGGGAACTAGGGAAGAAAGAGGAAGCCGAGGGGTTGGAGCCAACCCTGAGGTGTTCCTCTTTGGAAAGGCTGGCTTGTGAAGGGACTTGCCAGGACCAGACCTCGGAGGAGGAAGCCCGGCTCTCAGGGCACGATTCCGTTGCTGTGCAGCACACTCTGCCCCTGTGTCGCTGTTTTCCCAGGCCCCACTTCCCCAAACGCAGGCACGTGAACAGTTGCAGTGCCTGCTGGTAGCACCCTGGGATCCTCAGGGCCAGGCCAGCAGAAGGGTGGGATCTGAGCCAGTGACTCATGGGGACCCTCCATGGGACCCTCCTCTTCCCTGTCTTTTGTGAAGTCAGCTGGAAAAGGAGGTCACATGCCTAATTCCCCTTTGCCCTGGTCAGCCTTAAAAAGAAAGTCTGGCACCAAAAATAACTTCCTCTGATTCTCTTGTATCTTGTTAAAACATAGCCGAACTTCAGGCCTGGCTAATAGGTAGAAAAAAAAGTAGAGGCACAGGTGAGAACCTATTTCCCACGTCACAAACAAGACAGTGACTACCTTAATTCTTTAGGACTGACATCTCTGTACTTTTTATACTTTTTTAAAAATATTTATTCTTTTAGGTGCTGGTTTTGTTTTTGTTTTTTAGGAGAATATGGTAAACGATTTGGTAAAAAAAAAAAATCAGCTGCCAGGGTAAAGTCTGGAATTTGTTTGACTTTAGCCTAATCCCTTTTATTCAGACTGTTTTTTTTTTAATTTTATTTACTTATTTGAGAGAGAGAGACAGAGATAGTGAGAGAGGGCACAAACAGGGAGGAGAGGGAGAACAGGGAGCTCAGACACGGGGCTCGATCCCAGGACCGTGGGATCATGACCTGAGCCTAAGCAGATGCTAAATGGACTGAGCCCCCCAGGCACCCCTCATTCAGATGGTTTTGAATGAGAAGCTTGAACTCACTAAGGACACAGCGCTGCAGCTCTGGCTTCCTTCTCAGCGGTGACATCCATGAAGCGGGGAGATGAGGTGATGTTGCAGTGGCTGTGAGCTCTGTGGCTTGATGGTCTTCACCTTCCCTGTGCTCTAGTTGTCGGCTTACTTCTGTACAGGGATGCTTGCCCAGCTGCTGCCTTACAC